>NC_142373.1:23008458-23333875 GCF_059441005.1 Hippichthys cyanospilos | reverse complement strand
AGATGTGTGACTGCCAGACATCTTTGACAGGCGGGCGAGTCCCTACCTGCATGCAAAAGTGCTTGACTGGGAAATGTCCAAACAACCCCCGATGGTTGTAAACTGCTAAAATACTCAAGTTCAGGCACTGGCTGTAAGTTACAGGACTTATTGTGCTCTTGTTGAACGACTTCTTGTACCATGTACAACAAGACAATTTGAGCAAGGGCTTGTTAATCAATAAAGTCATATTTTATGGAATGATGGAGAACGAGTGAAGTGAGCAATGGAGGTGGAGAGAGCTTGATTATAATGACAGATATGGTCCGCCTGTGCCTTAGCATAACCTGCTCATTACAGTCTACGCAGTGTGTGTGCGTGTGTGCGCATGTGTGCGTGAGCCAGGAACAGCCGACACAAGTGTCCCATTTAAAATCTAAACACACAAAAACCTGTTAGTTCAATTGACCTCCGTCACATCAAGCTGTCAATGATCTCAGCGCTCTACTCTTTTCCTCTCCCGGGCGAGCCGCGATGCTGATAATGAACATTTGGGAAAGGAAGAGAGAAAGGGGAGCCAAATGAGAAGCCGAGGCATTTAGCCGGGCGGCGTTCCTGGTGGAGGTGAGACAGCCGGCAGCGTTTATGGAAATGGACGCAGGAGAGGGGGATGCTGAGGAAGCCCCCCCCCCCAAAAAAAAAAAAAAAAAAAAACTCAGCACAAGTTGTCTGCAAAGTCTCATTTCTACTTGCGAGCGTTTTTGTTTTTCTTCACATTATTTGTTGATCATTAGATTTGTCAGTCCCGCAGTCCCGCTCGCAGGCATCCCCGGCCCAACGCTGCCTCCTGATTAGCGGATGAGAGGTGTTTATGATTGACTCACTGTACACATCCATCAGCGTAACTCGCCATGAATAAGCAATGCCTCTCAATTCCATCAGAACTGCTGTCATTGAGAGCGATAAACCCCATAAAGCGTCACTTTAAATAGTTTCCTCGCTCTGAAAGTGAGTTTTTTATAGCAGTCGTCACAATCAGTTTCACCTGCATGCATAGATGTTTTCACAGTTGTTTACTGCTGTCATCCACTGAATAAAAGCCAAGGTAAATGGAGGTAATGGACCACGTACATCTGCATATAAGCAAGCTTTGAGCTTTTTAATGCCGTTCATTCCCAATTTTCATTAGTATTCCCTTTTAGCCCAGCTAACGGCTGCTAACAGTTTGCGCCGCCGGCGGGTCGACGGCTGGCGGAGGCCGTAAGCGAGCGTGACAGCCTGCTTGCAGACCCGTTTAGGCGCTTTTAAAACGCTTGCATTCTTCCCATAGAGCGCCGCCCAAACTCCAGTCAAATAAATTAGGATTGTTAACCCCCCCCCCAAAAAAAAAAGCCTTACGGAGTCGGTATGATGAGGGATTGCTGCTGACGCATTTGCCAGCTCCAACACTTCACAGAGCTCACGCATCACTCTTTTAAACCTCGGAACCAATGCTTGGATGCTTTTAGCGGCTAAAACCACACCCGCAGGCATGTCTTAAAAGGCCTACAATTGGGTTGTGTACCTTTGAGAATTCACACCTCTTTTACACCTTTCTTTTGGTCTTTTGTAATATTTATTTTGGCTTCCAGGATAGGAAGTGCTTTGTGAGGAAGGAATGCGTCAACATGGTCCTGGACAAGGTGATTTGAGGAAAAATATAACTGTAATTACTGGTATTTGGATACTTGACCCGCCATTGATTTCAGTTCTGTTACAATGTATGATTAGCTAACAGAAATGTAGCATGTAGTGTAGAAAACCTTGCTACGTTAAACTCATCCATCTAAAGGAGACAAGAGGAAAAAAACGAAAATATGTGTGAATGATGAAAGCATTCACACAATTTAAAAAAACATACACACTGGACTAGAGGGTATTTCCAAACAAGTGCTGTATTTTTTTATTTTTTGCTTTGCAGCAAAGTGGATACTGTGGGTCTGATAGAGTCCAGATTGCAGCAGTAAACTTGAGTCACAAAAGCCAAGCGATTCCAGGCAAAGCAAAGCTTTCGGAGTGAGGACATCTGGACACAAGAGGGGAGCATCCGTGCAGGCGAAACATGAGGGGACGTGTGCCAGCGTAACAGGGACCCCCCTCGATCAAATGTTATGTTAACTTGATTTGTTAATTCAGTGACCCCGCTTGTGGGTAATCTGCCGCCGACACCTGCCTGCCACCACAGCGCCTTCATTAAATAAAGCAAGTGGGCCCCTAACAGCATTTGGTGGAAGGCCCCATCCATTCTCATTCATTTAGATCAGTGCGATGAGACATGACACCGAGTGGTGCGCGACCCGCTTTTTCTGCCGCCGCCATGTCGACCCCGGCCTTTTTGTTTGCACACGCGTGTGTGCGTGCAAAGTGTATTTTCTCTCCATCTCACAAAAGATGGCGACTGATGTATTTTTCAGGCACCAAAGAGCCTCTTGCGGCCTTCCTGACGTGTCATGTAAATTTTATTAAGTGCGGCGATGGTGGTGGAAAGCTTATAAAATCAAATGTCTGTTTGCCTTTTTAAGTGTGAGGGGCTGTCTTGGCGCCTGTCCGCTTCACTTCCCCCTCCTGCCTCTGCGCATCAAGGCCGGTCAAGGAGCGTCTCACGGCGGGGTTCGCCGTCTAAGAACCGAGTCCTACATCCGCTACCAGTGTGAATAATAGAGGGACGCGCAGCAGTTCTGGCAGCTCTTCACCCTCGACTGAGCGCTCTTGTAATGATTCAATTGGCCCAGAGAGCATATGCTCTCCTCTGCATCATAAACCTCAATTAGACTTCTTCTAATGCGATTTGAGGGCGCTGCAAGCACATGTGTGCACATGCTCAAGTGAAGTCAATGCTCTCTTGACTTCAATCCGTCAGCTGTCGAAAAGAGTCGAGTGAAAGTCTTCATTTTTTAGAGGTTTATCACCGTTTTAAAAAATTCAGATGCGTGTGTAAAATGCTCATAGGTTCAACGTGCGGACAGATCTTTGCACTATGCTATGTAAGGAATGCACAATGCTCAGCAAATTTATTAGACAACTTGCCCGTCATGTGGCCATCCAGTATTGTAATTTAGAGTAGCTGTCAATGAGCTTTTAATCTTGAACAAAATGAAAATTTTAAAGTAATCCATAAGTAAACTCAAAACCCCAGTACCGGCACTTTGACTGTCATTATCAATCAAAAATCAGTATTGTACCGAAAATGTGAATCATGTATTGTAGTAAAGTGTAAATGCTTACTCCGAAAGCCAAGTTGTAGGGTGTGGTTCTATGTTTTCTTCTTGTGGCCCCCAAAGTTTCAGGTTTATATATTTTTGACACGGCAGCTCGGTCGTGCAGTGCCAAGTTCAAATTCACTTTGCGCCGGCCTTCTTGTGTGGAGTTTGCATGTTCTCCCCAAGCTTGTGTGGGTTCTCTCTGGGCACCGCCCCCTCTCCCCCCACTCCACAAACATGCATGGCGTGTATTAGATATACTTAATTGTCCTTAGATGTGATTGGATGCGTGAATGGTTGTTTGTCTCTGTGTGCCCTGCAATTGGCTGGCAACCAGTTCAGGGTGTTCCTCACCTACTGCCCGAAGCCAGCTGGGATAGACATCAGCAAGCCTGTAGCCCTTGTGATGATAAGCAACTCTTGAAAATGGACGGATGAATATTCTTAGCTCAAAAAAAAATAAAAGTAACATAAATGACCACTAAACCAGAAAGTCACTTGAGTCTCACCAAAAATCCAAAACAAAATCTCTACCCAATACAATTCCTAAAAACAGTCATCTCTCTTTCATTCAATGTTTGCCATTTACAGCATTGTCATCCCACAGCACAGGTCAAATTCTAACGCACAATATTTTGTACTTTCCCAGTGGCGCTCATTTTTCAGCTGACCCTAATCCACTCAGCGTTTGGTCGCTGAATATAAAATGCAGGGTTCATCTCTTTTTTTGCACTGAAATAACTGTATCCGTCGGAAACAAAATGTTACAGTGATGCAGTGGCTTTGTGGCCCAATTTATGGCAGCACTTAAAGTGAGAGTCAACAGTTCAGCAGTCGTCAGCTGCTGCGCCGCCGCCCCTCCCGGCGCTTTGTTGACTGCTAAATATTGATGGACATCTGGAGTGCCGTTTGCAGCCGCCATCAAACTCAAAAGGCCCGGCCCTCTTGTTGCACCTGGGAGGAAGTATTTGGCATGGCTGCACATCGGAAGCCTTGGCCGCACCACCTGTGCAACTTTGCCAGCTCGCTTGGCTGCTGTCTCCAAGTGAGCGTTTTTACGGGCACAAAGAATAAAATCTGATTGGTTACAAATACTTTGTGCCATCCAAACAATTGTTCTGACAACAATTGAATTTGGTTCTTTTGGTCTATTTGCAAAACTCAGTCCTTGGCCGAGGCGAGCGGATTGTGTTTGTTTGTCATGCAGACACCGCGAGGAGGAGGAAAAGACCCCGTGTTTGGAAGGGGGGTAGGCGAAAAATGTCAGAATGCATCAGCGGGATTGACAGTTCCAAGCAATTTTCCTTTCATCAAATGACAGTTATCCCGGGTCAGATTGGAAACACGTGTTGTAAGAGAAGGAGCCTCAATCTTATTAGAGGACTACAATGACGTTCGCTTCAGGATACAGCAAGCTCTTTGTCCTTTTCTTCATTATTCATGTCCATAAGGGATGCTCTCGAGCATTTGTTTCGCCTGCTTAGCAAATACGTGCCTACTCAAGTAAACGGGTATTCGCACCCAGGCCAAGTTTTTGTTTTGCTGAAGTGACTTTTTTATCTGTTCAACAGGGTTCTTTCGACGGGGAAAAAAGAAATTCTACACTGCACTAAGAGCTTGATTTAATACATATGATAGCATCATTAAAGACAAACTGGTCTTCAATGTCAATGAAAACGCAGATGATAGCATAATTCAAGATAATGTAGTCTTTGTTATTATTAGAAACACATTCGTTTCTTTCGCTTTTCAACAAATTCTAGTCGTTAACATTTTATGTTCACGAGAATGCATGACTATTTTTTTTAAGGTTGGACAAACTGCGTACGGTGACCACAACATTTTCTTTGATGTTTATGTAAACAAAACATCATTGTAAGACATGAAAAACGATGCGCAACACCATCATTTCAGATTATGTAAAGAATTACTCAAGATAACATCAAGTTTGCAGCTTTTGATGTTTTTGAAAACTTAAACACAAAAAAAACAAAATTTTTTAATGAAAAAAAACCCTCACATTTGGCTGTGAAACACAAAAGGGGCAATGCGGCTAGGAGGCTCAATTTTTCATGTATTCTGAATTTGAAAAATGCAACCAGAATGGTTGTCTCTGTGTGCCCTGAATTGGCTGGCAACCAGTTCAGGTTTGTCCCTGGCCTACTGCCCCAAGTCAGCTAGGATAGGGACCAGCAAGCCTGCAACCCTTGTGAGGAGAAGCAGTTCTAGAAAATGGATGGATGGAAACTGAAACTAGCTAAAAGGATGGATGGAAACTGAAACTAGCTAGAAAATACAGCAATATTGACTTCATTTCACTTGATCATTGAATTGTCCCTTGTAGGTCGATTTGAATTGCAGAAGGTCACAATGACAAGCACACCAAAGAACTAAAAAAAAAAAAACAATTGCATTAAAGTGTCGTCAACTCTGTGAGGTTATCTTTAGGTTCACACCTTTTTACACTGGAAAATAATATTATTACTGGACTATATGCATGGTAGCTACATAATGTATGTATTTCCACTGGAAGGATTCAGAGGAGAACAAGCTTCCAATTCCATTAATCCACACCACTGGAAAACCATCTGAAGAGAAAATAACCTCATTCTTTAAATTGTGTTTATGTGGGTTTTTGTGATTGTTAATTCTATAGCTTGGAGCTGGTACATTCCAAGGTGAAAATGTCAGCCGAAATAGTCACTTTTTTTTTTTTTTATAACAAAGGAACTGCTTTTCTCACTAACTGCTGATAACCAAAGCAGTTAGTTACAATTGAGCTAGTAACGAGGGAGATGGAAAGTATACGTTGGGCGAGACATTTTAAGTATAGCAACATTGAAATGACAAAGGTAAATGTTAAATCAGATGCTTTGATTACTTTGCTGACACTTGGATAAATGGAGCAAGTAACCGTAACTTTATTTCATTTCAGTCAATTGTGAGTATAATTAAAGAGTTTGATACTATTGCTATGCATTAGACTAGCAACCAGAGGTTAGCATTCTCGTTACCACAAATTAGTCTTCATTTTAAGTACAGAACTACAGTAAAAGACAAATGCCAATGTTCACCCAATTAAAGTAGTAGTAAAATCATTAGGAATGATGCCAAAAACTGCTTCTTAATGTTGTTCAATAAGCTAATGTTCAGGATAAAAAGCAAAACAAAACATGCAAACTGACATTTTTTATTGAGATCCCTGCACTGAAATTTTGCTATGGTAAATTGATGTAAATTATAATGTAACAATCAAACAAATAAATATGCAATCAATTATGAGTGAGATTCAATCAAAAGCCATGACTTTTTTTTCTCATGATTTGAGCCTTGTGGCTTATAGTCCAATGTGCCTTATCTGCATTTTTTTTTTTTTTTTTTTTTGTGGCTTGCCACCAGGACACAGTCCACAGGTACAGCAAATGTGTGTATCTAGTCAAGGTCGTTGGAGCAACTACGAAATAGAACTGAAAAGATTTGAATCGTCGGCTGTATTCAAAAGGGGTTTTAAAAATATAGTATTAAAAAGATAAAAAATATGTATAAAATATGTATATATGTAAACAATGATTAAAATTTGGGGTTAAAGTTTGTGATGTGTCATATATATGATTGTCATGATCACTGGCAGTCTGTGCACTTCTGTGATGTTCTACTCAAATAAATACCCCTCATAATACCATCATTTATGACACCATGGCTGGAGAAGCACACGTATGCATTACTGGTCGTTGCATCACTTTAATCGTATACATTACCGACTATTTTCCGGAGCATTTAAAAATCAATAAACCCACAGCAATTACAAGTTAGCACTACACCTGACAAACGATATCCATAATTAAATATGAAAGAAATAACATTAAAAAACATATTAAGAATGAAAATGTAACTAAAATGCTTTCAATCACCGAAACGGCTGTCCCCCAAAGCATTCATTTCAACACAATAGCCATTCTTTTCTTTCTTTCCTCACAAAGAGTTCAATGAATTGGTTGACGTTTTCTCTGGTGTAGGCTACACCGTAATTGCATATCAACCGCTATCTATCTGTAAGTGCCCGTTCACTTACAGTGCATAAACGCCCACACTGTTGATTCTGAAGGCCCTGGGCAGATTTCATACAGTCTGCACCACAAGTTAGCTGAATTCTGATTGGATAAAAACTCAAACCTAAAACTACAAGACTAGAATGAGCTTAACCAAAGGGATATGACACGAGTTAAAGGGAACTGAGTTCAAATCTACCTTGCTCCGTCCTTCCTGCGTGGAATTTGCATGTTCTCCCCAAGTCCACATGGGTTCTCTGCGGGCACTTCGGCTTCACCCAAGTGTGATCGGGTGTAGGAATAGTTGTTCATCTCTGTGTCCAGTGATCAGCTGGCAACCAGTTCAAGGGTGTCTTCCACCTACTGCCTGAATCTCAGCTGGGATAGGCACCAGCAAACTTGCGACCCTCGTGAGGATAAGCAGCTATAGAAAATGGATGGATGATATCTATCTATCTATCTATCTATCTATCTATCTATCTATCTATCTATCTATCTATCTATCTATCTATCTATCTATCTATCTATCTATCTATCTATCTATCTATCTATCTATCTATCTTTCGCTCTCTCTCTCTTTATATATATATATATATATATATATATATATATATACAGTATGTATATATATATATATATATATATATATATATATATATATATATATATATATATATATATATATATATATATATATATATATATATATATATATGTGAGTGTAGCCTGGAGAAGGTGGTAACAATGAATTCACCACTGGAGCTAATGATGTCACTCACTGGGCAACATTCCTCTTAAAGACAGACTGTATAAACACAAAAGGAGTGTATGTGATTGCAACTGCATTTTTTTTCTTTACATACATATTTTAAAATGTTTTCTTTATACAGATGGCACAGCGTGGTTTGGAGTCTGCATGTTTTCCCCTTCGATTGTGTGGTCTATCTACAGTAGTAGCAATAAAACGAGATGCCTAAACGTGGCACCAAGCAAACCTGTGAACACTAACTGTAAAGAGACTCGTCCGCCATGATCTCTCGCTGCCTGCATCAAAGCCAGACAAGAAGCGCCGTGACAACGAGCGTCACCGTTTGTGCCGATGGGCTCTTTAAAAACAAGGCCAGCCCGGCACCGGCGCCCTAATCGCTTCCAAATGAAGTCGTGGAGAAGACACGGCATCTCGGGCCGGCAAGGTGCAGTGGGTGCCCGCTTGTTTGTGCTCTGTGTGGCAATTAAAAATAATTGGCAAGCAGGTTTTTCCCTGAGAATCTTCCAAGAGTGCCAGTGATGATCTAATGATGCTTCATTAGGCATGCTGAAAGCTTCCAGCGCCATATGACACACACAATTAGCCGCCATCACACGCATTAGAAAGAAAAAAAAAAATCATTAAAAAATATTGCCCCGGCCAAGATGAGCGCTTCACTTAATGACCAATTCATTTGCTAATTGATTTCTTATTAGCGGCAGGCAGAGACGACTGTTTGGCCAACTGCTGCCGCTAATTAACGGCATTTACACCATTAGTCAATCGCTTAATTTTCTCGTGAAAAACAACTTTGGAGGGATGTAGTACGGCTGCGGGCTTTTTAGCGTTCACATTTTCTTATTAAGAATCAACGAATAATACCTGCTGATTACACATAAGCGTCACGAGACCTGGTAAGTGAAGGATGAAAGGGCTGATGTAATTTAAATATCGAAAATGTCACAACAAATGCGTAAGCGTCTACATTACATGTGACACGCCAACGGTAGACCTGTACGTGCCTTGTTTACATTTTGACAGGGAATCAGATTAATTATTGCTTGCAACCAGCAAGGGCACGGCCATCTTCATTACATCTATGCCCCCATCACTTCCCCCATCTCCTGCAAAAGGCCAAAAAAAATCTTAAATAAGATTAGCAGGAAATTAATGAACCACTTATTACTCAACAGAATCTGGTTTTACAGTTGTTTTTTTAACTTTTCACAGAAAACGGAATTCCTTAAACACGATTTTCTGTTTATGAATTGCCTTGGGGTGACATGTTGGGAAACAAGTTACCACATCCGCCTAAACATCCGGAGGTCGTTTATTTGATTCTGGATCCGGCCTTCCTTGTGTGGTGTTTGCATGTTCTTCCTGTGCCCAAGTGGGTTTTCTCTTGGTATACCATTCTTTTTCCTACATACCTAGAATACAGTATGGTAGATATATTGGAAACTCCAATTTGCCTTTAGGTGTGCTTGTGAGTGTAAATGGTTGTTCAGCTCTGTCTATCCTGCTGTCATTGCTGGGCAAGTTACTTCAAAACTGTAATGCATTACTTTTTTTACTTATTAATGTCACTTTAAGTTAATTCATTATATTACAATATTATTGTATTTGGAATGTAAGGCATTACACCACTATTGCATTACTTTTATATTACTCTCATCAACATAACTGGAAATATGGATTTGCCATTGTAAATGGAAGTCATTACGCTCATTACACATCCAATGGAAGGTTGACTTAAGCCTAAAAACAGTACAACTCATTTAATCTGTATTGCATTGTAAACTTTTAAAGACAAGATACAACTCTTTTTTTTTTGTATTTTAATTCCTTCATTAATTAGCTTCACAGCATAATGATGCATAGTTTATGTCCTAGCCAGAAACAGTTGGTGCGTTCCACAATTTCAATGTTAATATTCAAATTCAAGTTCAGTTAGCTAGGTTAGGCACATTTAGGGGCATTTAAAAAAAAAGATTGTGGAGCTAATGGTAGCAGGTAGCCTACATAATCATTATTGTCTTTTGCATACTTTTTAACATGAGTTTTGTATGCTTCACCTGTTTACACATTGACCAGAACTATTTATAGACTATAATCAATAGCAATTGTTCATTGAAAATTAGTGTTAGCTTACCTTGTCATTATTGCTAGTCGCGACAGGGATCTCGCTGTCAAGGTTTCCAAATGCTAGTGAATCCCCTGTGGAAATCGGCAGCATTACTCTATGTAAAATACTCTGCCACGGGTCTCCTAAGCTTTTGAGGTGGAAGTGGGATCCCTGAGTGGGAGATTGAAATTTTTTCCTGCTATGTTTTATTCCCACTCTCAATCCTCCGTCTTTTTTTCCCACTAATTTCATGTTACCATGGTTACGCTCTAAAGGGTTTGTTAAATTACAGGTGCTTTATCGCAAAGTGGGCAGCTCCTTAGGTGTAACGCACAGAGTCCACCTAACTATTATATTCTTCTTGTCTTTATCTTGTCTTTATTCATTTATTCACATTCCCTCTAAAGGTTTGCTGATTTTGAAAAGATCCTTCACGACTGACGCAAAACTAGTTCAAGTTAGCCGACAAGACCAACATCCGTGTATTTACTGCATTCTTGCTTTATGCGTACTTTCAATTGGAACAGGACTTAAGCCGCAACTAATGTTTCACAAAATTACAAGGACTGAAAAACAGACAAGAATGCCACGAAAAAAAATTGCTATTGTTATATAAACTATAATTCTACCCAAATCAAATTAGATATGTAATTTGCAAAGTCACAAGGAATTACATGGAAATTATTTTTCCGCAAAACAACAATCAAATTCTGATAGCATAAAGTCATTCTGTGGCTGGCATTGATTAATCATTCTCATTCATCTTTATGGACAACTTTTCCTGGGTTTCAGTATATTCAGGTTCGGGAGTAGAGTCAAGGAACAAATAAATAACATATTCCAAGGTTTTTCATCACTTTAGAAACTGAAGACTTTCATTTTCTTTTAAATTCATGACTCTTTAGTGGGGTGTAAAAAAACTGAGCCCTACCATATAAAACTGCATCATTATATCATTGAGTTGAACCAAATAGTGCTTCCGCTTTCAAATTGAACCATCCTTAAATTGCTTCATATTCCACATATCAAAAACTGGATTTAATTGTTGCTGTGAACAGATGAACTCCTTTGGTATATAGTCATCAATGCTAACAAATTTTGGATAGTACACACCAGAGCCAACAATAAAAAGGAAGCTCAACTCTATAGTCAAGAATAGACAGGCTGTCCACATGTTGTCAAGAACAGTGAACACACTGTAGTCTTCACTGGACCAAACCTGTCACTCAAGTGGGGTCAGACCGAAACCTTGTACCCCCAAAAGAGTCACAATTCAGCAAATCTCTAAAACAGCATATGTTCAACTATTAACAATGCATCATTAAAGAGAGCTATTCATTTTCTACAATTTAGATTGCTCTATAATTCATATAAAAAACATCCAGTCATGTGACCTGAAAATTAATATAGTTTTTTTAAATACAAAATTTGCAAAAATGTGACTAGATTCCAGCCTAACGACACCGAGTCGTTAATGATGCTCATGTAAATGTTTCTGAAAACAAAGACGCTTAAACGATGGTGAATTTGGAGGAACGCCAGCATCAAAATCTGATCCCAGAATCATCGCGCGATGATGCAAGACTGCAACCCACTTCCCACTGTGCTGCATTTCGTTACTGTCACCCTGTCCTCTGCTTTTCCTTTTGCATTCCTTGCACCACTCAGTTTGTCTTTGTGTCATTCTTTTCATTTGAATGACGGCTCAAGAACGCAACATGCCCGAGTCTCTTCTATGAACTCTCTCAGTGGAGCAGCTTGTAATCGCGCGATTGAGACAGTGTAGCATCACTCCATTAAAAGGGCTCCGCTGGCCGACACCAGAGGGACTCCCCCCTTATGGCCCGACACACAAAGCAAGACACTTACTGCAAATGGGCCTCATTGCTCTCTGAAGACGTTGTTAACACGTCTGCGGGTTGGCTCCCCCTGCTAGGAGGGAACCAGATCCATGTTGGTGTTGGCTAAATTAATTACAAGCTGTGACCGACTGTTCAAACTAGGGTTTGTTCCCCGTACAGGGTCATCGCAGTGACTCCCGGAGGGGGGCACACTGACGCAAACCTGACGCAAGAAAACGCACACGGGCCAGCCTAAATAATAAATAAATAAATAAATATATATATATATATATATATATATATATATATATATATATATATATATATATATATATATATATATATATATATATATATATATATATATATATATATATACACACACACACATATATTTACGTGTGTGTGTGTGTGTGTACATGTGTCTTGGTTCAGCTGTCTTGAAACACCCCTCCCCAAAAATGATCAATGCTCTCCTATTATTATTTATCCCCCTGCGTGCCCTCCTACCCCAACACTCTTTCATGTTGCCCTGTGGGAGCCAAACAAAACAGGGATTTCTACTGCAAATCAGGAGCTAAAACACCATGTGATCAGCCATGAATTATTTGCACACTATTGATTTGTAGCAATTGTTACGTTTCCCCCTGCGGAGCCTTTCTCCACACCGCCATGGATCTTTTGCCTTTAAGGGGCCATTTAAGCATTTATCCATTTAAAATTTATATGTAGCTATATAAATATATATATATATATATATATATATATATATATATATATATATATATATATATATATATATATATATATATATATATATATATATATATATATATATATATATATATATATATACATATATATATACATATATAATGCTCTGGACTATATTTGTATCTTAGTATTCTTCTGGGGTTTTAGTTTTTTTTAGAATTGCTGATGGACAGGATCAAATGCTTGTGTGCCCTTTGTGACACACATATCAGACTCTGTATTCATTCTTTACATATTTTAAAAGAAAAAGATAACAGGTCATTAATGAGGTGATGTAACTTGTTATGGGGAGGGAGATGTGAAGATACGGTGTGTAAGATTATGTACACAATGTACACAAATGTGGCATTCTTCATTTTTCCAAATCCAGACCCAATTTAAGATGGCAATGTCAATTTCTTGATTTTTTTTTTCCACCTTCCGCCTTTCCCCAAAATTGCAATGCCCCATGGCTACAGAGTATAAACAACAATGCGACACGGGTGCATTCTCAAACCATCCGTGCTGCTTGCACTTTTGTCTTTCTTTGTGCTGGAAGCTTTTTTTCAATGGTAGAGGAGGCTTTTGAACAAACGCACACTCACACACAGCCTTCAATGGTTTAGAAAAAGGCATAAATGCAGCACAAGATCCCTGCAAACCAGCCTGAGGACTCAACTGTTGTTAATGATAGCAAAACCTCAAATATGTCAACAACAACAAAAAAAACTACTGTAAACTGTAGGTTTAACGCACAATCTATAATAAACAGGTGAAGTGTACTTAAGTGAGCATTTGGACCCTAATATTGTAATGTGTAAAGGAAATATATATCAACAACTACAGAAGCATATTAGCTAGGTATAGATTGTTGCACTTTTACAATACTCCATTTCACATGTGAAAACCATTTTTTGACCAGCTCCCGACAACCCAAGGCTGCATTTGGGATCATTTTAAATGTTGACACACGGTGATGGATTAGTGACAGCACCAACGCGAGGGATTTAAAGTACCTCCAACAATTTCATGCTGATGTTGTACATAATACATGCGAATAATCCGGTTTTATTGAAGGGTTCCCTCGTTATAGCACAGTTCATCATTTGCAGATTTTTAAGCACTCATTTTTTTAATGGGACACTGCAGTATATAGGTAAATCTGAATTTGGCATAGTGTTGCAACATGCAGCACTGATGTCTGAATAGAAGAGCAAGAAGAAGCAGAAAAGGTCCACCACAAAACTCTAATAAAAGCCACTACTCCAATACAGCAGTGAGTATTGTTTTATGCTTTGTTTGTATCAATTATCGCTCAATGGGATGAAGTAGGAACTGTTGAAAGTTTAGAATCACTGTACAATTTCCATAAAATAGGGAAATTGTTTTAAGAATTGAACCACTGACCTGTTAATAACTTCCCCCTCACATCTTATAAGTTAAGATCTCTCTCTGTCTGTCTGTCTGTCTGTCTGCCTGCCTGTCTGTCTGTCTTTCTGCTCCCCCCCCCCCCCCAACTCTCTCTCCCTGTTCTATCTCTCGTCCTGGCCCCCATTAAAAATAGTATCATCACCGTATGAGGTAAACACATCTCATCAAAGGCATCTGGAATAGATCCATGAATATGTACATATATTTAGATATAGTATAATAATAATAATAATAATAATAATAATAATAATAATAATAATAATAATAATAATAATAATAATAATGATAATAAATAACAACGTGTTACTCGATGTGGCAGTTGTGTTGAATAGAATAGAATGTTTTTTAATTATTTATATATTTTATATTAATTATAATTAAATTATTATTTGTATTTTTTTTGGAACACGAGCGGCAGGATAGTGGGGGTTGTGCATGTAGGGAAGCAGAGCAGCTTACGAAAATATGATTGAGGCTCCTTTAAGAGGTTGATTTTTTTTTGGTCCTCTAAATTGCAGCGTGCATGCATAGACGCGTCTGATTGGAGAATATTCAGCACCTTCAAAACTTAACTTCACTTTAATATACACGTATGAAAGCACTTGATTCATGAGAACAATTTTGTCAAACCTGCACTGGCAGCAGGCCTTGGTTAATTGCATGAGTGTCACATTAGATTTGAAAAGCCTGCCTTTCATCTAAAGTAAATTAAATTATGAATAAAACTAAAGGCTTGATTATCACCATTAAGGAACGTTATTGAGAAACGTCTTCTGGTTGGGTGTTGCCTCCGACGTGCAGGCGACAATGTGGAATGCGTCTTTAAGAGGGTTTATTAAAAAAAAAAAAAAAGGTTGTTGTGTTTGTGTGCGCGCGTGCGCACTGTCTGATAAATGGAGAGACATTCACGCGCGTCATTAGACTGCAGCCGTGGAGCCGTTAAAGGAGAGAGGGGCTACATGGTGCCGGATGGAGCCCGCCTGCCTGCTCGGTGATGGCGGGCCCGCTTCCCCGGGGAGCGCGCGCCTTTCCCGGCCTTTTTTGAGCTCGTGGGCCGGCCTACTCTAATAGAAGCCCACTTCAAAAGTCTTTATGGACTCACTGTTTCAAGGCTATACATTCAAGCAACATTTACTTCCAGCCACCCTCATGTATACAATACATTGCTGATCTACACGTATTGATCTCTTTCCCACACTTGGCAACCACAAAAGCGCTTTAAGAAGCTTGGATGTCAAATGTGGTAGAATTTAATAATGTGGAAATAAAAAAAGTGATTTGTGATTTCGTGATTGTGATTTTTATAACGTACAACAGATGATAGTCGCGCAGCAAACAGTGGTCAATATGTAATAATGTATGCAATTTAAAATATGTCTTACAATATTAAATGACATATTGGAATATATATATATATATATATATATATATATATATATATATATATATATATATATATATATATATATATATATATATATATATATATATATATATATAATAGGAAAACAAATAGAACCTAATAAATACAAATAACTAAAATGGTTATGGTCCTGAATACAAAAAAATATGCATCCTATGAAGTTGAACGGGGTTTGGCATTAAAAAACGTCAGATTAACGATCTTCGGAATGATAGTACAGTAACCCAATAATATTAAAAAAAGTCTTTAAAAGTAAAAAACAAACAAACAAAACTTAAGTGTACTGATCTCGCTGAGGCACTGTTCATTAACTGGAAAATTACTCAAACGTATTCAGAATGTGCTAGGGCACGACATGCTTTTCAACACCACATTTTAAAATAAAATAGATTAAAAGTGGGTGATCGTAAATTCTTTTTCGTTAGGAGGGTGGGATGTAATTATCACGTAGTATGAATACAGCCATGGCGGGCATTTTTAATGACCCCCACCCTCCCTACTTTAATCCGTTTAAGCGCCTCCATCAGTTCCTCATTGATTAGCGGAGTTTAAAAATGGAAATAAAAAGCAAGGGGGGGGGGCGCTTGCTCAAAGTTGAATTGTGCGTGGAGTGGAGCTAAGGCCTTTAATTGCACGAGACACAGCGATGGGTGTATATGTGTGTGTGTGTCTGTGAGTGTGTGTGTGTGTGTGAAAGGAGGGGGGTGGTCTTGGGGTGGTATAAATAGCCGGCTCTCCAAAACATACTCGCAACAGCAGGAGTGATCTCACCTCCACTCCTTCCACTCCCACTCTCTCATTCCACTCACTGCAAGGCAGCGCGGAGCTCTCATATCGCGAGGATTTTTTATTATTTTTGATTTTCTTTTTGCTTTTATTTTTATTATTTGTGCCTATTTTATTTCCCCTTTTTTTTTTTCAACCCCCGGGAGGAGCAGGGGGATTGGGGTGAGAGGAAAGGAGAGTCATGGAAGAGCTGACGGCGTTCGTGTCCAAGTCGTTCGAAGCGAAAAGCAAAGAGAGCAGCAAGGAGGCCATCACGTACCGGGAGGTTCTGGAGACGTCCGGCTTGGCCCGGCCGCGGGAGCTGCAGGGCAGCCCCGCCGAGCACGACTTCAGCGAGGGCGCCCACTGCCCGCTGCACGCCTACAAGGAACATGTGGAGCTGGACAAGGACAAGCTCAAGGACTTCCACGTCACGCGGCCCGCGGAAGGTAACTCGCACACGTTCGAGCATCCAAACAAAATCAAACTGCAAGTAATGCTCATTCCTAACTATGCAGGCGAAGCGCGCAGGACTCTGCAAAACTCCTCAAAATAAATACAAAGTTCAGACTTTTGCTGGCGGACGCAATAATAATTTTCACTAGAAACGATGATAATGGAGCGAATTTTTTTTTAACAGATTTTGGTCGCAACATTTCTTTCTTAATTATTCAAGTTCATTTGGAGAATGCACTGAATCTAATATTTAATCTTATTCCATTATACTAACTGCAAAGCCATGTAAAAGCTAGCAGGCATTTGCCCATGGCATTCATTTCTGTTTTTAAGTATGAATACATATTTAAAACGATAAGTTCAAGCTGTACACTTGACATTTTAATTCTTTTCAAATAATACATATTTTTAATGTTTGTGTATTTCTACTGCATTATATAATATTTATTGCATTATGTCATTTCATAAATCTACAACATATTTATTTTGTATTTATTATTTTGCAAAATTTTCAATCTCTCACTCAGGGATCCCACTTCCACCTCATTTTGCAAATATTTATGGACCTTAAAAGTTGCCTTAAAAAACTTATACGGGATGAAGTCATGTGAAAAATAAAACAAAACAGAAACTATATATAAATATATGTATTGCAGAAACGCGAAGAATCTGTAGCCCTGTAACAGCAGCAGAAATACAGAAATTTGAAATAATTATTTTTTAATGGTAATTTAGTTATATGGTCATTTATTTTAATTTTAAAATCCAGTGCAAAAAAAAAAAAATCATTTATTCGCAAGACTTTTACACTATCATGGATGATTGCCCCAAATAAGTAACATATACAAAAAAAATATCATATACATCAATACATATATTAATTGAATGAATGAAAATAAACCTGCAATTTCGATAAACACTCACTCTACCAGAGTCTATTAACCAATGAATTATTTATTCCTCCTTGCATTGAAATAAGTGGCGCACGACACAATGTGTGTAATGTGTGTGACCAATGTTTTGTTGATGCAGGCATCTTCGAGTGCAGCAAGGACAAGAAGGAGGAGGTGAAGTCGGAGGACGAGGACGCGCAGGGCAAGCTGAAGCAGCGCAGGAGTCGCACCAACTTCACGCTGGAGCAACTCAACGAGCTGGAGCGCCTCTTCGACGAGACGCACTACCCGGATGCCTTCATGCGCGAGGAGCTAAGTCAGCGCCTGGGGCTCTCTGAGGCCCGTGTGCAGGTACACCCAAAAAAGATATATAGCATATTCAACATTACATTTTTGCATTATTCGATATTTATATAAAGGGGTATAGTACTTCATATGCGATTCCTATCATTAAGGGTGTTTTATTTGTAAAGTTGTTCTCCATTTCTTAAAAAAAATAAAATAAATGCGGCAACTAACGGCCAATGTTGTTTGGGTCTAATGTTTGGAAATTATTGTATATTCCCTCCGAAAGAGCATTTCCAAACACAAACCCAGCGTCTAAATGCTTAAAATGAGAATGATTCTCGGGATTACACGCCTTTTGCAAAACGGTGACGTCATGCAGTAACGTTTTTATAAATGCAGATTTCAGTGATTCGTGGAGGCATTTTTGCGTGTGTGTGTGTTTTTTTAAGTTTAAAGATGTTTTTTGAAATTAAAAAAAAATACTATAAATTATTTTTATATTCTTATTTATTTCAATATTTATTATACTGATCGAAATCCCTCAGATGCAGATTCATTTTGCTTATTTTGTCTTCCATTCCAGACACATAAATCATACAACAGTTTAAAAAAAAATAATAAATTAAATTACAAGTTTACGGACCACTGTGCAATGTTACTTTTCATGCATCTGTTGTACTACAGGTATATGTAATATTTATAGCGTTATGTGCGCAATCATTTGGGTGTGTTTTCTCCCCCTTTAAACCCAAATGCATACCTTTCAAGTTCTTTGCTGCACTTTTTTGTTGTTTTTCTGTGAGCGCAGCTGTCAGTGGATGTACGGAAAGTTATGAGAGGCCGCCACTATAATGCACTTAGCGCGAGAATGTTAGGCCGTGCTAAATTAAATGTCATTATTCACTGTCTGGAGTACAAAAAAACTCTGAACGGGAATGAGATTAGGGTGTATCATTGAGTGGTTCTTAATGAAGAAATAACTGTCTGATGCCGTGTAGCTCGCTCAGTTGAGCGCGTTGCAGCGCGTGCAACTCCTATGAGACGTTGAAAGATCATTATGTGTCATAACAATAATAATCTTAATCGAATTAATTTTTTTCCACTCCACTTTCGACAGTACTCCTTCCAAAAAAATAAAAATAAATACATCGACCCGACCAGGTCTTTGTTCGATTCTGTCATTATCGTCTTTTGAGATGGTCGTTAATTCATCGTCCGCTTAATGATCGTCGCTGCGAGGGTTCAAGGAGGCGGGGCTAGTTGAGATTATTCATGAGGACAAATTAGGTTGATGATGATTAATAATCGCCCGCAGCCACACATAAGAGCAGCCAGCAAACAGTAATAGCGCAATTTTTGCTTCTGAATTTCATTTCCCTTCACTTAAAAATGGCGTCAAAAATGCACAACGTTTGAAATATTTTACTTTAATTATCCACCATTATTTTTTTTTTTTATAATAATACAAAAATGATGCATGCCACAAACCTTTAGCTTCCACCATTAGGAAGGGCTTAGTATATCAAACAAGAAAATGCATGCAGTTCATTTGGCACGAAAAGATGTTTCCTGCTTAAAACATGTAACGTAACGTAATAGCCTCATACATTAATTTTGATTTGTATCTAGTTTTGTAATCGATTCAATGAAGTATTTCAGTGTGTCCATTTATTTTCCTTCTACCTTGATAATATCTTAGAAAGAATGTGTGGCTGCTACAACAAAAGTGATTTCTGTCAAAAGATTCCAAAGATATCTTCATGAAACCAGCTTGTAGGATTATGCACAGCGATCGACTGTATATAGCTGTGCATAATCCTACAATATTTGACCAAAGTCCATATTTTATGAATAACGCAATGATGTTTGAACATGTTTTGGGGACTTTCTGGCGTCATTCGTTTTATTTTTATAATCTAATAGTGAACTTGCTTTTTCTTAATTGCAGGTTTGGTTTCAAAACAGAAGAGCAAAATGTCGAAAACAAGAAAATCAGATGCACAAAGGTAAATATTGTCTTTACAACACTTAATAAAATTGAATGCATTTTGTTGTATTTTATTTGATCATTTGAAAAAATATTCGAAAGAAGTGCTCCCATCTCACATAACGACAACTGTCTGGCTGTCTGACAGACATCTTTCCCTTTTCCCCAGGAGTCATCTTGGGCAGTGGAAGCCATCTGGACGCCTGCAGGGTAGCACCCTACGTCAACATGGGGGCCCTCCGGATGCCTTTCCAACAGGTAGGCCATAAAACCTTCTCTTAGGGGTGTTTTGGGGGTGTGATGGGGATGACCTTGCCTGGCAATTCAAAATTTGAATGATCAGGAACAGCGCAGGAACCTTAGGTTGTTTTGTGCAGTTCTTGGAATTAAATGCTTCCTGTCCCGGCTTTTTTTTTTTTTAACATGACCAGCCACATTTCATTTCAATTGGGAAAATTATCTTCACAGGGAAACATGGTCAGAAGTTAGCCAGTCAAGTGTAAGAGTAGTCATCAATTGGTAATATTCAGGACTACAGAAACCACCCATGTTCATGAAGCTTTGACAGTGCTAAGGGGCTAATAATTAACTCCAGAATTAAATTATAGCCCACTGACCCCTGTGGTCCAAACATACCCTCCCAAACAGGATCTGGAGCAAGTGTCACCAACGCGGTGCCCACGGGCACCAGGTAGACCCGGGTAGTTACTCACGCCAGCAGCTGATACCAGTATCGGCCACCTACTTATGGTTATTTTTACAATCAGGAAGAAGAAATTAGAAGAACAGAAAATTGACTATTTCTTGTAGTTTTCAGATAAATTGCTAAATTGAGATATCTGTCTTTAAAATGATCCGTCAAGGTTTTTTAAAAGTAAGGAAAGCGAGGAAATTTTATGTATCAAAAGTATTTAGTAGGGTCAGTACTTGGTATTAGTGACTATTGAAGAGTTGAGTGCAGGTTTTCGTTTTGGTATAAAAAAAAAAAGTGCTGACAAAACAGCTAACACATTTTGCGAAGTTGTCATTTTAAACACCGCAAAGGCTGCAAGTCAAAGTAAGACTAACAAAGCTAATTGAAACCGATAAACAGTCTCACATATTAAGTCAATCTCCATTTTCCTTAGAGTATATAAGCTTAATTTATCAGACCAAAAGATTACCTATATAAATCTGTCATTGCTTGTCTTTATTAAAAATACACAAAAATACCTTTTTTTGCAAAAAAATAACTAATAAATTGCAATTACAATGCTGAAGGAAAAAAAATACAATTTCAATATTTTCAAACCGCTCAGTACTATCATATGACTCATAATTTATTAAGTCCATAAGAGCGTTTTGCTATGTCTTTAGCTTTTTTTGTGGCGCCACAACAAAAACTGACAGCAAAGAGAAAAAAAAGGGGCAATGACCATAGAACAGGAAATTGAACTTCTTATTAAAAATAAGAACATTTGCAAGCAGCTAAAGCAGGCCGAAATCCACAGCAATTGATTTATGCTCCTGATGTCACTCACGAGGCCACACCCCTTAAAGGCATCACTTGGTTGTTGCTGTTGCAGTTTTCCCCTTTTTCTTTAGAAAACCAGTTAATTTCTCCTCAACAAATGAAACTCAACACAACAAATGAAGTAAAGACAACATTGTATAACTGAAACAAAACCGTGAGAAGAGCAATGCACCGTTGATGGCATAAAGAGAAAAGGTGATGATAATCATAGACGAGGAGCCGGAATGGACTTGTTTTAGTGACAACTGCAGTCTGTGTGAGCTTCTCAGTGCAATCAATCAAAAGATTATTCCAACACACTGATTCAAGGCCAAAATACCGATAATGAAAAAATAAAAGCAACGAAGGGAGCGACGTTCAACACTTCCATGTGTAGATTCCACACCGTTCACCTCTTGGTCGGACTTCATCATCCTTCATTTCTGCTCTCTCTGCCTCCGTCTCACTTTCTCTCAGCCTTCTCACCCGCTATGTTGTGACATGCGGCGGCCTAATTAGGCCAATGGGGCGGCAGGCGTGAGCACATGAAAGAGACGATGAAAGGCGGGAGGTGGTGAAAAGCGAAATGACGCTTATCGAGGTTGAGCTGGCAGGAGGAGTGTGAGGCCTGCATGCTGAGAGATGCTCGCCAAACACGGTCAAAGCTGGAGTATAAAAAAATGTGTGAAGGCGGGAAAAAAAATACGCAGGTGAACGCCACGAGTCACGCTCTTTGCAGATTTAACAATGCGCAAGAGGACAATTTGAGTTTTTCAAATTTCTTCTAAGGGAAATTAAATTTATTGGTTATAATGTCATCATGACACCTATGAACCAATATTTAAACAACTTTGCCAAGATGCTGACTATCATATGTGTGTGGAAATAAGGGAACGGCTATACACTCTTTCAATCCCAATGACAGATTTGTACGTCTTTACATTCACGTTTAGATACCTTTACTTTTCAGTATTTTTTTTTTCCAATATTAGATTAGAGAATGGTCTGAAAAGAGCTAAGATGAATGAAGCAATTGTCAAAGACATAAACACAAAGGGATATGAACAGCAAGATTATCTACATACGTAAAAAACACAATTTGTATTTACGGTACTTAATTTGAACATAGTACATCAGTTTTATATAATAAAAAACAAGTTCAACTCACAAACAATCCAGCCAATGGTTTGAAAACACCCTCTAATTCAGTGTTCGCTGAATTTGAAATACAATTATACGCTATCAGCTTTATATAGACTTATTAATGATTTATTTGTTAAGCATTCTTTTTTTTTTAAATCAAACAGAATATGTTTATCTTTATCCCTGTAAAAAGAATTGGGTTAAAAATAATCCAGTGATGAGTAAAAAAAAAAAAAAAAAAGGAAAAAAGCAGACTCACTACTTGGGTCAATTTGACTCAGCTTTCCAGGTTGATTTAAGAACTCCTCCAAATTATTGTTTTTGTCCAAGGCAACCCTAAAATATTGGGTTGTTTTGTATAAAACCCAGAAATTTGACCCAATTATTGGGTTGGTCCGTTTTTGACCCACAAATTGGGGTATTCTTGACCTAACTGTTTTTAGAGTGTGGATTTTTCAAAGTTGGCCTTTTTGGGCCAGACAACATAGTCATAACAGTTTTGCATCTGTCGGTATTTTATGAAATAGTCCTACGGTCTGATGTGAATGATGCTTTATGACCTGGAATGACTTTCAATTCATAGAGTGCATTTTTAAGATTGAATAGCTCCCTTTATTGAGTCCCTAATGCGTTTGAAGCCACTGTAAAAAGCGTTGGAGTGAAAATAAATCAATTATGGGTCAAAAAAGGACTGGCTCAATATTTGGGCCACTTTGACCCAACTTTTCTGCATTGTTTTGCACAAAAACAGTATTAAAAATGGATAATTTTGAACAATTAAATCACAGAAATAGGTTTATGTTGTTTAAAACAACCAAGAAAGTCACATCAGAATGATCGGATTGGTAACTTTAGGATGGATTATTTTTTAACAAACTGTCAGGAAAAGAGGAAAAAGTCACATCAGTTTGCCAAATTTAAATCATGTGCAACCAAAATGTATGTATTTTATTTTTCAGTGTCGCAGCTGTTAAATGTAGATTTACAGTTTTAATTTAGTGACCAAGCTTGTGAGTGGTGGACTCAAGCAACTCCTTCCTACCGAAATGAATGAAAATGCCTTTGACTGCCAAGAAAAACGGTTTTAGTAAAGAAAAATAGCACTGAATTCAATCTAAACATTATAAAAGAGAATGTCAAGAAATAAACTGGTTTTATTAACCATAATCAAACATCTCACACACAGTACACACACATACACTGTTGTTGGGTGTCTTTCATGGGATTCTGTCCTGTTGGTCGTTAACTACGTGGTTAGTTCCGTTAAACTCAATGCTCTTTGCGAGTTTTGTTATTGTCTATGTTCCTGGCATCCATGTGTTAAACATGCAGTAAAATGTCTTTCGCTGGGCAATACTCCAAAATTTCTACCAGAAAAATATTTCATCTGCACCTACAGTCAACAAAAAAATCCATTCAGCCTTACATACCGCAGGTATATCAACAGTAAGTTTCAAAATTCAAATCAAGCGTCCCGCAAGCATTGTGCATCGCTTGGCTTCTTCGAGAATAATCTGAAAGCAAAACGGAGATTAAGGCTCTCCTTTTGTTTTGATTCACTTGAGTGGTGGCCTATCTGAGACGGTTGGAATTTTAGTTGGCACCGCAAAGCAAAAGAGGGTCTTGTTTCGCAAGTCAGATTTTCCATTTGCAGGGATCTGGTTTCATCAAAAACGGGTAGATTCCTTCTGATTAGCGGCAACTTAATTTTGATTTAACATAGTTGATAATTACCATCCAAGCAAATTACTTTCCTACTTGATCATCGTCGGTGGGTATTGTTGTTGTTGTTTTTTTGTTCTGCTGTGGATCAATGCATACCTTAAGCATCCAAGGTCAGAGGTTTCACTTAGCTACACGTTACTTTGTCTTTCTATGGTTATCGTCACACTTGCAGCCAGGACAACTGAACTAATAAGTTCCATTTCCTGTTCTTATGTCACCACCGTGCGAAATTCTGTTGTGATGGTACCTCACCCCCAAAAAATAAATAAATAAATAAAAGCAAAGCAAAAACACACTTATTCCTGTAAATACAGCACTTTGTTGGCAGCAAATGTGTATTAAAGTGCTATACTGTATAGATTAATTTCAATTGGGTCCATCACTGACCTGAAATCTCACATTTAAATGCGATTTGTTTGATGTTTTGATGCCTAGTTCTGATTGAATTCCCACCCAGAATAGCTAAACAAACATATAGACCATACAATAATCCTGAATATCCATACAGACCTCCTTTTATAAAATCAGGCTCTAGATAAAGAGAGAAGTTGTAGTATTTTGATTTTGTCCAAAAGACAACAAAAAAGAGAGTTCACCATGCTGTTTAGTTTTTCGTCAGACAGTTGGCCCACCTGGTTTTTGTTTAGATTGTCCTGCCTCCCTCCAAGAAAGTGACTTAATGTAGTTTTTAATCAGTTCATCACAATGTTTGTTTGCCCTTGAGGTGCTAAGCAACTCTAACTGGTAACAGTGTCCCACTTCCATTTTCATGTTCAGCATCCCAGGCAAAGAGAAATGAAAGAAAACATAAACGTGGTCAAGCTAAAGCTTCTATTTGGGTTGGAAAAGCAAAGCACAAATAGTTTGCCACTTTTGCTGTTTGAGACACATAGGAAATGGCAACGTCTTCTTCTTCTTCTGAAGTCAGCACATGCTTCATTTTCACCTCCTTCTTTTAGGAAATAATTGCCCACAATGTGAAAAGGGATATGTTATGCCTTATGGCCTCTTTTTTCTCCTTTTTCTTTTTATTAAATCCTTCACCGCTTTTGAATAAGGAATATGTCTGGATAAATATTTATAACTCCAAATATGTGAGTATCTCTTTAGTGCAAAAATAGTTTATTTATGCAATTGAATACATAATCAGCATAATAAGACTGCATATTTCCAAGGGTATAACGGCCGGCTGAATTAAGCAAATCTGTTCTGTGCCTGAGAAGCACTTTGATTCTGGACGATTTCATGTGTGTTTGAGTGTGTATGTGCATTTTTGACAGCAACAGAGGGAGAGAAAGGTGGGATTCAGTAACTTTTAGAATCACGCTTCAAAAAATAGAATGAAGGAAGAAAAGGTGAGCTGAAGGGTCGGTTGAGGCTCGTGGCTATTTTCATAGAAAACACACAGTAAGCAACAGCTTTGAGGGGGTACCATTTGAGGTTACCTTTTAATTGTGTTGCACTGTGACACCCCCCTCCCCCCATATTTTAAGAATCGAAGATTTGCAAAAATGGCAGATGGCTGATCTTGCAAAAATAAGCAGCTAACTACATGACTGCGGCAAACATGAACAGCTAAGTTTTTGTACAAGTAAGTTAAACGTATGTTAAAACTGATTTAAAATCAGATGACAGTGTTTGAACAACTTACACAAGATTTATTTATTATTTAAATGAATGCAAACTTTATATGAATGAATGATGGCTTTTCGACTGATTAAAAAATGTAATCAACCCAAATGACTGAAAATAATCGTGAGTTTGTATTTGGCCAAATCACCCACCCTTAAAGCATTAGATTACAAAAATATGTACATACATACATAAAATCACACTCGCTTATTCCCCGTAAAAAGAGGTCTGAAACCCATTATTGTTGTGGGCCATATGTACGACCCATCAACACACCCAAATGTGTGTGCGTGTGTGTGTGTGTGTGTGTATGTAGGGAGGGTGGGGGGCACTACCATAACTACTACTTTTACTTATTAATTACTTTTACATAGTTTCTAGAGATTAAAATACAAATAAAGTATTAATAACTAAAGTAGTTGCAAGATTTCTTTTCATAACACTGAATAAAAGTAATTTAATAAAAATACTATCGGAGCAAATAACGTTTTCCAATTCCTGTAGTTGAGGTCCAATTCCAACATATCCTGTTAATAATTTTAAGTAAATAATGTTATAATATATAATAAAATAATTTTAAAAGTGACTGCTTTAGAAATCGTCATGTTACTAGAGTTTGCGGCTTTTGTTTTAGTTTGTTTCGAACGAGATGTTCCTTTTAGTGCAGGGGTGGAGCTAGTGGCAATAAGAAATTATTTTAAATTATTTGCTCTGTCACGTATAACAAAGAAGCTGTGACATAGCAGTATAAAGAACCTGCAGCACAGGTCAAAAGTTTGAAAACACCTTTCAATTCAAATAGTCTCAATGCGAGGCCAAGAAATTAAACTCCATGTCAATACTAGTATACAAATGAGTGCTGTTTTTTTTTTCTTAAATAATGAAAATTACTACATTTTATGTATAAGGATGGTGTGTTTAATCAATCAAAGCCTTTCAAAGTCATATCCTACCATGTGGCTGAATACAACCCAGGTAAAGTCTAAACACCCCTGCCACCAAGCACCTCTGGTTATAACTTGCTACATTTATTTTTTTTTCTTTTGCTCACAGGTTCAAGCGCAACTCCAGCTGGACGGCGTCGCCCACTCCCACCCACACCTGCACCCGCACCTAGCCGCACACGCCCCCTACCTGATGTTCCCGCCCCCTCCCTTCGGACTACCAATCGCCTCATTGGCTGACTCGGCCTCGGCGGCTGCGGCGGTGGCCGCGGCCGCCAAAAGCAACAGCAAGAACTCCAGCATCGCCGACCTGCGACTCAAGGCAAGGAAACACGCCGAGGCTCTGGGACTCTGACCCAAGCGGGGCGCCCTCCCCCAACTTTACCCCCCCTTCCCTCCCCGCACACACCGTTGGCCTGATGGTCCGTAATGGCCTCTCACACAAGACTGAGCCTGTGAAAAGGCCGTGACACTCACAGCTAAAACTAAACACAAACACTGAATGAGAAAAGGGGGGAGTCGGACAGAGTGTAAGTTTTCTTGGGGGAGGAACAGTCGGAGGAAGACTTTTTTTTTTTTTTTTTTTTTACAAAAAAGGGAGAAGGGGGAGCGAGAAAATTGTCACAAAAGACCAGCTGCCAAAACAAACCACTTTTCCAACAAAGCGGTAATGAAATACCAATGAAGTCACCTTTTACTTTTCGCCCAACAGGCAGGACTTCTGCGGGGCCAGTGGCTCAGTCCACTCCAGGCACAGATCACATCCCAAGGACCGTACAAACACATGTGGATGTCTGTCTGAGGGCCCGGCACACACTGAGAGGACTTTAGTGCCAATTAAAGTGGCAGGCGACGGGCAGAGTTGAGGACGGTTGGGTTGGCGTTGGGGAGGCCGGGCACATCTCATTACCCCACCTGTCCTGACCTCCTCTCCGGCTTTAAGAAATGTATTTGCAACCACTGTGTCCGTGCATGGAGGCCTTCCTGCAAAGCTCGCCATTACCTTCACAAACACGCACGCGCACACACACCCTACCCCCGAAGGCCCCGGCTGCAATTCTCTTCTTATGGACTTGTGATATTACAAAAGCAACAACTTCCACGGTTTTTGTTTTGTTTCGTTTATTGTTTTTCTGGACTTCCTCTTGCTCCCTTCTCGGACTTCTGCTTCTTTCTATCTGGGTGAGGAAGTGATGATCGCCTTTGCACTTCAGGTCTCGTACATTGTGGGTGTTTACAAATGGCACTACAGGCAAGATACTACTTTATTAAATTTAAAAAAAAAAACATGGGGGT
Organism: Hippichthys cyanospilos; assembly: GCF_059441005.1. Taxonomy (NCBI): domain Eukaryota; kingdom Metazoa; phylum Chordata; class Actinopteri; order Syngnathiformes; family Syngnathidae; genus Hippichthys; species Hippichthys cyanospilos. Next base: position 23,305,666 of record NC_142373.1, on the reverse strand, counting down.
GGGGTTTTGACATGGGTTGTGATCCACAAAAAAGGATAATGGGTATAAATGCGTTGTACACTGCCTGACAAATATATAGTCCACCACCCAATGAAAGATTATAACATAGCTGCCCTAAATGTGTTACTGATGAAACCGGATTGATAAAACCAGTCTGAAGAAGCTCTTAAACCAAAATGATATTTTCTTCAAGATTTTCAAATTTACAAACTGAAAAAAAATGGTATGAGCACATGATCATTTTTGGACGATTTATAATGGAAAACAGAAGACTTAGTTCAAACTTAGGTTCGATTCATTCCAGCATTCACCCAATTTTTTTTTTAATGTGAATTCAGCTATGTACCCTCCATTTGTTGTAATGATAGGTGGTCAAATAAATTTGTTAAGCACTGTACTTCAATTTTTTGTATTTCTGAAAATATGAAGGCATCAGTAAAACTGAAATGCAATGGTGTGCAGTTTAAGTGCAATACTGTAAATAGCAAAAAACAAAAAAAGTTAAACAGCTAACAGTTGGTCGATAAAGCGGCACGCCGATTTTACGTTGATTTTGTTTTTAATGCACTGTTGGGGATTTCAACTTTGTTTGCCGGCTGTTTTTTTTTCAAGTCGGCGTGTACATTATGTCCCGTCGGAGATTGACAGGGTGCCATATTTCACGTAAACTCCGCCGTGTCCAGCTAAAATTACATTTATGACGATCTACGACTTTAATACTCGGCAGTGACATCCGAACAAAGTGGTTGTTTACAAAATAATGAGCTTTACTTTGCATGTTGTGTGTGACATTCATCGTTAATTTGCCAACATTTTTTAGATTACGACTCTTGTTTTCCAAACTGCTGTCCAAGCTGTCAGTCCCTCGCAAGGTCAACATGCCCCGCCCACGTTCTGTTTAACCCTCATTTCAATTGTTTATGTCTCCATCTTAAATTAAACATATTTGTGTTTTATTTATTATTTTTGTCCGAAGGTTTATGAAAAATGAAAGAGTTGGACTACAATTGTACATTTTTACCTTGCTTTTGCAGTTTGTTTCCCATTATTTGGGGGGGTGGCTGTGATGCATTGTCAGGAGGGGAAGGAAAAAAAACACACAAAAAAACTAAATGTAGCGTGTCCAAGTTTACAAATGTTTCAGGGATGGTTGAATTTTAACTGCGGAGTTTGTTGTACCCGTTACAAAGCTTATTATTTTCTTTGCTAGCATGCTTAAACATGACTCATGTTTATTTGTTTTGCCCCTTTCCCTTTTGGAGTCACAAAATATGAATGTACATCTTGTACAAGTAAACTATCAATAAAGTTATAAATATTTGTAACTCGTTGTTACTATAATTAAAAAGGAATTTGTTTTGACAAAATTTTTTTGATTGAAACATCTCTTCTGAGGTACGTACATCCATTTTTTTACTTGTTACTCATCTCCATGCTTCATATGAATTTACAGAACCGGTCTCAAGTTCAGAAACACTGATTCAGTCATTTTTGATCATTTAATATGGATCAGAATACTATATTTCAATTCGCCATATTTCATTAATTGGGTATTACACCCTTCCCTTCTGGTTATTATCTTTGCATATTTCAGGGATGCTATTTGAAAGAGCTTGAATATTTTGGGCATTTTCCTGACTCAACCGGTTGCTCTTTAGTTGGTCGAGTTAAAGAGTCTGTACTTTAGATTTGGTTGCGAAAATTGAGAAGCTATGGAATCCAGATGCCGCTTATTCCAAAACATCCCAAAATTGGTCGCTCCTCCTGTACACGCTGCATCGCACAGTCGCTGATTATGCAAAGTGGGGCCTGAACGTGCTCAAATAGAAGCCAGGGGAGGCTCCAACCGGAGGAACTGGGTACGCGACGTGTAATCTTCTCCGAGCCTCGTGCTCAAGATGGACCCACTCGGCGCCAAGAATGATCTTTGCGACAAGTCGAGGTTTCAAGTCGACGCCGTACCTTTCTTGATCTTGTGCCACTGAAAACAGTCGGCCTCCATTTTTGTTTTGTTTTTGTTTGGAGTATTAGCTTCCTCTGGGAGCTTAATTCCAGATGTGTGTACACAAAGTAATTACACCATTTGGTATAGTGGCCTATTGTACGAACCCCTTGCGCAGGAATTAGCCCAAATCGCGTCCTGTTGAGTACGGCAACCTCCTTTAGAAAGCCGTTGCGCATTTAATTTGTACCACCGCGCTCATACATCAAGATTGAGTGATATAGTCGCAGACTGATGGCCCCGCATTTAGCCGGCGGCTGAGGCCCACGTCTGGAAATAACAGCATCCTTTTATGTGTGCTAATAATTAGCACGCAGCCATCCATCACGCCGCAATGAGCCCTGGCTGCTTTGTCGACATGTTGCAACGCATACAGCTGTTTATGTTGGCCACAAGTGAAAAACACAAGATAATGCAACAAAATCAACTGGTTGCAGTCAGCTATGGCTTTATCCAATGGAGTGCCCTCCACTGCGATATCACATCTAAAATTTCAGATTAGTTTTTCGACTTACTGATTCATATGGACTGCGTACAATGTACAACCATAATTTGTACTGTTTTTTTTTATTATTATTTTGGAGATGAGGTGAGAGACAGATGACAACATTCGGGATATTCATTCTGTCATTGCTTGATAGACATAGACATAATTGTTCCTCAGGGATCCATAGTAGGTCAAATATTGTTAATATTTATGCCAATAACATTGTGCATGCAAAACATAATTCAAATGTACTCTGCACATCTTTACACTGATGAACTACGGTAATATGAATATATGCAAGCCTCTCTTTGCTCACTACTTAGTTCTCATTGAAGTCTAGTTTCAGAGGCGTCCAGCACACTTTTGCTGCTCTCCATTTACTGTACTTTTACGCACGTAGATGATATTGTATAGGATGTTATATGAAATTTAGATATTGATTATATTTTTGACTACATTGAGGTGTCAAACCCTGTTTCAAACCGATAGGAATCTAAATAGTTTTCAAATACATGTCTTGTCTCCAACACAAATCAGCTTCATTTCGGACTGCCATCTATGAATGTGCATCTGCTGTATTTTCATCAGTGGGATAAAATATGTCCTAATTTGATCAAAATCCATGATACAAAATTGGCCCACTTTGAGAGGCTGTCACATACAGACAGTTGTTTGAATAGGATTCAAATAAATTAGACCTGTGTTTTGGACACATAAAAATCTGTAGATATAATTTTTGATCCAGGCTGACATTGCAACCAAAATTCAAATGGAATTGAAAATAAACTGTGGCCTTTATTGTTAGCACAAAACATCACAGTGGACCGACAAGCCTGAGTTTCCCATGGTTTGATGTGCAATTCTTAAAACTTAAAAAAATCTAACTAACCATAAAAATGAAAGCAAACCTCCTCTGCGATGAGCAACGACTCTGTAATATTCTCCAAGGGAAACAATCATTTTTTTCTGAATTTACTTTTGCTACATGTTTGTGGATCACCTGCCTCCTTCCTCCGTTGACCCGACTTATCAGTGTTTATACCATTGTCGAATTACCACTGACCCTTCTTTTCTTTTCGTGTGTTGACCGTTTGAGGTCATAAAGGGCTAAAGCTCTCTCTGTCCGGATTGCGTGGAGTTGCGGCCGTCTGAGCCCCGGTGCTACGCCGCCAAGCCTACGGAAGGCAGGCGGGTCAAGTGCTGCGGGGTCACGTGAAAATAGTTTTTATCACATTTCATTCGGCTAATCCCCTTTGAAATGTCACACACAACTATGATCAGACGGAATGCGACCTGGACACAAAAGCTTTGCCAGGCGCGAGAGTGGAAGGAAAAAAAGAGGGCAGCGAGAGGGGGTCGCGGCAAGCATTTGCATCAACAACTTTGGAAGCTACTTGAGACGTCAAATGAGACCGTCCGATCGGTTTAGCGGCAAGTTTTCCCTCTTAAATCACATGTAAATCCACTTCCGGCAGCTTGAAGTGAAGCCACCCAGAGAAAGCTCAGCTGAAAACAATCGAGCTCAAGTGCTGAAGTCACCCGGTTCAAAGGCCGCCTTTCATCCCCCTCGCGGCCCCTCCGCTCGTTTGTTTGGCCGAGCTTCGCAGGCTAATGCTCGCCAACCTATCCGCAGTCGTCAATAGTCCGGAACGATATTAAAACCAACATTTTAAGTCTGGGTCAACACCTCGTCTCTCGCGCGCAGCTGAGGTGCAAAGTGTCAAGAATTTGAACGTAGAAAATTGAGCAAAGCGAGAAAGGGGAGGGACGAAAGACAGAGAATTAAGTTCACATTCCATTCGGCCATTTATGCCACTCGAATTATAAGCACGTTGTTTTCATTTCCAGAAATCGCTTTGTTGTTGCTATAATCTGGAAAGATATTAAGTATAAATACAAAGCTTTCTGGAGTCGTTTACTCAGATAGACACTTTTTCATTTCAGTCTTGCAATAGATATAAAGCGAGATGTGAAGACATAAGAATGTGCTTCAAGTTTGTGCGTGTTGTTGTCTCCTTGAGCATTGCATTATTAAGTATACCATATTACTGTTATTGGGCAATGAATCATAATTTGTAACTTGAGTTTACTTGCTGGTTGCCAAGTATCATGAAAATAAAATGACAATGACATGGGTGTCATTTAAAATCTTTTGAAGCACTGATGTCAAACTCAAGGCCCAGGGGCCAAATCTGGCCTGACACTTTTATTTGTGGCACAGAAAAGTAAATGAAGTGTGCCTACTTCCTTTTCTTGCTAAATGGTTATATTCTTTACATTTTGGCCAACCTTTTCTGAATGTACTTTTCATAGGTATTATAAAAAACGTTTTCATCAAATGACCTCCTGACATAAACTGAATAATACTTAAATGCTGCTTTTGGGTGTCACTATTTTCTCTCATTAGGTTTCTACACGTGGATATGGTTTTCATATATAGAGACACATAAACTATGAGGAAAATGAGATTGGCACATGTGAAAGTCAGAGAAAATATGTACAAGTTAAGCAAAACACAGATTTATGACTTTTTAACACCACTTGTAACGTCGCTCCTTCACCATATATGATGATGAGGATAACGGCGGTGACGATTATTTTAGGGAATGTGTACTTTTTTCTACATTACTTGTAATAGACATCGCCAGAACCGAGTGACTGTTTGTGGTTACGTTAATTCCAATCCCCTTGAGAATACAACACATGAAACACGTTAGAAAAATTCGCAAAGAAAACATGGTGATGTTTTGGGTCGATGGCATTTTAAAGACGTCTTAGTGGCAGACTGAATAACTGTCAGTTTTGGGGATGATTAAAGTTGTTCTGGAAAATCCTAAGATATGGTTAAAGTGTGATCAACTAATATTCTATATAGATAAATATGTTATGAATGTAAAAGAAAGGATTTAATGGTGTTAATCATCAAATGGTAATACAATTATGAAATGGTAAAAAATAAAAGTTGGAGGTATTGCTATAAAGTACTGATTTTTTTACTTTATGTGCAATGACTGCAATGTACAGTACATGCAAAGAAAAATGATCAGCAAAAAGTAGAAAAAGTACCAAATAAAGAGAGTAAAAAAAGCAGATATTGCTTAGTATTGCCTTAGATCACTTTCAGTTCTCTAGAAATTATTAAAACACGTGCAAAAAATAAAGTACTGGGTAGATGTTCTATTATTCATAATTATCTTGAGATATTCCCATCTTGTATGCAAACATTTAACCGAGTTTCCGAACAGTGAATGCCTCAAAGGCTATTATATGACTACAACATCAAACTAATTAAACTCATGAATGATGGCTGGAGCTGGATTGTGGATTCTTTAGCTTCTTATATTACACCCAAAAATAATGTATACTGTTGACCCAAGATTCTTGTTTTCATTATTAAAATGTCTTGATTCATTTTGAGGCTTTCTGTAGTTTTAATAAGTTCATTTCTTAAAACGTCAAATATGTTTTCCATTGGATGTTTCTTCGTAACTATTTAACTTTAACTTACTATCTTAAAACCAAATTAAATGCTAGAAAAACAGCCATGACCTATTAATGTGATCAATAATACTAAGCGAATGGTAAATTGGATTCCCTGCGAGGGTGGGTGGGATGCAACGCGCGTGTGTGTGGGGGGTCCTATTTATGCGTGGCTTTGCTGACTATACACTTCTGTCAAACACGCAAACACTTTGAGCTCATATTTGCGCAGTATCATTTGCAAAGCGGGGGAGCGGGTTGAGGCATTGCAGAAGATGTCGACATTTGTGGAGTATTTGTGGAGTAGTGAGATGCGTCTGCTGCGAGGTTCGATGGAGTGATGGAGAGCAACAGCTGGAAAGTGCAGAGGCGCATTTTAAAAAATGCTTTTATTACAGTTAGTGCTGCCTAAGTTGACTTTTGAAATGAAAACATACGAGGCAGAGACACTGACTTGGGTATTTCCAGACATGTTTTTTTTTCTCTCAACTCTGGTTTAGCCCAGTAAAAGTAAGTTACTTAAATTGAACGGCTTTCTAAGGTTTTGATAAACCTTCAATGGGGATTATTAATCAGTTTGCTAAATCTATGTAACAATGTTATAATGACAAAAATGATATGAGCCAATTCCGTGAGACCATCAAAGGTGACCTTGAAAAATTACATTCTGTTGAAAACTGCTTTTATTAATTTAGTTTAGTGTAAAGTGTTTATGAACTGATTATTAACATTTCGATCATTTATGAGCCATTTGCAACGGTAAGATTTTTAAGGCTTAATACATAGTTGATAAAATGTTTGTTTATTTAATATTCATAAGTTGATAGTAGCATATTTATAAAATGTAGAGATCTTTCAGACAGGTTATTAAAGTACAGTAAAAGTTACTAAAGTATTGTTTTGATATTTAGGAGCCATTTGTAACTAAGATTTTTAAGGCTTTATAAAATGTTGTTTCTTAAATATTCATTTGTGCATGGTTAATTATAAAAAGTAGAACTCTTTCAGATAGATTAATAAAGTATTGTAAAAGCTAATAATAAAGCGTGGCTCACAATATTTTTTTTTAAACCCTACAAAAATACTTCTAACAAAAATACTTCTTGTACTTCTTACAACTAGTAAATATAGTATTTACATACAGTAAAATTATAATAGCTTGTGATTTGGTGAACAACTCATCCAAACCATAATAAGGGTACATCTGTTAATGCTTTGTAAAATATTTATACTGTACCTATATACTGTATACTGAGCAGTTTGTTAAGAGTACCTAAAGACTTGTTTACAGCCACTGGTGAGAACATCTTCTGTCAGTTTAGTGGTATAGAAGTTACAGTAACTTTAACTTCCCATATGGTAAACTCAAACATATATTGTGCTGTTAATTATTCTTAACTGTATAATAAGCATCCATACATTAATTACTAACTATTTTACAAGCCAATAATGGACACAATCTTATCATTAAGTGTTATAGCCAAATTTAATTTAAAAAACAGACTTGTTTTGAGAACCTTTGTTAAATGCAATCTAGAATACAATGTATTTTACAATACGAGCAAGGCGGCATTATTTGGCACTTTTTCAATTTTCTGATACTTACATGGAGCAAGCTTGAGTACAAAATCAAACGTAGGGTGATCTTTTTGTTTTTTTGTAACAGAGGGTTTCACCTTTCCAAGAGTATACAAACCATTGTAGAAGGTATGACTGTCACTATGACAAGGGCCATTCGAGCTCACACTTTAATCTTTTCTTTTTGGCAGATTGTCAGAAATGAACTTCAGCAAAGCGTGGACACAAGGGAGTCAACGTCTAGTTAGAAAAACTCAAAATACATTTTTAATTTGCATGTCACAGTATTTGTGTGAAATTTCTTGATAAATTAGTTGGTGAAAAGGTACTAAAATAGATCTCAAATAGATATTGTTTATAATTATGTTTTGTTGCGAAACTATGCTTTGTTAATGCCAGGAAAAAAACAAGTCCTGAGCAAAAAAAACCAAAAAAAAACCCAATACCCTATTGCTTTCGGAGGTTAGGGTTTGCATTTGAAGTCTGCATTAGTGTGGTCTGATCCAGATCACACATTTGCCTGAGATTGGAACTGAACATACAACGCCATTTAAACGTCTTGAAACTAACATAATGCCGCAGCTGTCCCCTAAATATTTACCACAAAAACATCCAATGCATTTAGCAATAAAATGTGGGCTACGTTATTTTTATAGTGTATATAACATTAAAAAAAATGAAAAACAGATTTCAAAGCTCATTTCTGGAGCTAATTTAGGCCTTAACAAAACTTCACCACGATTGTGTCTAATTTGCATCGTATAATGCCAAAAAAAAGTCTCTGGTGCAGGGCGGCCGCGTTAAAAACCGGTGCAACATTGCGGCCATTCACATAGCAACTCGCTAGACTGTTAATGAAAAAGCAAACAGGCCACTGCTGCAATTTGCCAAAGGAAAGCTGAGCAATTGGCCTGCTTGTGTACTCTGTAGCGTTCCTACCTGACACACAAGCAGCACTTGAGGAAAAAATAATTATCTGCCTTTCCACCCCCAACGCATTTGGATGCTAAGAAAAGCAGCCTTCCCTAACTAATAATACATACGAATGAAAATATGGTGCAGAATTTTTTTTGCTATGTTCAAAACTTTCAGATTTTGGTTTGCATATTGCTTCTTGGTGACAGAAATTAGTTACTTTGATTCAATAATGAAAAAAGCGGCTATATTATCATGAATAACCCACTGCAGAGCTACAAAGCATCTTTAAAGTTGAATAAAAAAGACAAAGCGTCTTTTAGTTGACTGGTTGCATGGACAAAATTCCGGAAAAAAAAAAAATAGGTCAGCGCTTCACAAGGTGTTAAATGACAAGAAACAGCAACAATTTTAAGGTCAAATAGTTTGTTTGATATTGACTGCAAATGTCTATGAATGTTCAGTACTAGTTCCAAAGTGTGGAAACTTTCAAGTTGAACTGGTATCAAACACATTCAGAAATTCAAACTATTCAACCTCGAAAATGCAAAGCTATGACTGAAAGTGAATCCAATTTATAAAGCATGAACCACATCATAAAGCAGATGGAGAAAATGCCGAGATGAGTAATCTGGACAAAAGTTGACAACGTTGAATAATCTAAATGATTAAACATTATGTTTTCATTACTTGTTTTTTTTGTTTTTTGTTTTTTTTTGTTTAACATAAAAATGCAATATTTCTTTATAAAGTTGGTGACTTAAATATTACCCTAACATTCATGAACATTTTAAGTATTGGTAATGAAAAAAAGAGTTTACAAACTTTGAACCAATGCTGGAAATAATGTAGCTTAATAAACATTAATAAATCCGCTCAAGTCTTCAGCTATGTCAATATTGATTTTTTAACATGATAAGAAATAGGCAAAAGCAGACAGTGTGGCATTAGGCAAAACCTCTATATGAGACACCAAACCTGTTGAAAAAAACCTGAACTTACAGCGAAGAAACATAGTTGATAAAGGGTGTTCTTTATTGAGGAACTGGACTGAAAAAATACCACAGCAAGCAAGTCATGATGAAAAAAACAAATGTTGACTTTTTACGACAAAACAGATTGACACAAATCAAACAACTTTATACTACAAAGTTATCAGGCATAATATTTCTGAGCACATTGGCAAAATCCGCTAAAGTAATATTAGTCCAGACTGTGTAATTGCATGCGTTCTAACTTTTAACTGTTTCTGACCTACAAATATTTCCAGTTTGATTACTAGATACACAATGAATTGTTAATGGTGTTTCCTTTTGTCATTTCAGAATAAACATTCATCACTCTCAAAAACGACAAAACGCGGGTAAACCATGCAAGTGCTACAATAATCAAATAAATGAGGCTTAGCTGAGGGCACGCTCCCGAGAAATGATCCTAGCAGATGACTAGACGGGTTGCGGCTTCTCTCTAATCACAGCACACAACAACAACCACCAAGTCATTCGCCTTTAATGAGCTCATTAGGACAATAAAAAAAATTGCGATGCAGAGGCGGTCGAATTTGGAATGGTGTGAGCGACAGGGACATCTGCAGCCTCAACTCGTCTTTACTTCTCGCCGATGATGAATTATGCATGCTGCGCCTCCTAATGGAAAACAGATGGACGGCAAAATTCACTTTGACAGTTTGTGCCCGGGCAAAGATTGCATGCATCGCACATGATAATTTGGGATGCACATTTACAGAATGCCCCCAACAAAACTAAAATTACACACAGTGTAATCTAAATAATAATAATAAAATGACACTAGCTATGAGGTGACCTTTAGATGTGCATAGCTGGCTGGTAAATGTTACAATGTAACAATCATACATTTCATTCATCACCTTCACAAAGGAAGTTATACTTTGTGTCTACAATTATTGATAAATATGCCAAGATTCATTTTTAATGTGTGCATAATGTTCAAAGGAAAATTCACACTCTGTTAGAATTCAACAAAAAATCGGATAAATGGAAGTTGATTTAAAACCTACATCACTGTCAAATTTTGCCAGATTTGGGTGACAAGTCAGCCCTTTTCCAGATTGGGCATTTGGCAACAATTTAACATCCCTTTTAACATATTCAGAGACTTATATTTCCATCACATCATTATTTCAGATCATATAGTATCTTATTACATTTTTTTTCCCTTTAGATCCCATCAAAGGTTTACACAATTTTAGCTAGGAAGATCCCATATTGTTCACAGGTGAAAACGTTTTTGGATTCAATTACCAAACAGTGGTCTTACAAAAATGGATAGACCTGTAAAACCATATTAAAACACTGTAATATGCAGGCGAAGCCAGTAGTAGGCAATATGTGACCTAAAATTTGTCATATATACGAAAGTGTCGAAAAATGTTCATATGCTACCACTTTTACCATTTACATAGACATGTGAACGCTGCAGTCAATTGTTAAAAAAACTCATCTTGGTTGGATTTATGTTGGAGGTCGAAGTGTCTCATTCCAATTCAATTGGTTATTTTTCACCGTCTGTTGCAGAGCTGCTCAATTCAAAGTTATCAAATGTTTGTTTAGTTATCAGGCATTTCCCCATTTGAAATGTATGGCACCACGGTTCTACTTCTGATGTTTTTCATTGACAAAAGTATTTAGTATTTGATGTACCTTGTCAGTCATGGTGATAAGCTTGCCAAAGTGATACAACATAGTGGTTTAAAACCTCTGCTGTTTGGACAATGATTGAACAGATTCACCGTTGTGATATTTCAGAATCTAGTGAACAACCAGGACAGGCAAAACCCCTGTCACAAATAACGGAATCCGCACGTAATTGATACCCACCAAAAGGTTTGTAATTGCCTTTCGATGCCACAAGATGAAAAGCACAGTTTTCTATTACATCAGGCAATGAATGGCCTGACTGAATGCAGCTGCCAAGATACTGCCATCAAAGCAATTCTTGTCCATGATACATGCTTGTTGCCATAACAAACAGCCAATAGATGACCTTTTTAACAGAGTATGGAGGATAGGCTAAAAACAATCAGTGAATAGGCAAGTCCACAAACTGCAAATATGCTAGTTTTACAGAACTGCCACCCCCCCCCCCCCCCCCCCCCAAAAAAAAACAAAAAAACAAAAAAAAAACTACATGATGGCTTTATCTAACACAATAGCACGATATTACACAGTTTCCATTTTGGAACATTATCCCTTGTCTTTTCCCACAGTCTCCTTTTGGATGATAATAATAATGCCTCTTTCTGCAAAGTAAATGAAACAAACTCTCGACATCCTGTATTTTTGCTAGAGTGTCATATCCTGACTGATACATTGACAGCAGTGTGATTTTCACAGTAATAATTTTGACGCTTCTTCACAAATTACTACCACTGTGGCAAAAGAGATTTGTAATTAAAAACACAACAACAAACAAACAAATCACAAAACACTATCTGAGACAGCCCACTCATAATCCACAGGTATCCAAGCACTGCCTCTCAATAAAAGTGATTTTATTATTGCTCTCCCTTCATGCTGAAGAAACACTTCTATAAACATCCTGAGGGAATCTGAGCTCGCGTGATTACTGCTCATCTTGCCGTTTCCCCAAATGTTTCACTTGCCTCAGACCACTAATCAATAGCTAACACATGCAGCCACACTGCTAGCAGCGCTGTTGTCGCACATGCCAGAGGAATGCTTGTCATTGCAGAGCAGCCTTGACACATCTCATCCACATAATGTCCACAAGCAGTCTCCTTCATCCATGTCAACCATGTAACACAAAAGGAGAGGAGCAGGGTCCACGTTATTATTAAGTCCAAAATCGTCTTTGGTTAGCATTAGCATCACATGTTAACGGAATGGATGCATCCTCAAAATTGAAAGACCCTGAGATTTTAACGATCATCTCCCTGTCGAAATATGGTTACTAAAATAAATAATTAAAGCACGAAGATGAATGCTCAGTAATAAAAAGAGTAAAAGTAATTAATAAAAGAAAATACATGTCTGTGGCCTGCTGTTTGAAATTGCCCGGCATAAATAACAACATAATCCACGCCTTTAAAACACACAGTGCATTGTCTGGAAGTGTTTACAGTCATTTGTACGAAAATGTTCCACTGTAAAAAAACAAAACAAAAAAAACATCGCCGAAAGAAGCAACACTGCTGTTATCTTTGAAGGGAACAGAGTTGCTAATTAGCCTTATTTACCAGGCGCCTCATAGTGAAGCATCCCACCGCCCTTGCTGTGACACATCCCGATGAGCGCCATCATTACAGCTTCCGCTTCCTCCGCCTCTCAGATGGAGAGCGTTTTCCTGGCAATCAGGTGTGCGTTAAAATACACCTTTGAAGAAAAGGGCATGGAACCCTATGGCGACACGTTCAAGGAACTCTTTATTGACGCCAGGGAGCCTGCTGCGATGACACGTTATGAATAAAAAGAAACGCGGCGTATGATCAGTGCTTTAGTTTTTAAACTGGATGAACTTTGTTAGCTGGATGTTGGACGCAGATGATGATGAAAAAGCAGCTGACCCAATAAGAATGTATGTATTGTAATGTGTCCCAAAAGGCAAGCTCACTGTATGCCATATTAATGAGCACATTTCCAAAGTTATCCTGTATATTCTGACCTGAAAATAGTTATACGAGTCGTATATTTATGGTCATATATTTTCTGTTTGATAGAGTCAAATATTTATGGTATATACTTAAGTTTAATAATCCTCTAAATCAAATTTAAATTGTGGTGTTGACATAGAGGGGGGGAATTTTTCTGATTCTGAGTATTTGAATCACTCTTCTGCAACTATATATATATATATATATATATATATATATATATATATATATATATATATATATATATATATATATATATATATATATATATATAAATTCGTATAGAGCTTCTCAATTATATTTTGCCAAGCCCCCTCAGTAAAGATAAAACCTTTTGCACCCCCCACTTGACATGCTGTCTATAAACAACATTAATTTCTATAAAAAAAATGTATAAGTACTATATACCTAAACCTGTAACCTTTTAAACATTAACAAAAAAAAAGAAATCTAAATCAACTGTCAACAACTGATAATTATTTTTACAGCGTTTATATAGCTTATTCTAAAACAGAAAAAAAACAAGTGCATGAAAGTGCCTGAAATAAAAAGATGAATTTTTTAAATTTATTGCAATTATACTTCACATGACAAGAATAAAGCTTTTACCCTGGTGTCATCCGCATCCCCCCTGACACCAGCTCGTGCCTTCCAGGGGGGCCCGCCCCACTATTTGAGAAGTATATAGTATTGATAGGAACATGAAACAAATTGTTGCTTCATAAACCCATTTCTTTATACCAACTGCCATCTATAGGATAAAAAATATACAGTAACTGGTTCATGAAAGATTTTTACATTAGGTTGCAGGCTCTTTTGTCTGTATTAAATCTGCAATTTCTTTAAACCAGCAATATTGACTGGAAAATTGTGAGTCTGACTCATATTCGCCAGTATCTGACCAAGAAAACGCCATGCATTGAATGTGGGAGAGTGGCAACAAAGATCCACCGACAACATTACTGCATCCTGTTTCTGCCAAAAACATGTTTAGATGCAGTTCTTGACAAACCATATCTACTCGCTTTCTCAGTAGCACAGGTACTTTATATGTCGGTGTTGAAGGTTCAAGGCCCTACTTGGCCCAGCTCTCATTTGCAATCATTTAGAAATGAACGCAAGGTGCCATTTTGAACCTCTACATTTCTTGTTTTACAATCTATGGTATTTGTAGCCTCTAGTGTCTTTTTTAAATGCTTTGTCTTTGATGTATCAATATCATCAAATTAACACTCGCAGGGTTAGATGAAAATTGTTTTTTCCATGCTTAGTGGCTTAGTGAATAGCACGTCCGCCTCACAGTTAAAGCTACCCGAGTTGAAATCCGCCTCTCTCCGACCTTCCTGTTTGGAGTTTGCATGTTCTTCCGAGCCCACATGGGTTCTTTCTGAGCACTCCAGCTTGGTCCCACACTCCAAAAACATGCATGGCAGGTGTATCGGACATACCGAAATGTCCTTTGGTGTGTTTGGGTGCGCCCGAATGGTTGTTCATCTCCGTGTGCCCTGCCTACTGCCTGGAGCCAGCTGGGATCAGCACCAGCAAGCCTGCGACCCTTGTGAGGATTAGCGACTTTTGAAAATTGATGGATGGATGGTACACCTATGCACAAAATTTCAGCAAAATGTGAAAATGTTTCACTCTGGCTGAACTGAGGTAGAATGACCTAGACAAGGATGAAACTGGAGTTCATCTACTTGAGGTCTCATGGCCCATGGGAATGGAAGGCCTGTTCCCTGTGGACACCTAGCACACAGGATCTTAGTCACATGGTGTGCGTGTATCACAAATTACCATACACAGCCATGGTAATACTATGTTCATCAGGCACAAATAGCAGTATCAAATACCCTGCTTCTGTTATTTTAAGAATTTTACATGGTTAAATTGAGGTTTACATGTCATTTCTGGCATTACTATTATGGCTTTCAATTTGAATATTTATATATATATAAGCCCTCTTCTTCAGGGTCCAAATACACTCTGGAAAGAAGAAGCTTCCATTAGCTGCAATTGCCTGAGATGAATTCACTTGTGCTTTGAGGAATGATGCCTACGCAGGGCTAGCCGACGATGGGAAGCAGGAAATTGGCTTGGGCTAAATTGAGTTGCTCTTGTTATGATGAATGCTGGCCAGCAAATGACTGGACTTGTGCGGAGACGCGCAATTGCACCTGCTTGTGCTTCTGTGTAGGTTGATTGCTAAAGCTGGATGAACTCGTGCTCGTCTCTGCGGTGACTCAGACGGCCAATTAGACGCGCATATCCAGCATGAGACGCCGCTTTGAGGCCAGAGTGCGCTTGTTTGTCCAAGGGGGAAGAAGGCGTGGGTGAAAACACAATGTTAGTATTTGCTGCCAACATTGCATATCAATAAAAGGTGGCGCTAATAATGCTGTCTTCAGGTAAGTCTCCCAACATCAGAGCGAGGAGTGCAAAAGGTTGTTTTATCCGTTATATAGCCCACAATTGCTTCAAACAAGAGCTAACATGCTAATATGTGCGTAAACACTGCATGTACACACGTTCAGGGCTGTTTATGTCCGTCTTCGCTTGTTTCTCCCGATGGTCGGCTGGAGCGTTCCCTGCGGAGGTCGCCCCCTCCCCACCTCTCCACCCACAGCTGACACAATTCCTATCATTTGCCCGAGCCCACCATCAGCCGGCGGGCCGTAAAGCTGTGGATGGATGGTGTCATGAAAGAAGACAATTATGAGGCAGAGGGTGAGGTCTCCCTGGGTTACGCTTTTAGTCAGATTATTTGTTTTGTGTACTATTTGAAGTAGAAACGCCCCAAGCTCGTTCTTGCGTTTTGTTTTTTTTTTTTTTTAACTTTAGCTGTGCTTGTGTACATTCTTGTGATGGTTGGTTTGTGTTTTTCTTGGCTGGGAATGCAGTTTTGTGATGACCTAATTGGCCATTATTGGATGTTTAAGGCATACATAGGCAGTGTTGAGAATAATGCATTACAAAAGTAAGATAAAATTACTTTGATGCATTACTTTTTGCTGTAACATGGAAGTGTAATGCATTATACACCAAAAAATAGTCATATATTTTTCTGTACAAATAACAGGAATGCAATGCATTACAATGCATTTTTAATTTGAGCGTGGTGGGGGTTTTTTTCCCCCCAAATTTACCAAAAACACTGCAAGATCGGAGGAGAAAAGTTCAGACCAAAATGTACTTCCTTTTATTAGTATCTATTACAGCAGAGATGAGTGCGGCAGCAGCAGACGACAGATTGAATATGGACAATATAAACTCAAGATGGACATACACCTTTCAGTTCATTAAAGATAAAGGTAAGAAGAATAGAATAACTAGGTGGACTTTGTGCACCAGTAATTTGACAAATGTTTTAGCGCGGTGCCATAGTACTGTGAAGTTAGCAAAAAGAAAACACACGAAGAATTGAGAGTGGGGATAAAACATGCCAGTGAGATCCATGTCGCAACTAGCAATAATGACAAGGTAAGCTAACACTAATTTTCACTGTACAATTGCTATTAATAACAGTCTATAAATAATTTTGGTCAATGTGTATCACGAGGAAGCATACGGAAACTCAAATTAAGCACTCAAATTAAGCAAATAACCTATCCAACTGAACTTGAATTTGAATATTCATTCATTTAAATTGTGGAACGCACTAACTGCCTTTGCCTAAAGAATTAACAATGCATGACTATGCCGTGAAGTTAATAAAATAGGGATTAAAATACTAAAAAAAAGATTTTGTATCTTATCTTTAAAGGTTTACAATACAATACAGATTTACTTATTTGTACTGTTTTTAGGCTTAAGCCAGCCTTCCACTGGATTTGTAATGAGTGTAATGAGCTACATTTAAATAGTGAATCCATATCTCCAGTTATGTTGGTGAGAGTAATATAAAAGTAATGCAATAGTAGTGTAATGCCTCACATTTCAAATACACTAATATTGTCAGTTGTGAAATAACTTGCATATGTACTGTACATATGTATATAGACTAAACTGAATTTACCAGAATCAAAGCTTGTCTACAGTATACACTTTACAAGCTAACTTTAGAAATACACTGTACAGTGTACCCTTGAACAACTTTTCACAAACTACAAAAAAGTGGGTGTAGACTGGGCCTAATCTTAAGAAATACTAAAAAGCTGTGTAAAACCTGCCTTAGCACTAATAATTTAGAACATTAAAAAAAAAAAAAAAAAAAACATGTCGCGAGGCTAAAAAAGAAACGATATTTAAGCAAAAGCAGCTCTGTCAGTTTGCCTTTTGTCATTCGTCATTCGCCAGCAGCCGGCTCTTCAGTCCAGCATCATTTCAAGCCAACCAAATAAGCTTCTCTGTTATCATCAAACTTTGTTTGACAGGTGCTCATTAGATTACCCGATAATTTTTTTCTGTGTATTGGATTGTGTGAGTGCCCACATTACGAGTCTGATCCAATACAGTTTGTGCTTCCAATGCCCTACTTTATGTTCAAACCAGTGGGTGAAAGCACCAGGCTCCTGCCTGTTTGGTATCTGGCTACCCGTGCCAAATTTGGTCACATTTTTGATGAGCTGCCATCATTCTTGCACTGTACTGCACTGTGCACTGAAAAGCACAAAGCCCGTGTCAAAAGGGCTTACTGGAGAAAAGGAAGTGTGGATGTAGCTAAACGTGCAATGGCTGACACCATTTTGTATCTCTAAAAACTGTAAACTGAAAAATATGGTAATTATTAGGAAAGCAATTTTTTTTTAATTATTTTTCTTGCTACCAATATTTAACAGTACAGGTAAGAAAACAAAGAGACTCTTAAAAAAGTGATATTGTCTCAGGTATAACTTGCTAAACAAATATTTATTTGTTGGCAATATTATTTGTTGGCAATATTATTTGTTGGCAATTGGCAGATTGCTTCTCTGGAATAGGAACACGTGTTTACAGCAGGACTATCCAGAAGCCTCACTTGCTGAGTGACGTTACGTTCTCTCCGTAAGACATGTCTCGTCTCTGTAGCATACGCATAATGAACAAAGCGTTTGGTGAGAAACTAAGCATTGTCTCTGCAGGGTGTTTGCCTTGTGTGCTACTCATACAAAAGCAAGTGTTGTGTTGTTCGTGCATATGCCTTGTGGCATGCTTCGGGCCAGGAGCCGTGCAACCAAGGACGTGTGCAGGCTCCATTAGAATGGGTTTGTTGTGATAATCACAATGGTGTACCAATCATAGTTACACATGCAAAATTAGCAAATGTTTACAACAGTGAAAAGAAGCAACAGCCTATGAGCCACCCACTGTACATGTATCTTAATTGATCCGGACCACATGTAATGTGATTGCAAATCCGTATGAAAAAAAAACACATTAAACAAACCCATAAATGCTCAAAACATATAATCAGTCAGATACCCCAAAAATCATGGTAAACTACATATCATGGTTTTAGGGTTACAGTTCAACAACATCTGGTGTTAGCTGAGGTTGCTACAGCATTATTTTAAAAAAAAAGACGCAGGTAAACTGAACCAACGTCCAAATCCATCCTTATTCACACACAAGAATGTTACTAAAAATGAGAGGAAAAAATTATGCCTTCAGCTGATTCAATTAAGAGTGCACCGATTAGAAAACCACTCAAAGGTAATACATTTGAAACCTTTATTAATTGCAGTCTTTTAACATACACACACAATCATAAACTTGGTGAAACACAAATGCTGCTCAACTTCAGGTATATATGATAAAGTGAACTCACACCCCGTTGCCACGTCATTTTATGTGGCTTCGAAAGCAAATCATGTAAGTTTCCATGACCCTTGCTAAACTCAGTTCCAAAACTTTAGCTTATCGTGTATAATGAAAAATAATGTTGAGATTTTTTGGTTTGTTCTGTTACAGTACACAATAAATGAACATACTAGAATGCTTTACTTCTGATTTCAAAACAACTAAGCCATCAATTTGTTGTATACAGTAATAATACTGTGAGACAATTTAAAATCGACTTGGTTTCCTCATCATATCGGCCCAATGAAGGAAGTTCTCGCACAAAAATGGCCCGCGACAAAAATGAGTTTGACATCCCTGATCTAACACAACATGTGTCAGAAAAGTTCCAGGACCGATGTCACAGATGGTGGATTTCAAATTCAAACTATGAAGTCTTCCCCTTCAAAGTTTATGCCCCTGGAGTCTATCACACTTTCTCAGCCCCTGGTTCCCTGCCCGTAGTGAAGGAGTGCAAATCCATGAACCGTGGGAAAAAGACACGATTTTGCTCCAGTGTGGTGAAGTTGAATGAAACGTGAGGTTCCTTCCTGCCTAATCAGCTGGACCCTGCAATTACCCCCTGCACTCTGTAATCTATTTTCCTGCTCATCCCAAAGTCATTTGCGTGAAGCCTTCATCAAATAACGAAATATAACGGCTTAGCGTCCGACTCTTTCTCATGAAGATCACCATGGGCATGATTCCTCCTCATGGCTAACACACCATTGAGCCACCATGGACATCAGCGGCCATGGCAGTCCATAATAATAATCAGATTGGGTCAACGACATCTCAGGGCTTGAGCTACCTGTGGCCATCTTTGAATGTAATTGCACTAATAGCATTTTCACCAACAGGACCTCGCCACCACCTTCAACCCCCCTGGACTAATAATGGAACATCCTGTACTTCACATGAGCGCTCACGAATTTGTAAATAATTACTATCACATGGAGGAAAATAATAGGCGGGCCCAATTGAAATTCAGTGGCTGGAGGCGATGTGGTAATCATGGACGTGGAGCAGGACAGGGAGGGAGGAGTGGGGGTGTATATGGAAAAAGGAGAAGGTAATCCCATTGCAGACAAAGAGTTAGGAGTGAATAATGAGCAACTTTGCACACAGTTCTTATGTGCGACACCATTTGTCAGTAACGACTGTGTATTGCTTTTTTTTTTTCAAAATGAACTCAATCATACAGCATTCTGCCTACACGCTGGGCCGGGCTTTGCGTTCAAAGCGGTAAAAACTCGCGACCGGGTGATGGATTGAATGCGTTATCCGCTTATTAGCGCAACAGCCCATTATCAATGTGCCCGGCATGTAATGCAATAAAGACAGGCTAGCTTGCCGCCAAGTAGGAGTTCAGTGAGAGCTACCAGGTTCCATCAGTCTCAAATGAGCACCACAAATCACTTGCGGCATGCCGATACCGGTAATGCAGCCGTCAGCATATGAAAATACAATATGTACAGCAAGAGGAAAAGTCTAATTTGCAGGCAAGCCTCCTGCGCCTGCTGGGTGATTGTTAAGTCTTGTACACACGATTTTTACCATTAATGTGAGCGAAGCCACACATGATGAGGGGCTGAATCATGCGAACATGCATTCTTACTGCTCTTACAAAGGATGGTGTACGTATAAAGATAACCACAGTCTCTGCAACAATCTTTTCTACCAGATCTATTTTAGTAACAAGACTGACCTGAGAGAGGCAGCAGTATTCCTTTGTTGTTGTTGTTGTTTTTATTTCTTTAAATACAAACAACATTTAAGAGAAATGTCATCTGGGTTTTAGGACGAACCACAGTATCGAGACAGAACTTTTAAATCTTTTAAACATCAAGTGTAATGTACATTCGATCACCACGTTTGATTAAACATGGAAGACTAGTGGTCATCTCTGGTACTACTCTTTAGGTCGAAGTAAAAAAAAGTATACTATAGTCATTTTTGTCTCAAATATGTAAAGTATAAATACTTTTCACCTATATTTCACCTTTTTCATGGATTTCACTTTCGGCAGGGGTTATTCGCGCTCCATTAACTGGGGAAAACAAGCGAATGCCATACACCATTTTTAAAATTGCTGCATTGGATCCTCATGTTTTCCAGGATTGATTTTAAGGTTAATTTATCAGTTTTTAAACATGCCATATTATTGATTTGATCTGCTTTTATCACATCAAATCTTTTGGTTCTTTGAAATTGGTCTTATAAGTATTCCTTGGGTGAGATACATAACAAACGGTGATGCTGCAATCAGCCAGGTCCACAATTATGGAACAGCCTGCCAGAGGTCATCATATTGGAGTGTCTAATACACCTATCAAACATGTTTTTGGAGTGTGGGAGGAAGCCAGCATGCCACACAGGAAGGCTGGAGCAATCTGGGATTAAATTTGGGACTCAGAACAGTGAGGCGGATGTGCTGACTACATATATCTCTCCAATAAAAGATATATGCATCTTGATACACTTTAAGTGGACCAGTTTGGTCTCATTTTCATTCTGCTCTGTTCTGTTAAAGGGCATATATCATTCAAATTAAACTTTTGGGACTTTCTAACAACATTTGAATGCTATTTCACAAGCAAAAAACACCCACACAGCTCATCAGCAAGCTTTGCAGAAACCTCATAACGATCCTGATCCTTTGAATCAGGTGTGTTCTAGCAAGGAGACAATCAGGAGAGCGGCTCTCTGGGTCCGGAGTTGCCTACCCTGTTTTGACCCACTACTAGGCAGTCCTGCTCATTGTTGCGCTGTCAGTTACCAGCCCACTCAATCAGACAAAATGATGGGGTCATTACTTTGTTACGTTCCTTATTGAGTACCGCCCCCATTTTGCCCATGCAGACTAAACTCATGCCCACATTCTCCTAGGAGCATTTTTCCTTCCTTCCTTCCTTCCTTCCTTCCTTCCTTCCTTCCTTCCTTCCTTCCTTCCTTCCTTCCTTCCTTCCTTCCATCCATCCATCCATCCATCCATCCATCCATCCATCCATTTTCTATAGCCGCTTAGCCTCACTAGGATTACTGGCTGGCTGGTGCCTATCCCAGCTGTCTTCGGGTAGTAGGCGGCGGACACCCTGAAATGGTTGCCAGTCAATTGCAGAGCACACATAGACAAACAACCATTCACACCTAAGGACAATTTAGAGTGTCCAATTTACTTTGCTAAGCATGTTTTTTGAATGTGGAAGGTAGCTGGAGGGCCCGGAGACAACCCACCCAGGCTCAAGAACATGCAAACTCTACACAGGAAGACCACAACAAGCTGGAATTGAATTTGAGACTCTGATCCGAGAGACAGACGTGACTTTCACTGAGCTGCCTGTTATGTACTTTAGTTTTAGAAATAGAGTCAACAAACTAACTCTTTTTTTTCTATACAAAATTATTTCCTGTCTTTATAACCAGACTGTTAGTGAGAATATTAAAAATATATAACCCTTACCCTAATGCACACATTTTCAAAAGCACTTTTTAGACGACATTTTCTTTATTATTAATTTACTGTATATAAAGGGTACCTAAACTTAATGACAAAAGGAAAATGTGGGGCCCCCAGTGACAAGAGATGACAACCACTGCCTTAACTCATTTGTTCAGTGTCAGCACCACAATAGTGTATGTGATTATCATATCACTTAGCCTTGCCTTTATTTGACTCTAATTTTCATGTATTGACTAGTTTTGAGCAGAAGACAATGAATGGCAAACTTTCACAGACCACACAAACTGATATTGTGGTCCGGATATGTTTCAGGACAGAACTTATTTTTTAGAGACATCTGATGATTGGGATTTCCTCCACTGAGTAAATTGGAGTTCAAATTTGGCCTGATCCTCTGTTTGCGTGTAATTGGCATTTGATGGTCAGCTTCTGCATCCTCATGGACATGTTTGATGTCTTGTTGTACATGGGCAAGAGATGTAAACAAGACAGCGAGTGGGGAAAGTTGGGCATACATGTGATTATTATTTGTGTATACCTGGAAACATGGCTGTGCACCTGTGCTCATGAAGAATGTTTTGTTGGGTACTTTGTTCTCTGTCCCGCCAGAAAAATAATTACAGCGATGGAGGAAGAGCTTCAGAGGACGTCAGAGAGGGTTCCAGCAGCAGTAGGAAGACAGTAAGATGGTAATTACATCGTCTCACGTTGGACGTCCGTCAGAAAACTTCTTATGTTAATAAATGTTGCATTTTTACATCTTGTTTTGGAATAGCAGTAGGAGGAAAAAAAAGAGTCTCGTTATTGCATGATGAGCCACTGAAAAAGCAGGATGTCGGGCAGAGACAATGCTGCCTCTTTTATAAAGATTTATGACACGCATGCCCACAGACGACACCCCCTCCTTGCTTCACTCAATGCTACCATTTACATATCGTACGCTCAGACATGCATGCACACTCATTAGGAGTGGAGGTGCGCGGTCTGCGTGAGATGACACCGGATGAGATGCACCTCCTTGACAGCAGATCTGAGAGAGATCCCCGTGTAAGAACAGCAATGAAGGCTCCTAATATCTTTGATAGTGTCGTTATGCTAATGACAAGGCCCCGATGCAAAATTCATGAAGTGTATCGAGCGTTTGAGCATTGCCGATACTTACAGTATGGTGGTACGAGCAGCCATTATGCTTTTGCCCTAATTGTTTTTTGACAGTTAAGTGTGGCTAAATGACTTTCAAGCTTTAGCGTCTGAGTGCTGGCATGAGTTAGCATTGTTTTGATTCCTTTTGCAGTTAGTTGCTACCCAGAACCAATATATAGAGCAATGTTACAAACATAGCACAAAGACAGTCTTTTTGTTGTTGTTGTTGTTGTTGTTTTTCACAGTAGGTGTCAGTCTGTTTGTTCCTCTAATAAACAGTGTTGTAGCACAATCAACAGACAGAGTATAGAGTTGTCACAGATAAACAGTAGACGAGAGCGGGTTCACATGTCTACATGGCGGCCATGTTGGTAGGGGCGAGTGTACAATCAAAGCTAATGGAAGGCAAAGATGTTTGCTTTGAATCGCCAGTCACACAGCTCAAAAAGACTGGATCGTATATGTCTATTCATATTTATGGCTGTTACATGCATTTGACAATAAAACTTGACAAAATAACTCTTGAATCTTGAACATGTTATTTTTGGTGCACTATTCAGGAGGAGCACAATCATCCAAGCTTGCTAGCTGTGCACCACATCACCCAAGCATCAGACGAGTTAAGTTAGAATAGTTTCAAGGTTTTATAAATGTATTTTCAAATCAATGTTTATTTTACTTTGTTTGATTTGTACTGTTTGGGTTTTTTTTTTTTTTTTTTTGCAGTATCGCTCAGTGGTAGTAGTGCAGTCGTCTCCCATCTGAAAGGTTGTGGGTTCATTTCCCCGACTACTTTGATGATGTCAGTTTCCTTGAGCAAGACACTGAACCCCCAGTTGCTCCCGATACCGCATCATAAGTAGCAAAAGTGCCGTTTAATCGAAAGTCCATTTACCATTATTGTTCCCCCCAAAATGAATCATACTCTTCAGTTTGAAATAAAGTCTCAATAAACAGGTATTATTTGGGGAAGTTTCTATATATAGGGGACACTGAGTTACAAGACACACCAGGTTATAAGGCTGCACTAAGAGAAACAAACCAGCCCTAGTGCACAGTTAATTTTTACTAAAAGTAAATATTGTAATCATCTTATTGGAATAAAAATTAAGGTTCTTCAATTTCACAGACAATGGGTTCTAGAGGATGACCGCGTCCCGTAATTAGTATGTTAAAATTGAAGCTCCGATGCACAAACTGTACTTGAGCAGTGATTCTCTATTGTTAGAGGAGGGTCTTGCACAAATAGACCACTGACATAAAGTATTACAAATCAAATTATTTACTAGCCTTTCAATATGGCTAAACTGGTGCATTCAAATTGGAAGAGAAAACCACACAAACAGGAAATTTATCTCCAAATCCTAGTAAAGGCTAGATGACTGCAACATGTGACTGTGTGCACTTTTACACCCTAGTGTGATGTAGAAAATAGACGCTAGACAGTGACAACTGCTTTGACAAAACAGAGTGAGAAGTGAGAATGGAGTGGATATGGGGTGTGTTATTTATTTTATTTTTTTATGTCATTTCAATCTTTTTCCTTGGCCCACAGATGAAAAATAAACCCTAATCATTCACTCATGACAAATCATAGTAATGTAAATGACTAATAATTGGTGAATCCATTTGATTATGTTTACTGAACATAACTACCAACTAACCACCTCCAATTTTTATGATAAATACTGTATTGCATCTTGGAGATCATTTGCTCAACAGGCTTGAATATTTTAGTTGTCACACCTTCAACTCCCCCAAAATAGAGTTTTATTTACATTCAATGAGAATAGCCTAGCTGTGTTCGGCCTGCGCATGCTGTGTCTTGACGTAAATATGTCATGACGTCTTTGTATAAAGAGATTAAAATGGTGGCATCTTACCGTAATGGGAGGATATCTTTTAAATATTTGTAACTTGTTTTTATGAAGGTGTTGTTTTAATAAGTGATAAACAATTAGAACTATTGTGCTAAATATACAAATAAATTGCGTATTTACAAATCACCTGACTGATCCTGACATGTCACACGGCCGAATTGATTAACGGAACAAGCACGTAAACGGCAGACTGGAATAAATCAGGGACTAAATAGTGACCCAAGATGTTCTTTTGGAAAGATTTCGATCGGAATGCCAAAAAAAAAGTCTCACCGTAAACCCGTTTATCGTTGTGATTCCCTGGTACAACATCTAAGCAGAGGGAAACGCAAAACAAATCAGGCAGGGGGTCCTGCGGTGGAACCCAGTCTATCCTGTCACTTCAAAAAAATTTCCACATCAGGCTGTCCATCATTGACTGTTATGAGTTTGGACTCTGTGACGCTATAGTGTGTGCATTCACACTCGCTGTGTGAGTAAAATCTCCAAGGAGTGTCTCTCAAGCACGTTTTCATTTGTCAAGAGGAGGTCTGGGTCCATTGGAGATGGCACAGTTAAGCGGGACTGTCATCCAATCAGGAGGCTTTTTGATTCGCCTTGAAATCGCTGCTCAGTTCAGATTAACCTGCACCCCGACGCAGGTGTGGCAATGCAGCGTGATTAGAGGAATGCTCGCACATCTGGAGAACAATTAGCTCGGAAGTGAACTCAAGCAACAATGTTGTCAGATTTGACGCGTTTAAATATAGAGCCGCTCAAGTCGCATGGGTCAAAGGCGTGCGTCGATGAGGAGGACGGCTTCTCTGATTTACCTGCTGCCATTGCTAATGAGCTTTTAAACTAACAGCAACTAATGTAAATGCATTTTTAGTGTGGTTGGTATGCACAGTAAAGGAAAGTCTGATGTCTGTCAAGTCTGGTCAGGATTCATTTGAACAAGAGTACTGGCCATGAGAATGGTTCTTACTGCCCAGGTGTATCTCGTGGTGATCTACCTGGTCTTTTTGGGGAAGGTGTTATGAGTTTTGGTGGACATGTCGTTATGCGTTTATGCTAAAGGTAGTTTGAAAACGACTTTGCAGAGGTTTTGAGAGGCACCAAAAGCATCATGCCGTTACTAAAATAATAGTAGAAAACGTGTGTGTTTGTGTTGTGTGCGGTGATTCAAAGGCTACTATATGAATATTGGCTTGTCTGCTATCAAAGCTGTTGTCTGAATATTTTAGCCGCTGTGAGTGGACACAGAGAATTAGCAATGATGAAGTGACAAGGATGTCTGTCAATTGGATGTTTGATGCCAGCTCACAGCGAATTAGAGGCGGCTAGCTGTGGAAAATAAACAGCCTTTGAAGCGCATTATTATGTGACATGCTGCATTCACTGGTGGAAGTGGTGAATTAATGAGACAGTAACAAAAAAAAAAAAATCCTCTCTATTTCCCTTTAAGCAGTTCTAAAACTTCAACACAAAGAATTAGCATATGTAACTGAAATCCTACACATCTGGGCCAGAAGTTTATTTATTTATTTATTTTAGCACAGGTTTCACACTTAAAAGCAAAAGCTGCCAAATAAACATTTGTATTAATGCAAAAACAAAATGACAACTTTACACTTTGTATGCAGATGTCACAAACACAGTTTAATCTGTGTAGTCCAATTTTTTTTTTCGACATTGTTAGTGGATTGTCTTCTGTTCAAACTAACGACAGGCATGAATGTATGTGTGTAGAAATAATATGAATATGATGCATCAAATGCCTACTCATCGGCCATTCCTTGTCAGAAGTCCCAAATTAAACATCAAGTTAAAAAATAAATACATTATGATTGACAGTACAGTTTTGACTAAGAATAGACTCAATTTACTACAGATTTGTACACAGTGCTGGCCAATAGATCAAATAATTTATTAACTTATCATTCCAATCATTTAAAATGAACCAAATGATAAAATTGCAGTTTTGCATAAGAGGTGTTGATAATAATTGCTGACAACCAAATTATGCACAAGCAATGAATAGGTATGACATTTTGTGGAAGCTATGAAAGTTAAGTTTACATTAAAACTGATGATTCAAAATCAGCACATATTATTGTATGAACATTCTGTAGAGTATTTATTTTTAGAGAACTCAAACCTTTGAATAAATTGATGTATTACCTCAAGTAATATTGTTTAACAATGGAATCAACCAAAACAACTGGGGCAAAGGCCCTCCAAAAGAAATCAAACTAGAGCATTATCATGTCCAATCCTTCTACCAAGCAAAAAATTAAAATGTTGCTCGAATTTCGACTACTGTTGTAGTGTCTTTTTTTGTAGAAATAGTTGCTGGAGTGGTCTGAAAATTGGCTAAATATAATGAAAATGGCACCAAATTGGCAAGACTGCAGACACATTGTAGCTCCTGCTTGCTTGCACTGACATTGATATGTGCATTTAAAAAAAAAAAACAACAACAATCAAAACTGACTACACTGCAAGGGCTGATCAGAGACAATGAGCCGATGTGGCCGACTGGCTGTATTGTGCTGAGATCTGGACTTTACGCTTGTACAATATTTGGAATGCTTAGCCTAGCTTGGCTCAAGAACCTAAGACATTAAATTAGGTTTTCACTCCCTTTCTTGTTCTTGCAAATGGCTCCCGGCTGGAGTACTATGCTACAATTCGCTATCAGTTTGACCTAGAGGGGGTGCGGCCACACCTGCGCGCCATTTCTCTCCCACGGTTCCCATCGTGGAAAGCGGCTGAGTGACAGCTGCACTTCAAAGGATCACATCTGTCATGTTTATCTAAAACATCAAAATATGAGAGCGGGAGAAAGAGAGAGCGAGAGACAGAGTGCGAGAGAGAGAGCGAGTGAGCGAGAGAGAATAGCTTGTGTTCACAGGGGCCAATTTGGGATGATTGGCCTTGAAACGCAAGCTTCCCTGTGTTCCTTTCAAGTGACCCATAGCCCGCCGGTGTAGTGTAAAATTATCCCGGCCATGTTTGTGTTGTGTCAGATGTGGTGACTGCCAGAAACTCCTCGTAATTGTCTAAGTGCTCCGGCGTGTCAGAGCTGTCCGTCACTCCTCCCAAACTTCAGCTTCTCAAAATATTTTCTCTGAATGGTGGCGGACAAACTACTTTCACTGATGGAGTTGTCACTTTGGTGCTTTTGCGAGGAAAAATATTTTAGCTGGGTGAGAACACACATACACAGACACAAAGCGACTGACATGTGTTCCCGCTTTTTGGGAAAAGGGAAAATGAGAGCAGCGTACTTGTTCACTCTTTTTGTTCTTTGATACTTTTACAAATTCAAGACTATGAGCTTTTCTTGTCACATCTCATTGAAGTCGATGTTAACCTGAATGTGACACTGCAAAAATACATTCCTCGCTAAGTCTGCTCTTTAAGATCGGACACGCATAGGCGTTTTCTCTCATGTGTGCACTTAAAATGGAAACTATTGAGCGGGGATCATGAAAAGAACGAGTGTGACGTTTCATTCGATTTGGGAAGACGGTTAGCACACACGAGAGGCACGCAAACTGGTTGTACTCAAGGATCGCAGCTTAAAAGGATGGTAGAGCAAAATGATGTGTTGGGCACATTTGATAGGTCTTCAGAACAGTTTTGAGGATTCTTGAAGGTTTTAGTTAAGAAAATGCTAATTAAGTAATTACATTAGCATATAATGTCATAAGAAAGCAGCCATTGTCAAAGTAAAGTCGCGTTCCTTCGCTACTTTGGGGTTTAAGTAGTGTGGCTTATCGCAAGAATCATTTGTGACCGTAACTTCATCTATTAAAGATGAACTTTTCTGTTTGTTGGTTTTCTAGCTTTTTTTGGTCCTTCTAAATTTTTACTTTTGTTCACCAAATTGCCGGACGTACAGGGGGACGCGTTTTAAAAATAACACACTCTCCACCAGAAGGCTGAGCAAGGCGCAACAGAGTCTGGAAAATTCTCGGACCTGGTAAGCAAAAAAAGAATAAAAGCCTATTTATCGCTAAGTGCACAGGCCCTCGCCTATGAAAATATGGCCCTTCGTGTCACTCAACTCAACAAATAAGACACAGTTTGAAGCTGATTCCGTCAATTCTGAATTGTGATTGAGAACAGTAACTTGCATGCAAGATTATACGATTCCAAATTTAACAAATTTCTACTTTTCAATTTTCTCGAGGGAATCTCTGCCCACACTACAATGCATCACATACAGTGCCTGGAGAGATGGTGACAATACTTCACATTAAAAATTGTCAATGCTTAAATATGATGTCAAAGAATTACAAGCGCTGTCAATTGAAAGGTTTATTGGTTTATATTCAAGATCGTCAAAAGTAAATATTATTATTCCTTCCCAGCGCTGCGAGACATTGACATTTGTGAAACGTGTGATCTTATGGCCAGTTCGAGCGCCACCACCAACCCCCACTCGCCTACCTTATGACTTCATTTTACACTCCAAGCACACCATTGCTTGTCTTCCAAGGGAGACAGAAAAATCATTCTTTAATTGAATAGGTGTCAAATATGTTTTCCAAATGTACTAAAAGGTTATCGTTGTTACACGCGGACAAGCGCGTATATTGGAATCAATGTTAACTTTGTTACCAGGGAAATTTACGGCCTCTCCGAGGTGACCGCTGTGCGCCGTCTCAATCGGTGTGTTTTCGCAAAGTGCAGCTTGGGGCTGATTTATAATGCTGCGGTACGAAAAAAATAACATATCGGAGAGGCGCAAAGGAGGCATAAATAACAAGTCTATATTTTTCTTTGAGGGTGTGACACGTGAAGATTATGTATTGTTAGTGTTAGAGCGGCAGGGGGCCGGCGATTTAAGGCCGACTCTGGTAATATGAATAAATGACATACGACTCCAGAGACAACCTCTGGTGGTTTCATTCAGGCGGGAGCTTGGATCGCTTCCCCTCTCTTGACACCTCGCCTCTTTTTACAGCAATCAATGCTGGTTCAAAGGGATAATTTAAGAATGAGCAGGAAGACAAATAAAGACAGCAAAGGAGCGTCGCGGTTATTCGCCTGCAAAGGCGTCACGATTTGTCTTGAGCAAGTTTGCTTTATCTAATAAAGTGTCTACGGATTAAGATGGATACTTCAAACGCTCCGCCGTCTCTGTAATCACAGAGGAGGGAGGCACAACTCACACACACCTCGCTCAATTTATTATTAATAAGTACATCAGTGGGAGAACGATATCCTGGGGACCCCAAGCACCCGCCGAGCGCAGCATTCATCAAAGCGTATCACAATACTCAGGATACACGAGCTCCAATAACAGATAATTGATGGGAGACGTCTGTGGTCGTGGCTGATGCTGATGGTTATATAATGATATTAATATCATTTTACACTTCACACCAGATGAATGTTGCGGGAGAAACGTGTATGCCGTTTTTTACGATACTTCTAAAGGGCCTGTTTACGAGAGAGGGAGGCCATTCTAAGGGGCGATAGAAGCGGCCAAAGTAAATTCAGTGCTCCTTCCGTAGGAATAAAGAAATTACAAACAGGCCACAACTAGAATAACACTCAAGGCCGAAGAATAGTCAAAGGACCATAATGAACACGGTGTTACACTAGCGCCATGTTGTGGCCCCAGTTAGCTCAAAGACGGCTCCCAGTACAAGTAGGTTCCAGTAAAGTTCCAGACAAGCGGGGAATGAAATTATTACACCCATTCAGAAGGTTTTACACAAAAGTGCTGCAAACAAAAAGCTATAAAAATGTTAGTCTTCCCACAGTATTTGGCAAAGGTGCCACGGGGTCCCCAAATTCCCTATTTGCAGATTTATTTACTTATTTAACTCTTGTGCAGTTGGTTGACCATTTTCCGGTCATTTCCTTCTACGTCATTCTCGCGGTATTTTAGCTAAGAGATGGCAAACGCTGGTAGTGTGATAACTAAATGGGTTAGGTTAAAATTTGACATGCTGTCACCATCTGGATGAAATTTCAGCTCAGTGTCTTTTTTTCAAAGCTTTCCCGTTGATGTGTGATACCAAACAAGGATGATGTTCTTTCATCTATCCATCCATTTTTTAGAGCCGCTTATCCTCGCAGGGGTCACTGGCCTGCTGGTGCCTATCCCAGCCGTCTTTGCGCAGTAGGCGGGAGCCACCATGAACTGGTTGCCAGCCAATCACAGGGCACACAAAGATGAACAAACATTCAGACTCACAATCACCCCTAAAGACAATTTAGAGTGTCTAATATACGTTCTATTCGTGTTTTTGGAATGAGTGATGAAGCCGGAGCGACTGAAGGGAACCCATCACAGCACGGGAAGAACATGCAAACTCCAAACAGGAAGCTCGGAGCAAGCTGGAATTGAACGCGGACCTCAGAACTATGAACTGTGAACTGTGAACCACAATGCTGGAGACGAATGGATGTATTAATTTATTTAGATTTTATCTATAAAATTTTTTTCTGGAAAGCTCATTTGCAAACTTTTGCTCAAGTAAAAGCCACAAATGTATGTGCCTAGGATTGTCACCAGTTTTTGACACCTATAAAAGATAAAGATCTGCCAGATTTACCAGAAATTTTGTGCTTGCAGTTATATGAAGAACCACAGTTATACCTTGGGCTGTATATTTCCCACAGAATTCAGTTTCCTGACCTATATTAACAGATTAAAAAAAAAAAAAAAAAAAAAAAAACAGAACCCACAATTGTGAGGGTGTGACCTATGTGAAAATTAAGCTCAATCTTCTTCTTCTTCTTCTCAAAATTGTTTTCGTTTAGTGGGTTCAGGGTACACCAAAAATACAAATACACCAAATTGTGAAGACATGCAAGCAGCTGTGATAGACCTAACCCCACATCCAGAGGGTCACACAGACCCAGACCATGTTGCTAATGGCTCTCGCAAGGCCACGCCCAGCTAAAGCTGTTGTGACTCACCCCTACATTAAGCATTATGAAATCATCTTTTACAATAAATTCTACTGTGACATCAGTTGCTATGCATTATTGCTATAGTAATATATTTCTCACCTTTGTCATAATGGACATATATTAGTTATTTTTTGTCTTTTTTTGCATTTGCCAACTTTGTCATAAAGGATACTGTATATTTGTGATTGTGACTGGCTTGGTCCTTGATGTATCTGTTGTCATGCAGTTGCTATGGCTCTTTATTATGCTTTATTGTGCTATATAGGACTGATGTCTGACAGTACATAAGCTCTAGGTCACCAGTTAAACATTGTCACAATGTCGAGTCAGTCTCTCAGGCTCTCATGTCAAACTGTCTTCCTCTTTACTACTCAAGTCTAGCTTTTGAGTCTAGTTTCTGATACTAGCTATGGTTGCAATGGATAGTTGTATCAAGACTTTCTACTTCTCCACTTTGATTCCATCTCCTCGAAGTCCAAATTTTGGCTCCCACGTGATTTTTTTTCTCATTTATGATGTTTTATTTGACAGTGTGTTAAAGTTGTGTAAGCTTTGGGGGAGTGTGTTAGGTTATTTCAATTTCAATTCATTTTGTTGGGGAAAACATTCGATTTATGAATAAACTTTATTAACTTTATTACCCTTATATTTAAATAGGATAAAGTAATAGTTGTTTATGCAGGAAAGAGTACATATTTTATGGGAGATACTTATTTTCACTAAAAATATCAGCGTCGGTATAGACATGGCACAAATGATGATGAGCATGATTGAGCCTGCATGGGGAAAGTCACGCTTGGTGTAACAGATGGGCGACTATCACCGATGCCGCTCCTGCCTTCCTGGCGGCCTGTGTTGCGTGTTGGGTTTCCAGCAGACGGAATTGTGACTGACACATGTAGCTATCGGAGCCATGTCTGTGGGCAGGAATTCAATCAATACGAGTGAGCCTTGGACAACCTATATACCATGTTAGCACGCACTTAGAAAAAGGGTGGCCCATCTGTTCCTGTTCCCCACACCCGCTCCCCATTGTCACATGTCAATCTGCAGCCTAATGTCCGATATATTGCATTATGATTCGCATGCTTTGATGCACCTTGGCCGGCGTTATGTAATGAAGTTGTAACTCAATTGACGGCAGCTCTTGAGCTGCATCGCATCTGTCCGTTCCTCCTCAGGGACCGCCATTGTGGCTCCTCAGGTGAAAGCGCATTACAATAGCACTTCATTAACAATCCGTTTACAGCAGAAAATCAAGTGCATGATTGATTTACTTGATTTGTTTTTTTTCCCTTTTTTTCAACTGCCTTTTAATTACTCTCTAATCTTTTAATTTGATACAAGTCCACATGCAAATTAAAGGCAGGTGGGAGAGCAATTTCCTTCTTGAAAACGTAACGAAAAGGAAGAATAATTAACCATTTGACCTGTAGGGCCTTTAATGGAGACTTATTGGTGCAGGAGTTTGTGCATAATCAGCTGCGCTTTTGAGGAGAACAACCCTTGACTGCCTTGAAGCACCCACATAATGGCTGCATCATTAGTCGCGCATTTGCAGTAGCCCTGTGAGTTACACTGTCGTGGATGTTGTTTTTAACTTGATCTTTTACAGATTTTCATCATTAAAGAATGCAAACACATTTTTATTTTTTTGAGCGCATGAAAAGTTTTGACAGTGACAAGAGGAAATGCACAGGATGAGTCTTGTTATCCCAGTTAAGGCGCATATTCTTCTAATAATAAGGCATGTGAGTGATGCTTTTTGAAACCAACCACTATGGAGCTGTTTTTTTTTTCTAACAAGTTCACTTTAGGTACTACGTCATCTTATTGCTTGTCATTAGTGTTGTTTTGAACAACATTCTATTTATGTTACCGCCTGCTGTGTCTGTCTGTGTATGTAATTGAGAATTAATTAATTATACAGCTAGCTTTCATTTACTGTTCTCCGATGTGTCATCTTTGCCACTACAGAGGTTTGATTTTGGAAGTACTGTAATCAATACGAGTATAATTGTGGTTTAGTATTTTAAGTTTCACTTATGTGTGGATTATGTTTTACAAAAACAAAAAACAAAAGTGAGTTCAGGAGCTTCAATCAGGCAAAATTAGTCTTTTGCTGGACTCATGGAATTTCAACTTTTAAGCTAACGTTTTAACCATCTTACAACGTTACTTCATCACCGTGAACACCTCCAAGGTGTAATTTTCTTCTATTGATGCATTTCTAAAAATTCATTGCTTATTTAGTGCTGTCTCCACCACCTGGGTAGATAAAAAAGGGACTTCCATTCTCGGGTCGCTAAGTAACATCACAATGGGGATCCATCGGACACCCTCTACACCGCCCGTATAAGAGTAAATACATGTGTACCTTATCCGAGCAGACATGCCCCTTTTTTTACTTTTATTTTCATTCCGGTGTTGCGGAGGAGAGATTTTGCACAGGCCAGCAATGCTTAATTTATTCAGTAAAAAGTTATACTGTAGAAAATTTTGGCGTGACGAAAATGTGTTTAGGAGCACACTGCCAGACAACTGGTACAAAATTCAACTGTTGTGATGAGTAGTGGTTGGCTCTCCAGTTCATTTTGATGACAGTAAAACACTTGTTTTTGGCTTTTTCACCATTCACAGGGTTTTTTGTTTTTATATGTACAGTATATTGTTGCCGCAGGCAGCTTTGATTGTTTTCTTTTGTTCTGCTTGTATATTTTCCCCTTAGTATGGAATTATAGGAGCTCGGTACCAGTCAGTTATGATGTGTGGCTAGATACAATGGGGGTTATACAATCATCTGACCTTGGCATCTGGTAGTCAAAATGAGTGTCAATAATGGTCAATGAGTTGAAAAAAAAAGTTTCATGTTGGTGCCATCGTTGACTCATCATGCCTAACAAAGTCAAGCTCAAAAAGTGCCGTGTAAACAAGAAAAGACTAAATGAAAAGTGAAGCAGCTAATGCAAAAATGCCTAAAATAGACATGATTTTCTCGCAGCTTCCATCAGACTTGAGTTGCAACTTGCTAGCTAGTGCGATCACAAAGCCAACATTGACTCTTCCCGCCGCATCCCACTTCTCCAGACGGTCAAAAGATATCAGGGGATTTGGCTATGCGCACAAGTGGACCCGTTAAAATGGTAAAAGGTTCCATTCTGTCCACAGATAGTGGACTTGATTTTACTCAGCCTCCTTGATGCCGCTGCAAAAAGCTATATAGTAGCAAGTGGCTCATGTGGGCTTATGTGTAGGACAAGGCGTCCGGGGGCACAAAAAAGTTTTACCCATCACCACGTTGTTCCATCTCTAACCATAAACCTAATCTAATCCCAAAGCAAATCTAGTCAATCAACCAGCCGAGATCCATATCCTGAACTCTTCTGTGATTCAAACTGTCACCATGTTGCCATTATTTAAAGTGGCAAAAGGGTTTTAAAATATGAAAAACATTAAAGCAAGATTTTGAAAGGGATTGTGATCAAGTTGAATTTTATTATTTGATGTTTCCCCATAGGCATCTTTAGATGAGATTCCAAGTTTGTGGGAACAGTTTGCGGAAGACACTTTTCTACAGATTGCAGGGTCCATAATGGCTTACTTCGATGCGCGAAAAACTCAACAAGCACCTTTGGATGAACTATGAGCCAAAGTGAAGCCAATGCGTACCTCTCAAACTGCACTTACCTGGTGAAGACATTCTCTTGTTTAATCAATTTTTTAAAAGTCTGCATAAAATTATACGCTTACAAAAGAGCCTTGCCAACAATAACATTAACGTTTGACACGCAGCGTGTCAAAAAAAGAAAGAAGAAACTCTGTATCACAGCGAGAGGCGACCTTTGAAGAGCGCTGATGTGAACGCTTCAAACGACTTCCCACCAAAGAATAACCTCTGACACCCAAACAAACAAACATAAGGCACATTTAAATAGCACGCGCTAGAAAAGAGAGCGGCGACCTGTCTATTACGTGTGATTAAAGCGTGATGGCTGGTGTCCGATCCGCTTTGCCGCCTACCTGCGCGGCGTGCTAGCTGATTTATGGCCGCCTTATTTTCATTCCCGCCCCGCTGAGCTGCGGGTTGAGAACTCCTGAAGAAATATCACGCTTTGCTGACAAAATACAGTGACAGCCGCAGCGCTGGCGGGGTGTTTAGCGGGAGACAAGGCGAGGTTGAAGTCGTTGTCATTTGATCTAAAGCAGCTCGGATTGGGTGAAACGACGTTTATAGCCGACTTTCAATTAAAACCAAAATGACGCTTGGCTGTAAAATTTATTGAACAACTTTTACGGGGGTCTCGTCTGCGAAACATGTGGCGCACAAGTGAAATGTTTGCTTCAACAGACGAATAGGTAACTTGACGCCAGGGGACTTTTTCATTAACCCCGAGTACAAACCCCTCTTTTTTTGTTCTGTTTTTTTTTTTGCAAGCGCAACAATTTGATGTAAACGGATGAATATAAATAACGTTTCCGATTCACTGCAACCTATTTTCCCCCTTTTGTGGAAGCGGCGCCTCTTGAGCTGTGCCGTAGCATCCCCAGGCGTTGTCATTTGCCGCATGATTATTTCAAAAGCTTCCACAACACAGCAGCCTCTGATGTAATCCTCATGCATATGGAAGGTGTTTTTTTCGGAGGAGGCGGCGACCCTTTTCCTGGAATGAAACGAGCGATCACAAGCCTAATGAGGGGCCGGGCGCCGGATGGACGACACGTCCGTAATTAGCCCCAAGCTAACACGAGCGTGGCTTGTTTTTATTTAGGCGGGAGAACCGCCAAGCAGAGACACCTCCCTCCCTCCCCGCGTAGACTATAAATAAAGATTGTCATCGTAAGCTAATCAAATTACGAGACGTCGTTTGGGCGAGGCTGTCACTTTCACGACAAAGAGAATCCCCTGAGGTCCTCACGTCTCTCGACTCGCTTTCTAGCATTAAGCGCAAACGGCACTCGCACGATATCAGGCGAGAAGCTGCCTTTCAGCACATTGGCTTTTCCTGCAAAGGACACAAAGCAGACAACTGCAAGGTAGGTAGGTGGGGGAGAAAATAAAGAGCCCACCGGTATGAACGCTCGTAATAATAATGGAGGCGTCTGGCACGTCTGGAAAGGAATTCCAGCGCTCTCAAAAATGAACCCAAAAGTGTAATAATGACATCCCGTAACACCCCACGAGTCTGAGATGACCTTCCTGTGACTCGAGACAAAGTTAGGAAAGTACCTGGATGGTCAACGTTCGTGGCGGACCACCCCCAAGTGTCGCGATCTCATACAATGCAATAAATTACTCCTTGTGACCCTGTGACACAGCAAATCAGAATTCAAAGAACTGTCACAGGTTGAAAGCAATTAAAACGGAATACGCTTTTGAGCAAAAGCAAAATCCCACTTTGCTTGTTTGCTGTTAGTACTTACTGTATTTATTCGAAAAGTATTAAAATTGTTTTCTTGAAAAAATCATTTATATTTTTCATCACATTCAGACGTTTAGATGTAAAAAAATGTCACGTTAAAACATGTTTTTTCTCACGATGCTACACATTTAAGTTCTGAAAAAAATAGGGTTGCACATTGCATGTTTATTTTTCCTTTCATAATATAATGAATTTTTTTCTTGAAGATGTCTTTGCCATGTTTCAACTCATATATATTTAATTAGGAATTTTAAGCTGAAACTGGTGTCATTTTAAAGCATTTTTTTTTCAAGAAACCAGAAAATGCATTTTGCATCCTTGAATTTGTTTTAATGTGTGCTGTGTGACTAGTGACACTCGCATCAAGCATCTTTGAACTTTTCACATAAAACCCAAACTTTGAGATGCTTTCAGAATATGTTAGGGCTGTTCTTATGTCCTCAATAGTCCTTGAGATACCATTTATCAAAATCAATCTTTTGTATTTTATTGCGACTGTTAGTTGTAATCTAAAAAAATACAAATCTTTTGCAGTAATTCCTTTGCTTTAATAATTTTTTTCCACTACCATTATAACTTTCAAAAAACAATGAAAACATTTTCTCACAAGACTGTGGTCTCTAAGAAATGAATCTGCTTTCCCTCATCACATTTTTGGGGGGAAAGTTTTCTGGGCCTACAACTTCAAAACAGGTTTTTTTTCTGAAATGTGAGTTCTATTCGAGAAACAATAACTATGAGAAATATGTTTTTTTCACATTTTTATTATAACATTGCAACTTTAAATGATAATAAAGTTTTGTCTTGCAATTTTATTTGATTTGATTTTTTTTTACATTAGTGCCATTTTTTCCACTGTCTTGGTTGTATTTGGAATGCAAACATGGTCATGAAATAGATTAAACTCGTAAATTGAGGAACCACTGCATATCAATTTTCTGATGAGTAAAATAAACCAGTAAAGATGATTTGTACCTCTGTGTTGTCTAACTCATGATGTGATTGTTCCTTGTGGCACAACAAGTTTGCACAAACTCCTTAAAACTTGCACATGTGCAGTAGGTCTTCATAACAAGAGAATTAGCACGTTTGGACACAGCTATCTTCCACTCAGAGCTGAGTGGACTATATACATGTAGCACTTTTGCACTCAGTATTGAGTAGAATGCTAACTTCCGGTCAGGAGGGAAACACATTTACAATAATGTCAGAGTCAAAACTTGTCAAAGTTCACTTGTTAGCAAACAGCACATGGGGTAGCTTCATGTTCTCTGCTGAGCCATGTATACATTTTCAGCCTAAACCTATGGTTTAGTAATTTACTGTTGTCTACAGAGCAATATCAAGACATACCTATGACATTGTATGGTATAATTTAGGTATAAAAATAGCAAAGCAAATTATCCTTCATTGAAAACATTATGTTAAAGATACAGTTAAAAGGCATTTAAAACGTTTTAATGTGGGATTTTAGTTAACATAAGCAGTTTTAAGATAAGAATGAACATTACTGTAGCTTTCAGTTGATGTTATGTCATGCTGGCCTTCTGCCTGAGTGCAGTTTATTTTCCTTGACCTTTACTGTCACAGCCCCCCATTTTACGGGACACTGTGAATGAACAAACAGTACATTTGAACGAAGTTCTGAGTCTCGAATATTCTTAGTGTACTCTGAGCATATTTCCAAACTCACCTACGATGAGGGAACAGGGATTTTGGAACCGATGAGCTCTAATATTGTGGTTTGAGTTTTTGTAAAACACATTCCCTCGAGAAAAAAAGTTCTTTTTGTCTATCTGTCCACCTAGGGGGAAGAAAAATGTGGTAAAAATCCATAGAGTAACAAGGATGCTTGCAAAAGATGATGATGGCAAATATAAGGCTATGTTGTAGTGAATCTGCCATAAAAGAACTACAATATAGCGAGGGAACATTGTACACATACGCCCTACTAATTGATTCATCAGCCGCCTCTGGTCTGCACCAGCTTTTTTTATCTTTCAAGGTCAAATCACATCACGCACTACTTTTTATACTACTGTAAAGTCATTTTAATATGGGGATAGAGGATGGATAGACTGCATGGTTTCAAGACCTTTCAAATAATTCCTAATTTTTCAACTTGTAACGGGACTTAACAGGCACATTTTTGGTGCTTGAGATTCCAAAAAACGAGACAATAGACAGCTTGCAAACAGCAGTCGATTTCTCAAACGTGACAGATGAAATGCAGGAGGGAGTCATCCTATCATATGGACTGCCCGTGTGCTACTAGCTTTAAGCTAAAAAATGTTAGCAAGTAGCCGTAGACGTATCGGAGTGATTTAGCAACTTGTACAGTAATCTCTGGTTTTCTCTTTTTCATCATCACGTTCCCTCACTGAAGCGTTCTCCTTGCATCTCCCCTGTGAATGTGACTAATCATCCGACTTGGCGTCGGGCCGCTTCCCTCCCTCCCGTCCTCCCGTGCAGCCTACGCCGCTCTCTAATCCTGCACTGTCAGTGATTTTTCATCGCCCTTGTTGGGCCCATTTTATGCATTGTTTCCCTGATGCGGTGATTGATGTCCAGGAGGGTCTGGTAATCTTGTGGAATGAGAGGCTGAATGGCAACCCTCCCGACGCCGACACGTGTCGGTGCGTTGGAGCCCTACCGCCCCCTACCTTGCTCCCCCTCCTCCTCTTCCAGTTTGGCTGCGGTCACTGCTGAGCCCGCTCACTTGGCTCACCCCTCATTTCCATTTCAATCTCAACCTCATGAATGCAAAAACTCTTGGCCGAAAATTAATAACGGGAGGAGTGCGCACAAGGGAGCGCATGGGCGAAGGAGGAGAATGGCGATGCTTGGGGTCTTTTGTTTTGGAGTGCCCTCTTATTTTATTCCCTCTTTCACCAGCATCCTCCCAATGAATGGCATTACAGACAATGCCACATCCACACTGACACAAATTTATTTCGCTCGCCGTGCTGCAGTGTATTTGCAACAGGACCAGAGGCGATTTGTCTGGGGACAATTTGGTTTCCATAAAGGATTTAAATGGTTTCTGCGGAGATAGTGGGCTGAAATTTAATTTGTTTCTCATTTACTACAGCAGGTATGAAAAGGAGAAAAATTGGACGGCTGATGGGCTAAAAATTGGTGCTGTCCCTCCGCTGTATCCCCCAGAGGACGCGGGCCCTGCATCATATAGATTGAGTTCGACCCCCCCGGCCCCCGCCGCCACCGCTCGCCTCCCCACCCGAGCCCTGGCGACCGCAAGGCCGGCCGCACTTAGCATCGCGCTGCCGTCCCGCCTCCCCGTAACCTTAAACCAACTTAAACGGTAACCTTTGGGGAGGCTGCCAATCACTCGCAAAACAACGTTTCCATCGATCGGCCTGTCTGCGTGATTTATGGCCTCATTTTACACTAATTGAGAATTAGAGGGCGGATTAGTGGGCCTCAACACTTCGGCCTGATATGCACTCTGAGCAGTGTAATCTGTCACGCTGGGATGTCCGACACTCTCTTACTCACAAAGGAGGCGAGGGAGAAAAGAGGGAGGCAGTTGGGAAAAGGGGGGCTTTTTCTAATTGAATTCCCAGATAGCCCGGAAATTAATTTGACACCATTGAAATCTGACTACAGCTCCTGCGGCGTATGCATCGCGTCTCTCCCGAAATTTGCTCTTTTCACCCCCTTCTCTGTGTTCCTGACTCGCCTGGAAAACACTATTGATCCAAATCACTTTGACTTGAGGCCGGGAGTGACGCATGGAATCCCTAAATCCTATTGTCTCATATTAGGCCGACTATCTTTGGCCCGTGTAAAGAATATTGCCTTTCATTTTGTTTGACCGTCCGGATGATCTTCGCCAGTGGAACCTCCCTTGCGCGGCGCACGAAGAATGCCCGGAGTCAACAGTTGCAATTGAATTAGCGTCCCGGCTCGCCAGGTCCATTGTCTGGGCAATTTGTCGTGTAAGTGGCAAAATGAAAGCACTCGCCACGCTTCTCTGAGCACCTGCTGTTGTGTCACTCATCGCTGTAAATGCACAAAGAAAACACTCCCGAATGTTATCAAAGATCACACGTCAGCCCGCTTTGCCGTAATCGCATCAGCCACAACATTAGGATCCCACCACAGTGAACATTGCTAACAAACATGTTGTATTGCGTGTGGGTGAGTTGGCATTAAGGGCTTCTCAGCGGGCTAAAAGAAGCATTTATCTGTGTAATGAACTTTGGATGCGAGCTAACTTAATCCTGCTAATGCCTGCGAGAGTCAATTAGCACAACTAGATTCAGTGCAGTATTTATCCAATGGAGCGTCAATCTTTAGAGATTTTTATTTCCTTGCACCGCCAATAATTCTAAGTTTCGTTTGTGCATATTATAGTGAATTATGGCTGCAACTCACTCGGGAGTCTTCAAGGCACCGTGGCGTCATTGGATTTCCTAGTCACATACTAGCATAAGTGTGTACATTAGAAGTTTTAAATATCGTTGGGATACACAGACACACACACACATATATATATATATATATATATATATATATATATATATATATATATATATATATATATATATAAATATATATATATATATATATATATATATATATATATATATATATATATATATATATATATATGGCCTTTTTCATGTAATGTTAAAAGTGTGCAGCTTGTGGAAAAAGATCATTTTTTATATCACAATTTCAACAAGTATTTAAGTATCTCCAATATCTTAGTATAGTATAGTATAGTATAGTATAGTATAGTATAGTATAGTATAGTATAGTATAGTTCACTATAAGATTCACAATAAGTTAACCAAACCAAAAGTCCAGAATATGAGAAATGTGCCAATTACCCAACAAGTTTTTTATTTATTTATTTATTTATTTATTTATTGTTAATATAGTTAATGTTGGATGATGAAATCATTCAAAATTGAATACCAACTTATTCGTAATATTCTTGTAAGACTTGGAGCAAATAACTTCATTTCCTACATGACAAGGTCTATATACTTGAGCAGAAGCCTGAACAATAGAGAATAATAAATATAATACTCAAAGCTCTAAAAGCAAAGATGGACAGCCTATGCACAATCATAAAATTTGGAATGTGGTCAGACAAAATACTGTGGCTATACAGTATTTAGAGGTAATCAGAGCATCTGAAGTAGGGCCAACTATTTATTTTAATGGTGGGAGGCCTACTAAATAAGAGTATTCAACAAGAAGAATGTATATTCAAAATTTTGGGAGGTTATGAACATGGTAAGTCCTTCAAATTGGAATTGTTCAGGAATAACTACAAATAGGCAATTTCAAGCAGACCCACACACCCGTGAATACATGACACGATGTGATAAGTAAGACAAGGCTGTTAGCAGACGTGGTCATGATCCACATTGCCCTCCGAGCATCTCCGGGGATGGGGCTGCGTGTTCCGAACGCTCTTTACTTTTTCGACATGGCCCACTTTGACCATTGTCTTTGCAGCACGCAGCACACGGCGGCGTACAAAAGGTCTCTATATATCCGCCTGCCTGCTTGCTCATTTCTTATTCAGGCCCGCTGGGACAAGGGGGTTAGCTGGGGGAAGGAGGTGGAGGAGGCGGCGGGGGATAACTGAGAGGCTGATGGAGACTAGGTGACAGCTCGGAATGGGCCATCAATAGATCCATCAGGCGGGTAATTTGGAGCGCGCTTAACATACATCAGTGGAGTCGCGGGAGCTGGTATCTGTCTTGTCGTGGAATCACAGTAAATAAGAGTTAAAGATGGTGTCAGGTCTG
Organism: Hippichthys cyanospilos; assembly: GCF_059441005.1. Taxonomy (NCBI): domain Eukaryota; kingdom Metazoa; phylum Chordata; class Actinopteri; order Syngnathiformes; family Syngnathidae; genus Hippichthys; species Hippichthys cyanospilos. The sequence continues at coordinate 23,262,183 of NC_142373.1, read as the reverse complement.
ACCCGCCTGACCTGCTCCCCCTCAAAGCCACCCCCCTCACACACACACAAAGACATACAAACCCACGCACACATACTTGCACGTGCACTGCAGCAGCATCAAGCGGTGTCGCGTGGCGCAGATGGGGTAAGGATTAACACATAGAATAATAATATTAATGACTGTGTTTGAGAACATTTACAGCATAAAATAATACCAGTGAGAGATACCATATCAAAAAAAGCAGGAGAACACTGAAGAAGGAACAATACAAACTAAATAACAATTTTAGATTATCACTGAGGGATATCTCATAACAAAATCTTTTGTTGTTTTGGTGCAGGGATCACCAACTTTTTGAAAGTGAGACAGACCTAATTCTTTGGAACTGAGTAATACGAAGGGCACCAGTGGTGCCTGCGGGAACCATGTCGGTGACCCTTGTTTTGGTGTATTCAAATCAGGCACAAACCACTTGAGGAAGGCACATGGTAGTACTCTCAAATAAAGATTTTTGTTTTGGCACTTGCAATTCAATTGAAAATGAGAACATCTGAAGGATTCTGCCATATGAATTAAGTCCATTTTTGAACTCAACAAGTACGGTCTATACAGAGCTGTTGGAAAAGGCAAGTGGAAATTTGTGTTTGAAGATTTATCCCAGAAAATTACCTCTGTCTGTGTTTTTATTTACCAGTTGTTTTCTGACTGAATACTTAACAAACAAAAACAAACCAAGGAAATGTCCGCTTACATACTAGATATACTGTATATTACAAGCATGACCAATTGGTGGCCATTTAATTAATTTCCCGTTTTTGTCTTTTTTTTCTTTTTGTTATTTTCTTTTAATGCGCATACAGGAGATTTATCAGTAATAGTCGTTTAAATTTGGGGGAGTTTAAAAAAAATCTCCTCCTTCCTCCTTCCCAACCCACTATCCATACATCCATCCATCCTTTTTGTATAGTCGCTTATCCTAAGGGTCACTGGAGCCTATCCCAGCTGTAGCCAGGGGACTCCGGAAACTGGAGTGCCCGGAGGAAACCCATGCAGTCACAGGGAGAAGATGCAAACCCCACAAAGGAAGGTCAGAGTGAGCTGGAACTGAACCCTGAAGCTCTGAAATGTGAGGCAGACACGCTAACCACTCTTGCACTGTGGGGATCTCCGCTCCCACACAATTTTCCAAATGCTTTTCAATGGGCATCATTTATATGACTTTTTATTTTATGTGACAAAACCAGACATGTGTTGGGGATATTAGTTTTGCGTTATTGACAAAAACACATATTTTCATTTGCCAGCAGGCGAAAAGTTTAATTTGCAGTAGAAATGTTTTAAAAGAGGGTAACTCGTGAAACAGTGGGTAGCACGTCCACCTCACAGATAAGGGACCCGAGTTCAAATCCACCTCCGGCCTTCCTGTGTGAAGCTTGCTTGTTCTCTGTGATGAAAAAAGCGTGGCCTGCTCAATAGTCTAAATTACCCATCCCTGATATACAGTGTATAAACACCAATAGTTTTTTGTTTTGGGGCAATTTAAGACAAGATATTTTATGTTTAGACTGCTAAACTCTTTTTGTTTTTGTGCTGTTCTCAAGCCTGGATACTATAGAGATTGTAGAGAATTATTGTCACATGTATAGCACGAAACCACACAGTGAAATAAATACAGAGGATTGTGTCGGCAAGCACATCAGACGTAAAGCTTTTGCCAAATCAAATAAGGATATTCACAGACTTCTTCAAATTAACATTAATTATAATTTTGTAAGCACATGCGATTGTAATTTAGACTTAGATGAATAGATTTTAGAAGCTATTTTAGATGAACAACAAGGCTAATATTCTCTAACTTCAATGAAATGTTGGACACTAAAGTGGTCTGGCCGTGAAACAAGGGCTGAAAATGAGCCCACACTGAAAATGCGCTTGCCGACCATGATATAAGGAAATACAAATTTTAATAATGTGTCATGTTGGTTTGGGGTACCATACATATACTATATGCAAGTCATTGTTTATGTACCGTATTTTCCGCACCATAAGGCGCACCTAAAAGCCTTATTTTTTTTAAAAAAGTTGATGGTGCACCTTATAATCAGGTGCGCCTTATATGTGGATCAAGATTGAGATTGGGATTCGTCGATGGGAAATGAACTGATAAATAAGCTTTACCTGTTACTTTTGTGTGTTTACAGTTGAACAGGGTTGGTCACATTGACATTGAGTTATTATGCTATTGAGAGTTTAGAGTTATTATTTGAGTACTATATTGTGATTGAAAAAGTTTTAAAATATGTCATTAATTGAGTGTGCGCCTTATAATCCGGTGCGCCTTATGGTGTGGAAAATACGGTAATCGTCCATAGTTTAAGCTAAGTTTGCTACACGTGGAATAAAAAGCCTGGTCTCAAAATGAAAAATAGGTTGGAGCATCTTCCAATGACACTTTACAAACGACAACATTGAAGGTGCTTTGAAAACACCGTAGAACACCAGAGGGCAGGCAGATGAGCCTCATCCCAGCAGAAGGCATGTGTGTGCGTATGTGTGTGTATGCACAGCGTGCGACTATAAACGTGAAGCACCTTAGGCTAACTGCTGTTCCTGCCACTCAGACTCCCTGCTAACCTTTCAAACGCACGCCATCCGCCATTGAGTTGTCACCTCGCATTCGTGCCTTATTTGGCGGGATGAAATTTACAACACTAACCTGCACCACATGACGCTAACTTCTATCGCTGTTCCAGACATTCATTTTCCTGACTTCCCTTTTAGGATCCGGTTGCAAAACGACGAATTGATTGAGGTAACCTAAAAGTTTGAGGTCATTTTTTTTTCACAGCGTAGCATTATATGAGTGAAACCGTGAAATTAAATGCCAGTTAATTAGCAGTCCGTTACTACATCAAAATAATTTCTCAACATTAACATTAAAAAGAAATACCATATTTTCCAGACTTAAAGGCGCACTGGCATATAAGCTGCAGCAGCAAAATATGGGCAAAAAATCATTTTCGTCACGGTTAAGCCGCACTGGTCTACAAGCCGCAGGTAATAACGTCAGATCTTTACGCAAAAACATGAAATATAATTTTTTTTAAATTTATGTTTTTTTGGAATTGTCTGCCAACAACAATATTCTCTCTTTAATTGACTGAACATGCCTGCATGTTTCGTCCCAACATATTTATAGAAAATTGATGGATGGATGGATGGATATCTGTTGGTTAAATAGCAATTCAAAATTGAAATCAATACTTCAATTGCATCTTTTTTGTCTCCCTTTGTTTGATATACAACTTTGGTTGAATATAATGACACATTCTACATAATTCATATACAATCATAAATACATAAAAAATCACATATACTGTGTACTGTATATAAAATGTACACATCACAAAAGAAAAGAAAAGAAAACAAACAAACGAAAATAACACAATATAAACTGCACTGCACTATAAGCCACAGCGCTCTAAATAGGAGGAAAAAGTCATGGTTTATAGTCCCCAAAATAAGGTAGCTTACTAAACTTCATATAAAAATCTTGCGGTCGGCATGTATTGTAGGTATAGGTAGAATGATAAACACTAATTACAAATGGTTAAGCAGCACCGTGACCTACCCACTGACCGATAAGACCCCATGACCACTGCTGTCCTACAGTTCTGGTCCTTTGGGTCATGCTTTAATTAAACCCAGAGAGTCAGTCCACCTGTGTTAATACTGTTATTCTGGTACAATTTGGTTTACATGCTTTTTTGCTTTGAGCATGCATCGCCTACCTTAATCAAAATTGTCAGTTAAAATGAATCCAGTAGCTTGAGTAATTAAATTTAATTGGATCTTGTCACTTCTCATGCTGCCGGTGGTTTGATCCTCGCGGAGTGTTTGCTGCCTCGACGTCATAGCGACTTTTATTACGCTTTTATTATTAGAGCCTCCAACTCTCTAGGTCCACTGAGGCCCAGCCTGACAATGCTTTAAACCCCTAAAAATTTGTATTTGGGGTTTGATTGTCAGCATTGTCTTTGCATTGCCCTCTTTTGGAAAGGTTAGAGGCCATCGAGCGAGTGACGAAGATGGGGCTGTCTGTTGTCATCAAAGAGTGGGAATGTCCATATAATCCATGTACAGTCAATGCTGTCCCTAAATGACCAATGAGAAAGGTTTAACACCAAAAAAAAAAAAATAAATCAAATTTACAGTCAAGCATCTTTAATCCTTTTTACACCCAGTAATAAAAAAAACCTCAAAACCATGTTTTGACCATTTTCATTGTATTCTTTTATTTTTTTTATTTTACAGGGCCCTTGTCCCAAATAAGCAAGTTCCAGAACCACTTCCTCCATGCTTGCCGTCGCCCAGTCGAACCGCAGATAATGGTGAAAGTGATGACCACTGTATACCTAAACATATTTATATCTATATATCTTTTCTATAGTATGTATTGGGTTTATCATGTGCTCGAAATGATGTCATATTTACACTAAGCAATGTTAATGCATATTTTTTTATCTCTTTTCATTCTGAATAGTGAACACGCTGTGCCATATTTTTGGGACCATAATGCACACGATGCAATATCAGTGAACTGTTCTATGTCAATACATTTCTATACATAAGTTACACAAGGTTATTATTATAAGACACATTATATTCATTACATTCATTCATTCATTACATTACATTGTTTTACTGTAAACTACATTAACTTGTTGAAAGGGGGCATGCAAATTGGCAGAGACGAAACAGAAAGCAAATGCGCGAGCAGGAATAGCCGTGACAACACATCTTATGGGGAAGTTTTAGATTGTTTTCATGTTAATATTGATCTATGGTTATTTTTTGAATAATTCTAAAGCAGCGATTCTACGAAATTCCATCCCAATTGACTCCAACACGCTCAATGAAGGAGACAGTGACTGGTGACGTGTGCAAACATTGCACCTGACACAGGGATGTGGGAGGCCAAAAGGTGGAATAGCTTTTTCAGAGTGTGAGTATTTGTGTTGCCAGAGGAATGAAACATCTAAACGGAGTGGTCGGGATAGGAGTGGCCCCCTCCAGCACCTGACTTGGGAAGAATATGGAGGAATTGAGCATTCAGCCACACTAGCGATGGCGGCAGGCGAATCTTTATTCACTGGCAGCCACTTGCTGCTAAAGCACATTCCCTTTCAATCCATTAGGCCTCACCGTCCCCTTCCCCTTCGTCGCACCATGCGCCCCTTAATTTGACAATGACAAAGAGCCACTTGCAGATTTTAAATTTCATAATTTTAATCTGTCAAGTCTGACATTTAATTAGTGGCTTCCTAACCTGTGTCTGCCTCGCTCTGTGAAGGGCGCCGTTTGTTCCGAAGGCACAGCGCAATCTCCGGTTACGAAAGGAGAGGAGGCGAGTGGATTAATATATATGTACATTAGCAGCTGCTGCAAAGACAATACATGGCCAGCGAGGCCATTAGAGCCTAATTCAGACAGATGAGGTCAATAATATTTGGGAAGTGTTGCTCTATTAAGCAAAGCACTGATTAAGACCTGTGCTACCCCCCCATTCCCACTCCTGATTGTGTGCGTGTGGGGGGTGGGGGGGGCCTTTTGTTCTGACGGAAAGCGGAAAGCAGAGTGCGGTGGTAGCACTGGACGAAACAATGTTGTCCGTCTCTGCGTTCCAGCCCACAATTAGGTCGGGCTTAATGAGAATCTTTACAAACCTGTAAAGACGGAGCCCAGCCATAACTTCATTATGCAACCAGATGGAGATGGAGAGTCAGGTATCTTCCGAAAAGAAAGAGCTCGGGTGATTGCTTTCGTCCTGCTCTTGATCACGTTGGACCTCATTAATCAATTTCCATTAGATTCAGGCACTTTGAAAGACTTTCCAAAAATCTGCAGGGGCGTCTCTGCCAAGAAGTCATCTTTTTTAAAATCAATAATATGTGGTAGGGACAAAGACCCAATGATGGCTTTGAGTTCGACTGAATTGCATGTAATTGAATACGCTGAAATAAATGTGTTTTAAATGTTTTTTTGGTCGAGGGATCGAGCTGAGCTAAGTGGCTCGGGAGATTCCGGACTTTCCTGCTAAGGCCTGTTGCCCCCACGATACAACTCCGGTCCTCCAGTACCGTATCCTGCATGCACACCTGATTCAAATAATTAGCTCATCAGAAAGCTCTGCAGAAGCATGATAACCAGGCTCATCATTTGAGCCAGGTATGTTATAGGAGAGATATTGAATACATGCAGGTTAGTGACTCTACATATTTAAAAAATAGATATCTAAAAAGATAGTAAAATATATTAAATTCAGCTAAATGTGACTTATGAGGTTTCTGTCTGACACCAGGGATATGTTACTGATGTTCCAAGCTCTTCCCTCTCGACGACAATCTACTTGATAATCTTAATCAGCTGCTAGATAAATGACAGCGATTTCTTTTTTGTTTTTTAAATTGCCTCTCCTTTTGGCTGTCATACCGGCATCCGCCGAATGCATTTCATGCACCTACTTAATACATAGTGAAAAGTAAATCTGAGAAGGGAAGACCCCGCTTGGTGTAACAATAAAGGCTTGAGTATAAAAATTTATACTCAAGGGGGGGGGCTCAGGTGATCGGCTATCCATTTAACTTGACACACACAAAAAAAAAATCTCTGTGAATTATCAAGCGTTCACATTATACAAAGCCAACAAAGCAATTGTTTATCAAATTAAATAGTCTTAAATTCTATGAACTAGTCAAATTTAAAACAGCATAAATCATGAGCAAAGTTTACAACAATCAGTCTTGCCACTGTGTGCAAAAGCTATTCAAAATTAGGGAAAGTTATTACGCCCTAAGAGGCCAAGGTGCATTTAGAAAAAATAAAGACAAGAACCAACATAAAGCAAATGAGTATAGCAGTAAAAGGTGATCAATAATGGAATAATTATGAAAACAGATTATAAAAGTGTGACTCTTTTACAGTTAGAGTTACAAAGTTACAAAGAAACAGACAGATGTAAACATTAATTACTGTACAAAAACGTCGTGCTCATTGTTAATCTGTCATTAACAGATATTTCTTTTATTTTCTGTATTTTATTCCCGTGTCACATGATTTTCCCATGTTATTATTATAATTTTTTTTCTTTTATTTATAGAAAACAAGGAGGTAGTACCAGATAAGTTGTGAACTTCTTCCTACTCCTTTGAACATATAATTGTACTTAAGGTCATTAATATATAATGATTTTCTTGTTTAGGATCTGTTTATTTTTTATGAGAATTGTGTTCAATGTTCAATCAATCAACTCTGATCAGAACGGCATTAAAGAGGAGAATATCATGAGTTGAACAAGAAAAACGCAATGTCTGAATTACATTTCAGCCAGAAAGATTCTATGCTGTCGAAAAACGTACTGGTTAGACAGCTGACCTCGCTAAGATAACTGCGGGGGGGGGGGGGGGCGCTCTGCCGACTGATTTAACTATTCACATAAATCTGACTGTAACCGCGTTAACGTGGGGAATATCTGCCTTTGAACAGCAAAATAGCAGGGACATGTCTGCATTACATTTCAACAGGAAAGAATGGTATTTTGTGCTGTTGAAAAAAAAAAACGGTAATGCAGCTGATCGGGAGCAGCACGCACGCACTTATTGATCAAGCCAGTGATGTTTGTGGGTGAAATGTGTGGGTAAATTAGCCTTCGTATTACAATTATGATCATCTAAATGTCACTTTCAGTACTTCTTTTTTTAATCGACTACATACCTGATTGAGTGGTTCCACAACTACTCTAAATTATTCACTCCAAATCTCAACATTGCAAAATCGATGAAAAGTACAAATTTAGGATTCTATTTTTATCTGTGTGGTTATGTTGCATTAATCAGACCCTATCTGTCTTATGTGATTATTTAGAAATTTTTACATACTTCTGGGGTACTTGTGTTACAAGCTAGAACACTGAGATTTTGGGGGTGACCATGGGGATGGCGGTATTATGCAAGGAGAGTGTATACCAGTGCAGAACTCCCTAGCGATGACTTTTCTCAGTGAACATCAAATCAGTACTCACTGGTCTCTTTGGACCAAAAACTCAGACAGGGTTTAGGAACCTCCAGCCAAGAAAGACACACAACACGGTGCAATAAAACTTTCTTTGATCATTGTATCATATTCTTTCATAAATTTAGTATAGCCCTCAAAGGATTTCAGAAATGGTCTCTGATAGAAGAAAGGTTCCCCAACACTGGGTTAAAATAAAACACTTCATGTGTTCATTTGTGCATATGGCTGCATGCACATGTGCACAGGTGGTTGTGTAAATCACATCGAAGGCCTTAGTGGTGCTTGATCATGCTCTCATTTCCTGTAGACGAGAGGGCCATAAATCACTGAGAGGCGCTTTACTAAATTCATCTGTAGTGAATACTGTGAAATGTCTGAAAGGAAGTAGATTTCTTTGTGTAATAGAAGAAGAAAATACACAGAAAATGGTTTATATATATATATATATATATATATATATATATATATATATATATATATATATATATATATATATATATATATATATATATATATATATGGACAGCACACATTCATTTTTATCCAGACCAAAAACTTATTGACAGACTTTGTATCTCAATAAAAAAAAAGTTGTTCAGCAGTGTAATCAGATTCGAAGGATATTTTTACAATACGAATAATAACAATAAGAAAAATAACAATAAAAAGAAAAGGTACACTTAAAATGTTTTGATTTTCTCAAAAATCAACAGTGCACCTTATAATTGGGTGCACAATATATATGGATGTCAACTTAAAGTTGAACAAAGTTTGACTCACTAGCTGTACTGTTTTTCCCTTAATGTGCAGTAATTCACTTTCTAATCCCATATGACTTATTAACCGGTGCACCATATAAATGGACCTGTTGAGAGTGTGCCTTATAATTTATAGTCTGTTTCCATTTCTTAAATTAGCTTGGAAGCTAATGCTACATGGTGCTAATGCTACATAGCGCAATACAAGTGCTTACCTACCAACCAGGAAGTTTTGAGTTTGATTCCTAACTGGATGCCTTTTTGTGGGCACTAATTCTTTCCCAGTGGATGTGGCAGCAGCCTCCGTTGGAGCATAGATGTATGTGTAAATGGATGAATGTGAGTCCTTGTAAAGTGCTGTGAGCAGCATAATGGTATAAAAAGTGCTATATAAGTCCAATGTATTTTCAATTTATATTATGCTAACTTCAATTTCCATATTTAGGAAAAAGTACATTTGTTCTCTAAGTGGGAGTATGCAAAAGAAACATACCTGAAATACTTCAAAATACGTGGACATGGGCAAAAAGTTTGTGCCAAACAAACATGAACAGTTTCTTTTAGAAACATTTCTTTTTGTTTTGATCTTTTATCCAACATAAAAAGATTAGATTTTTTTTTTTTTTTTTTTTTTTTACAAGTGAGCCATTTCATATCGACCACATGTATGATACAGCGCCTCGACCTGCAGCATTTCATGCTTACAAAACATTCACCATGCATTCTCATATTGTACATTTGACTCATGACATTTGCAATGTATAATGACATGAAGCACTCTGAAAATATACGGTAACATCACAATGCAATTGAAGAACTTCCATCATTCAAGCCACACACAGGAACAAGGGTAAGAAGGTTTTGTTCGTTTTGTGTTTTACTTTTAATGGTTTTATGTCCATGGCTTGGAAGTTTTATTCATATAAAATGTGAATACTGTCATTCGCTGCTAGCATATGTGAATGATAGAGACTACACTGCACTTCAAGTGATACACAAAATTATGGACATCAGTGCCATAGACGGAGGACTTCCTGTATATTTTTATCAATGCGTATAAATATTCATGTTATCTCACCCTTTAATGTTACTTCAACGTGTTTAGCTGAGTAAATTTCTGCTGCTTTTCAGACGTCTGATATAGCTGAGATGCTATAAACTTATCTGGTAGACAGATATCTTACTATGAGCATTGCAAAATTACATCTTAAAACAGCCCGTGTAGATGCATCATTATTCATGTCTGGCTAGAATAGCAACTCATGTTCAACTTTTTGTGAATGTGTGTGCTTGTTTGCGTTTCGTGAGGTCCCTTGTTGACTGCTCAAGGAGAGAATTAGCGAGAGCGCGAGATGATCACATGAATAAAATACAGCCACTTCCTCATTACTAATGCTATTATTCACTAATTAACATTATTAAAGCATCTAATAGACTCCTCCCGAGTCCCCCTGCCTGTTTTCAACTGGGTCCCTACTCCTCGGTCCCTCCCATTCCTGCACATGAAAAGAATAGCACATCAAACGAGGCCTGCTTTCATAGTGTTGGGGGATTCACAGGTGCACAATTGCACTCGGAAGGGGAAAAAAAAAAAAGAAAGAAATGCCTCTTTGGCCCTCGTCGCACTCTATATGCTTCCACTCCGGCCTCACCATGACACGCGCCGTTCATTGTAAACATACCATCCCGCTCATTAGAAGCGGTTGAGAAACAGGCCCATGCACTGCCTAATTAGATCTCCGTCTGAAATCTTTCACACCAGCACCATGTCCCTTCATCATAGGGAAATGCTGACATGTATGCAGTGAGGTTTAATCAAGTGTGCATGTTAGGAAAAGTTTTGCCAACGATTTCTGTGAGCCAAGACATGCATAGGAAGACTTGCACGCTCAACATTTTGTGACGGAAATGATCCTAGCTAGGTTGTTTCCTCGTGTGTTTATTTGTACTTTTACAGACCGCGAAACCTCACCTTTTGAAGACTATAAAAGGAGAGTCCTGCCAAAAAATCTATCAAATAATATGTTCTTTGCATTGCTACTCGTCTAAACACAGCATTCTCGTTAATATTGCATTTGTGGAAGTTGTATTCATCAAAATGCTGAGCCATGAGCCATTGTGATGCAATTTTTAGTAGACAGCAAGTGGCAACATGTCCATCCCCTGAGTTGGATCAGACTGTCTGCTCTACCAAGATAGAGATGGAGTGTGTGATTTCAAGATTAGGAAGGAAACCTTTGGGACACTAAGTAAATGGGAAAACTTTTTTTCTAAACTTTCTTACTTAGCCTTAGAGTGATGAAAACAGGAGCATTATACAGCTCCAAACATAGCAATCATATGTGACTAACTTCTGCTTAGCAGCAAAGGGGTTAGCGGTTAAGATAGGAGCTAGCTTATCATTTTCTTCAAATGTGAGACAAAACTTCTGGTTTGGAGAATATAACTCAAAAATGGGCAAACAGGGTCATCTCGAAAAACAAGTCAAGTTTATAAAAACAATTCACCTTAACGTGCTTTTGATGAGTCCTCAAAATTATCTCTTGATGCTAGATGGCGTGAAATAAAATTAATAATAATGAGATTTGCAATTTGGATTCATTGAGGCTCATTTGCCTAGTAGTACTATTCTGTTAACCAAACATCAAACATGACACATTTTATTTCGAGTGATGAATACTGAACCGAAATGGTGAAGAAGGATTTTTTTTCCCCTAACCTTCCAGGATGCGAAAATGTGGGTTTTTATGGGGTGCACTCAGGCTCCATAAATATAACGCTGTACATTTTTGACCAGCATTCACCAAAAAATGGGTAATGATTGAGGCGTTCCAGAAGGCCAGTCATTTGAAAAACAGTACTAAAAAAATAAAAAATCACACACGGCAATGATTTAGATTCTATTATCAACATCTCCTGTTTGAACTTACTGTATATGCCATTTTTTATTGTTATTTTTCGTTTTGGCCCCACTGTAAGTTGCCCCATCACACTTAAATTCCTGTGCCAAATTACATAAATTCCTGCAAGTTCCCAATTTCATTTGTTTGGTTTCAAGTGATCACCATGAGTGGATTGTAACTGCTCCCTGGGAAGATGAGATATTAAAACTTGCATAATACATGTACTAAACAAGCTAGAAATTGTATATTGTCTGAAAAGAATAATTATTGTTCACATTCAAAAATACCCTGAGAATGTGCCTTAGTTAAACATTAATGCCATCATTTACACACCATCGGCTGTCCAAGGAGGGATACGGTGTTAGTTCTCATTTTGGGCTCATTATTTTCAAATAAACAGGACACTGAGGCAAGTGATGAATATGTAGAAACTTTCAGGGATATTAGCAGTTTTAAAGCGCCTTCCTTGATTGGTTTGCTAGTTTTAAATACTGCATGTTGTAGTATGACCTTAAACAAGATTTCACTGGAGCACAATATAAATACCATTAAGGAAGTCTTTCATCATTGTGAGAAAGGAAACCTTGCATTTTAAATTGCATTAATATTCCTATTTGCTGCAACGCAATATACTCTGGATACATATTGTAAGGCATGATTAAACAAATAGTCGTTGTGAGATATTTGATATTGGGATACAAATCTTAAGTTACTAGAACATTGAAAACCAAAGCAATGACATTTTGCACGTTCTACTTTATCTGTACAGTACTTTGATTCAATTTGTAGTTTCTGGATCTTTCTTTCTACTTTTCCTACCCACGTGTGAAAACTAATGTTTGTACTTCCTATTCCCAAGTTTGCAAGCGGACTATCAGAATCAGATCTAAATTGACTAGTTGATTAAATTCAAGAGCTTATCTACCAAATTGGTACTTGCCATTAGCCTTTGCCTAAATCATGGTATGATGTGACCAATGCATTGTTTACCTCATAACTGTTTGCGTAGAGTCTACGCCGTAGACCACTTCCTTTAACAATTACAAGCCAAAACAATGAGAGTACGGCAGCTGTGGCCACTTAGAAGAGAAAATCTTTCCGTTCTGCATTTTGGTCATGTCCGATAGGAAGAGGACAAAAAGAAAAATAAGTCAGGCAACAGCCTTATTTTCTGAACTCTGTGATCAGAAGTTTGTTGAAAGAGGTTAGACAGTCTTCTTAAGCTTAAAGCAGACAGAGAAACCAGTCAAAGCTAGTTCCCAATGCATGGTAAACAAGTGCTTAATGTAAACAAGCTTCATATCATTCAAAGTCATAAATCAGTCTTCACCAAAGTTTCTGTGAAAATTTTATTACTACTTATGTCAACTTCAACCACTGCACCATTAGAACCACTGGACCCAATATGTTTAATGTTACGGTAATAATGTCTGACTCTTTCAGTCACTAGAGTGACTCACAATCACACTCACAATCCAAAATATGGTGGTGATTCTTCTAATAATTTCTGAAGTTAACATACACCTCAGTGTCTTATTTACCACACACATAAAAGCCTGACGTTCATATGCCGGTGAATCTTCAGTTGTTTGTCGTCAAGCAACACATGCTGTTCTTTGTCCACAAAATGGAAGAAAAAAAATAAAATAAAAACTTGGCATAACAAACAATAGCTCATCAATTGTAGCATAAACACAGCTCTCCATATCTTAATCTTCTTTGCTTTGTACTGTCATTCCTTTTCACTCTGACTGAATAATGGGTTCTGACGGGTAAATTGAAAAAAAAAAAAGTAGCAGCATTCCATTTTCCTGTGCAGCAGCAAAAGCAGCTTCCTATATTCCTTCCTCTCTTCCGCCGTCCTCCTGTCTTGATTAAATCTGCTGCTCCCTGCAGGATTATTAGGATTCTAATGCAATCTGAATTTCAGGAACTTGTTTGCTTGGTTACCTGTCACGCCACATCAGCTTGTCATATTAGTGCTGATCGTTGGGCTCCACCTAATCTGCTTTAAACAATTTCATTGGGCTCTGCTCTATAAATCATCCCCCTAATGGGACTGACGCGAGGCGGCTATGCTAGGTAAACAAATCAGCTTTGTTTTGCGTTAGGCAGCAATGAACTTGGCTTTATCAACTTGCCATCGATTCACGCGCGCCGCAAGGTCAACATCTCTGCGGCCGCTCATCAGTGGGAGTGAGGGAGTGATTGCGCTCAGCAATTAGAATATGCATCAAGCAGAATACACACATCTTGGACGCATTCATTCATTTCTCATCAAAGCCAAGGCATTTCAAAGTAATGCTTTTCTGAAAGGCCAAATAAAATCAATTTGTACGTTTATTGACAAGAGGAGGCTGCTTAAAAACTCATTAACTGTCATGACTCATTCAAATGTGTTGATTTAGGTTTTCTCCATCAGCGTAGTCCTAGGCGAGAAAATTAATTCATTTGATGAATACATCATTTGTTTAAAAATTGACAATTTGAAAATTAGCTAAATTGTGAATTGATGTTTTGCACAAATAGCAAATTTCTGGATAGGTGAGACACAGCCCTAAGAAAACGATTATATTGCTATGCAATACAAATGTGATACAGTACATTCAGCAATATATTCCCATATGTTATAGATGCAAGTAAATTGCAATATATTGTCACGTATGGAAAACAGCATTTTTCATATATTTTGCGATATATTGCGATATAGTAGAGTATTATATGAATGTCTAATTTCTAATATTACATAATATATGTATTATTAAGATAGATTTACATATATTTACATATACTACATTGAGAAAATTATTGTAACACATATACAATAAATTTCTAAATATATCTTTATTTCGTAAAGGAAGACATGTTTACAATAGCTAAGGAGTGTTAAATGATAGTATCAAGGTAAACGGATAAAAGTTTTTTTTTTTTTTTTTGCATAAGCCATGAATGTTAAGTTTAAAATCAATCTACAATATTGTTGTCGAGACATACTGCACAGGATGTATTTTGACTATATAAATAGAAACGAGCTAAAACCCAATTCAAATTTCATCCCCCCAAAACACAAGCAATTAAATACAGATGGCTTCACATTTTAGCCAATGATACCTGAAACTCAATTGAAACTAAAAAGCCTACCTCCAAATCTGTTGGTGAACAACAGCGGTGACACTGACAGCATGTAAACACATTTACAAACTAAGGATTTAAATACAATGAAACAGCAAAGAAAGTAAATCAAAACATTTTAAAGTGAAATTGATTTAAAAAAAAAAAAGCTTAAAAGACGCTAATCATAAGTACGGTGAAGAGAGCACAGCTTTCAACCCGTAGAGTATCCTGCTCTCCCATTTGTTAGAATCCGTCACATTCATTGTCCTGCTCTCCTATTGGCTGTGCTGTACAGTACAGCTTGCTATTGTAAAGCTTTCTCGCCATCATTCTAAGGCCAGGGTCATTATTCACGGTCTCATGAGTGTGCGATCGAAAGAAAACGCAGGTAAAGTGACATGGCAGCAAGTAGGCCCACCACTAGATTTCAAGGCTTCACTCGGGTGCTTCGATAGATTTAAGAGGACGGCTTGCATTCATTCCTTGATATGACGTGGGGAAGCTGCCAGCGCTGTGCTAATGTGCTAACGCTTCCCATAAATTGCTAAAAGAGAGCTTTCCGATTATTGTGGATGCAAAAGCCTTTATTTTATCAAAAAAAGTTAAAATGGAATTAAAATGATTGTTTACAGTCATTTTTTTTCTGTCGTTTGCCTGACATGTACACAACATCACATTTTTTGAAAGGGAAGGCACAATATTATCAAATTTAATATGCTGTTTACTTCGAGCTTGGAACAAATTAGACAATTTACATGAAAAATGTGATTCACTATAAGATTGATTCAGGATACAAACTGCACAGATTACTGTTTCACTGTACTTCTTGAAATGTCTTTTCATTCAGAATAGCTACAATTTAACACCAAAACTTAAATTAAAAATGTCAATCATGTGAGACGACACAGATTAAGTCACCTAATTATTTAAAGAATATGTCACTGAGGTGTTTGCGCCCAAAACAATAATAGAGCAGTGAATGCAGTGAAGAATCATCGGAGAGAATCTTGGAGACCTTTCCAAAACTTTCCAAACAGCTCAAATCAATGAAGGAATTATTTGTATCTAGAGATGAATAAAGCAATCGTGTTCAAGTGCTTTAGAGCGCGCGAAGCAGCGCAAGGAGGAACAAATAGCGCCAAGCTGGCCTGTTAAGCGACATGTCATTGGATCTTTTCACACCAATACATCTCCCTAATGCCGGCAATTTCCTGCAGCTTTCCACCCCGGGAGGAGATGTGACCTTTGTGGTCTACTCTTGAAGACAATTGTAATGTTTGCCAACAAGGAGGGATCAACTCACTTATTCTCAACCTGTTTACTCGTCCGCATGTTTAATGTTTGGGTAATATTATTTTTACAAGTTTCTCATGTGGGTTTTTTTCTTTTTTTTCTTTTAATAAAGACATTTTGTACTGGATTATGATTGTGTTAAAACCTTAAAGAGCATCCAATATGCCTGTGATGAACTAAAAATGGTAAGCAAACTGAAGAGATACAGTGGGCAAACGGGTAATTTTCCACCATGATGGACTTTGATTAAAAATGGTGTTTTGTTTGTCCCAGACTTGGTATCTGGCCATAGTTCAGATTCCCTTTTGGTATAAGTAGATATGCCTTTTTAGGATTTCCTATTTTTTCTTGAAAGTTATCGGTGTGTCTTGTTTTAATATGTCAAATAAACAGTGGGTCACTAACCTTTAGTCTTAAAATACATGACCTGTTTTATGACTGTCACAGTTTGACTGTAATGGATTTATTTATTTCCATTATCGCCTGTGGTAAAGAAAAAATGTTTGGAGATTGAAAAAATGTCCCTGTTCAGCTTTAGAGGTTCCCTGATATATAGGACATGTTCCAAATGCACTTAAAATGTCAAGAGTGTCAGTATGGTGGCGCCTTCATGAGGAAAGTCGAGGCGCTTGGATGTGAATCTGCCAAAGTGGTTGACAAGGCATGTGGAGTAAACACATGTCAACATCTTCGTGTCTTTTTAGGGGTGGGGGTGGGAAAGGCCTTTGTGTCTTATACCCGTCGCGCGACAGTCGGGAGGCAAACTTTCACCACTTGAAAAACCCTTCACATCATCAAATCCTTGCTGGCTTGTCGAGCGTAATCTTCTCAATTACCCGCTTCTCTGTTTCTGAGCGCCATCGGCTCGCAGCCTTCTCATTCCTCCCGCATGCGGAATGTTGTCGGGATGGTGACAATAAGAGGTAACAACAAAGAGGGAGGAGAAGTGCGTGGAGTTGTGTTTGGAGGTTTGGTGTAAGTTGGCATTCGGCAAATAATCCTCCAGAGGCCTGGTGAGGAAGCCACCTCACAGCTTTTTGCTCCTTGGGTGGGATATTTGCTTGGGAGATATTGACAGCAATTATGGCGAGAACCACCCGATGGGGAAGCCACAAGTAAGGAATGAACTTGTCTCCACTTTCACATTTCCTGAAAAAGCCAGACAGATGTCTCAACTTCAGCCTGTGTACTTTGAATGATGTGCCATTATGACAGTTTTAACAAATCAATTCATGTGGCAAACACATGCCATTTGGAAATAAAATACACATTTCCCACAAATTAATGGTTGGTGGTATTTATATATTCGACTCCAGATGGAGATTCCCTTTGTTTGTACCAATGTTCAAGTGGCGATGTATTTGAAACAAAACTACTGTGTTTAGGAGAAATGGAGCAAACCAAAGAGTGGTGAAACAGATTGGCTTCAAAATAAACTCTCTGGAGCACAATGGAAGATGCATACAACACTGCGGAGTGATCACATGTGACACACACGGATATTTACAATTAGGGAGGGAAGCTGGTATCAAGAATCCACTTTGCAACCGTAAGCTGAGGTCGTGAATAATAGTATATAATATAGTATATAATACTATATAGTATAAAATATGATCATCAATATATATAATAAAATCAACACAATATAATAATCGTGATTAGTAATAATTGAAGTCTGTGCTTCACATCCATCCATCCATGGATCTTAGATTAGTGTAAGGGCTGATTGCATTTCCTTCCAAATTTACTTTGTACCTCCTGCAAATCATTTCCTGTGACAGTCATGACAAGGAACGCTTTTAAACAGAATGAGAGATGCTTCAATTGTCTGCGCAACAGGTTGGCTACCTTAATTCCTATAAAAGCACAAACCATCAATTTCTAACTGTGCCAAACTGTGTGCTTGTTATGAAAATTCCAGCACTTGTCTCAGCCCGTCTCTGCAAACAACTTTTTACTGGGCATCACACATTAATTCAGATGGATACGAATATGGAGACCTATTCCTACAGCTTGTACGAAATGAGGAAATGTTTGTGGTGGAATGGGATGCTGTGTCTTAATCAAGTGACTTTAAGATTGTTATTTATAGAATAATTTACACTAGATGCTATAAAAAAGGTATATTTAATCTATGGGATAAATTCATCTAATTAATCTCTTTTTAATCTCAACTAAAAATCAATCCATTATCTTGACTCCTTATTCTCACTAGGGTCACTGGCTTGCCGGTGCCTATCCCAGCTCTCTTCGGGCAGTAGGTGGGACACACCCTGAACTGGTTGCCGGCCAATTGCCAGGCACACAAAGACGAACAACATTTTTTTTTTTTTTTTTTTACATTTAGTAACATCGTGGAAGAGTGCTTACTGTAGCACATCCACCTCACAGTTCAGAGTCCCGGGTTAATTCCACCTCGCTCTGGCCTTCTTTTGTGGAGTTTGCATGTTCTCCTGTGTTGGTCCTCTCCGGGCACTCCGGCTTCCACCCACACTCCAAAAACAAAGAATATATGTCACACCACCTTCATCAAAGGGGCTATTAGGGTATTACATTTAACGTTAACAACTTTCATCAACAACAAATCTCACATGCGCTCCCATTTTTACGTCTTCCTTCTGCCTTCCCATCCGTAACAGGAGCCTCTCAGGTTAGAGATTAAAAATTAGATTAATACAATTTAAAAAAATAAACACTATAATCACAATGTTAATTACTTGATCACAACTAACAAATCTGACTCATCTGAAAATAGTATTTCTTTACATTGTCTTTCATTGTGTTTGATTAAGTTTTTATTATTTACGTTTTAAAATTGTAATACTTTATTTTACAAAAAGGCATGCACAAAAAGTGGTGTTATTTTGGGAGATTGGAATGGATAAAAGATTACCAGCTCATTTCAGTGGGGAAAATGAATTTTACATACGATTAAATTGAGTTATGAGCTTAGTGCTGGAACTAATTAAACCAATAAATCCAAGTACCTTTCCTGCAGTATTAGTTTCAGTTTAGGGAATGTAGCAAATCAAAGAGTCACGCCAAAATGTCTGACAACCTACTGTATGTTTTAGATTTGTTAAGTGTGCATCCGAGGCAAGTTGCAGAGGATCACAATGTCATGTGTAATTTTGGCCTCAACATGGAGCAATAAAATACAAAAATAAAAAGGTCTTTCATCCATTGGATATTTTGTGTGTCGAGTGCCAGGTGATTTCCTATACTGCCATCCATCTTTAGAAAATCACGCACAGATGTATTCATTGTTATTGATGCCAGGACACAAGGCGTCCATGCTAGTCAGAAAAAAATGGGAATGACTCAGTAGTGGCTTATTTCAAATATGACTGCGGAGGTGTTTGGCCTCCGATTTACTCTGCATCGTCTTTGTCTACGGTAGCCAGTACAAGGTTGGCAACACCATGCCAAATCCAAACGGATCACTTAATACTCGCTGTCAGTGTTGCTTCCCTTCTCCTGGTGGCTGACGGCACCAGCCCCACCCAACTTGGATGGAACATGACTCTAATTGTTGTCTCCATGAATGAGTTTTGGCAGTCACCCAGGTGGAACAAGAAAAAGAAAAAAAAAAAAAAACTCAACAATGAAAGAAACCTTGTTGGCTTGAGCAGGTTGGCTACAATACTGCTTAGCATGTATAAATGAAACCATGCAAGTAAAAATAGAATAAATTTACTTAAAATAATCTTAGACTAATATTTTGGTAGAATAGTGCACTACACATTTTCATACAATTTTCACGCAAATGTCAAATTTTGGAATTTGGCAGACAGCATTGCGCCTTGTTGAGTATTCCAATAGACTACGGGTGTTTTCTATTACCGTATTTTCCGCACTATAAGGCGCACCTAAGAGCCTTTTTTTTTTTAAAGCTGATGGTGCACCTTATATATGGATCAATATTGAGATTGGGATTCATAGATGAGGAATGAATAGATATTATCTGTTTCTTTTGTGTGTTTACAGTTGAACAAGTTTGGTCATATTGACATTGAGTTATTATGCTATTGAGTTATTATTGTTATTGCTTTGAATATTACTATATTGTGATTGAAAAAGTTTTAAACTATGTCATTAATTGAGGGTGCGCCTTATAATCCGGTGTGCCTTATAGTGCGGAAAAGACGGTACATCCATCCATCCATTTTCAATAGACGCTCATCTGAACTGGTTGCAGCCAACACGCAGGGCACACAGGGACAAACAACCATTAACGCACTATATCACACTTGAGGACAATTTAGCATGTGCAATACACCTAGTGGCACCATACATCTTTTTGGAATTCAGGAGAAAGCTGAAGGGAACCCACACAAGCACAGGGAGAACATGCAAACTCCACACAGGAAGGCCAGAGCGAGTTGGAATTGAACTCAGGACTCTGATATGTAAGGCAGATAACTATTTTTTCACCGTACCGCTCTATTACATTTCCCAGACTAGAATTTAGATCAGGCAAATTAGAAATTAGACCAGGTGTGGTGTGGCATCATATGATTTGGTGAATTTTAGGCAGAAGGATTCTGAGCTCGCCACATGTGTGTTGGATGTCATTTTTAGTTCACTTATAATGATGACAACAGTGTTCATTAGCATCATCATCTTAAATATATTTTTGAAAGCACCTCCACAACCGCAGCGCACTTATGGGTTGAAAATTCGATTAAAGTACAATATCCAAGTATTGTATTTGGATATTGCTCCATGCTGCCACTGGCGATGGGATGTGATTTTGCTGCAATAAACCTGAGTGCTCGAGGAAGTCTATGATCAACTTTGTTTCAGTACCTTTACGCGTCAAACTGTTCTGTCTTTCCCGGTACGACACATCTTATGTGCTGCTCCCTCCAAGGTGAAACGACTGTTCTTTTGAGTGAGGCCTTTGAATGTAGCCCGCCAGCGCCCGTGGGCTCTCAAATGTGCTCCGAGCGTCAGGAAGAGAGAAACTTAAGCTGTCCTATTGAATTGATTGAGCATTCAAGAAACCAAAGTGAAACCCCCACCTACCTCCTCCTCCTCACGTGTGGTAATGACTAGCAGACATTTGCGAGGTCCCGTACGCAGCGCAGCCTTGAGGATCCCCGCTGTACAGTCAGGTGCCGCGCTGAAGTGCCCTGCAGGCACAAGTCACTTGTTCAATCCCTCACAAGATGGCTTGTGTTGCCCCACGCAAATTGCCGACTTTATTGAAATAAGCTCTTATTTTCAGCAGTGTCACATTTACCTTGACAAAGTAACTTCATTACTGATTACTTGATTTAAAAAGTAACAATAGAGAAAGGCATTTACAAGTTACTTTCTCACTTTCTGTACAGTCAGCAGCCGGTAATGAAAACGCATCAACCTCAAAGTGACAATTGTTGCCAATATTTTATTGGAAGTGCAATTTTGACAATAATGTTTACATAATGAAGGTTTTATGGGAAAAAAGTCCTACTTGACATAAATGTTTTTAATTAATAAAACAATCACAATGAAGGCAGTTCTTGATGTTATTTATCATAAACAGGTTTCTTGCTGTATGAGAAACTAAGACTTTTTTTGATACATTTTTTAATTCTATTTAGTACTTGTTTCAAAATATGAAATAGAGGCAGTATTTCTTTAACCAGACTTTACCTATTTAACTGTTACTATATGATGTACTTTTGTTTATAAACATGTCGACTGAAATATTTTTGAATAAATTGTGACCATCGGATCATTTTGGACCATTTTGCATTTGGTGAGAGAGACCGATTTAAAGAAAAAAACTTAGTGGTTGTTGACTATTGTTGGATTATTTTGTGTTGCTAGATCCTAAAACACCTATGATAAATAAAGTTCTTTTTCACATGCAGTTGTTCTACGTTTATTATTGATCATAATAATCTGGCGACAAAGCATTTGCATTGCTATACTTTGTTGTTAATTTTTTTATTATTTTTTTTTAAACAGGACCCGAAAAGTGCAAGTTTAAACGATTTGGGCCAAATTGTGACATTAAGGTTCATCTCAAGTCTTTTAATTGCATCGTTCCTGGCTCATAACTCCTCAAAGTATTAAGGTGACCTGTAAATTGTTCTCACGCTGCCCTATTTAAGAGGTCTAGATTGGCTTGGGAAAAACCAATCAAAGTCTACAGTGTAAATGGGACATTTTGCAGTGATAAGAATAATTTAGTCAAGCAGACTGTTCATTTGGGACATTTTGTAATCAACAACTGCTCAATCGAAAGTGGTTTGTAGTGAGTAAAAAGGGTACCAAAGCAAATGGAGGTTCTTGAAACACTCATCACTGCAATTATTTTTTAGTTAAATGTTCAGGCCATATTGATTGATTTAACTTGTTTGGGGCAGGCTCACACTGACCCAAATAATTTATTACTTTTACCTGACAATGCACAAGAATAGATTCAATTTCAATGATTGTTCATTTTTGTCCGTGTCTATAGATCCTCCTCATCCACATTGGGCAATTTGAAAGTAATTTTCTAAGAATTAAATGGGGGTGTCAAACTATTTCAGGAAAAAGATCTGATCAAAAAGCGCAAAGAGCAAATCAATGAAAGTAAAAATAGTTGTGTGATGAGAAATAATGGTGCAGAGGTATGAATGGGATGTCCAAAAAGTCAAACAAAACTTGAGTTCAAGCTATCATCATGTGTTACATTAAATGCCTTGACAGTAAATATTTGACAGAGTTGTTTGTTTTTTACTTTCTTAGGTCAAACCACCACAGAATGGTACCTGTGATCACGTGGATGAAAAATAAAATAAAATGACAGTGACATAAGAAAATGTCTTACGCTTAATAGACACAATAAATAAATTACATTGAACTCTAGCTATTCATTGAGGGTAGAGACCGATTCCACCCATAAAAATGTTTGTACCTGCCAATTGATGGATGAAGTATTATTTATTGTAAGATGAAACTCCAACTCACTTGATCACAGTAGTTCTTTAGCACCAAAGTGCCACACAGATGGCAGCAAAGCACTTCTGCTATGTAACTGAAGCCACACAATTCACTTCTCCATAGGTCAATTGGCACCAAGATGTCACATTATTATGCCAAAGTATTGCTTTTATTGCTTCAATCTGACCATACAAAATATTGACATATTGCTTCAATCTGACCATATAAACAGTGTCAGTATTTCAGCAAATAATGGATTTAAAAAAAAAAAAAAAAAACACATAATGAAGCAGATGCTAACATAGATAGTATGTTAGCATGGATAGTATGTTAGCATCAGAGATGGGCTACACGCTGTGCATGCACTGTCTTCCTTCGTCTGTGCTTCTTCCAGCCAGTTAACGAGGAACCAAAATTTAGCATTGACATGTTAACATACTGTATGAACAGTCTGAGAGAACTGGCCTTTTAAGTCACAGTTCCGCTTGTCCTAATTCTCAGCGCTCAACAATTGTTGTACTAGAAAAATATCAACTTGAAATTAGAACACATTTGTAGGGTCAACACTTGTTGGTTAGTAACAATTATTTCTGGTTCTACAAATATATATATGGAAACGTCAGCAGCTAAAGAACATCACCCTTATGTTGGTGTTAGTCCACATCATGTCGCTTCATTTACCCCCACAACGTATTCCAGCCAAAGTGACAGTTCCAATCACAACACAACAACTCCTGTGACAGGACTGACAACCAATCATTGTTTGGCCCGAGCCAATATACCGCACCCCCCCAAACTCTTCAGCTTCCTCGTCACATTTTAATCATCTGCAATTAGTTTTATTTTAATAACGCTGGCAATTAAAAGGTCCTGCCATCTGCATAATGCATGACGGAACCGCACCGATGTCAGAAATCAAATGCAACAAATTGGAAATAACAAGTTTCAGACAGTGTGATTCAATTAAGATGCGGGGGAAACACTGGGCCATGCATAATTAAGGGGGCCGGCGAGGCAAGACTCATGTCAGGCCTGTCAGCCCCGCCGCTGCTATTGGATTTGGCCTGTCACACACATTCACATCAGCCCTGTACGAATTACAGCTTACACTCATTTCTTACTTTTATATGTGAGTGCGCCTGACTCCACGTGTGTTCATGTCGCAGCCATGGACAAAAAGTTCCCGTGCAATTGTCAAAAACTACAGCCAGGGGTTTAATTTGTTTTTTTGTATAATATTGAAAAGATCTTCGATGTAATCTTTATTTTGTGTTCTTGCTATGTGTCAACTATTGTACCGCATGTTGATATTACAAAGTATCACATTGCTTTTTGTTGTGATAAATTATTGATACAGTGACAGAGGAAGATTGTTTCGTACGTTTTTTTGTGAAATATAGCAGTGGATTGTCTTCAGTATTGTTGTGTTCTCACGAAGTAAGATTATTGCTGAATCGCTGTACAATTTATTATGGTTAATGTAATACAGTGGTAGGATGTTTGGGTGGTGTAAAATATGGAAATGATGAACAATCACATTGGTAGACGAAATCAATTATCGATGAACTACACTAAGAGGTAAATATATATATATATATTTTTTGGGGGAGTTGGGGGGGTTACAATAAAACCCTTTCTATGAGATAATGCCTTTTCATTTGCAGAACTCGACATGCAGCCTATGTTGCTTTTGTGTAATGTATTTTACCACACAATCATTTCATTGTATACTATCGCAATGCTATGTGTCCAGATTATCATAGTTAACAAAAACTAATAAAATAAATAAACAAAAATGAAAAACCACTAATGAAATAAAATGAAACTGAATATATTTCTTATGTAACTAACTACAGCTAAGTGTACCGGAATGTCCTTTATTCATTTAAAAAATGAGGTTCTGGACTTTATTTTAAATGTATTTATTTAGGTTTTACTGTTTGGGCACACAAAAAGACATTTGGAGAAAAAAAAAAACCTAAAACACTGTAGAGTTTAAAAAATGAAAAGTTCTATCACACAGATATTGATCGATATGATTTTTACAGCATATACAATATCACTGTATCATGACAATCTTCATCATTGGTTAAAAAATTATAATTATATTGTGTTGCACTGGTACAAAATCTTGCAATTTGTTGTAATACACTTGTAAAAAATTATGTGCAGCCCTGGCAATGAACTTTGAGTCAACTTCTACATGCAAGTACAGTACTTGTTTTCTTGTTTACAAAATCTTGTTAATAAAACTGAAAAAAATAAAAAAGGTGCTATTTAAATGAAAAATAACATTTAAGGCCGGTGGCGCCGCGTTCACACAATACGTGAGCGCTCCAATGCCACAAAGATACATATACTTGCAGGAGTAAAATTACTACATTCAAACAACACCGGACAGAAAACATCAGGTATGCATCTTGCTGGCTTTTTTTTGCTGCGCAACTGCCCAGGTGTTGCGTGAAATGGAGAAGGGGAGTGGATCATCTGAGAGACAAAGCAAAGTTCTATACTGGTGAATCTAGTGAGAATTTGTGGCTAATGCTAAATATCGTCTTGTTTGATCGTTCAACACCTGTCATTGCACTCACTACAATCCAAATTTTCTCGCTCAGTCACGGCAGTTATTGGAAGCTGGCAGTGTTATTTACCTGGCGCAGGTGACAAAATATCAACATTATGGCGCATCTTGTATTGGACTGTCTGCAGCCATAGGCTACTCTTTTTCTTTTGATTCTTAGACACCGAAGCAGGAAGTTGAAGTTCCGGTGTGACAAACACAAAGCTTGCTAGCATGTTGCGTACAGTGAAGTTGATATAAAATCAGACTGGTTCTAATAACAACAATCTGATAGCGATCTAGTCATTTTGGTCTAGATCAGGATTGATACCGATACTGTGAATGGCGCTACCCCCAATATTTGGTACAAAACCTTGCCATGGCAAAGTATTTTATGCTTTACAAAATCATTTCGCGAGCCAGATTAAACTCATTTGCAGGCTATATATTTGCTGTAAGGTATGATAAAACAGTCATGTTATGTAATTTTGTAATTGTTTGATCAAATACTGAGGACTTTCCGGGTGATGATTTTGGATTTAGTCACATCATCATTTTCATGTTGGAACGTATTAACTGTGAAATGTCATATGCAGAAGTATTCAGTACTTCCCAGTCTGACTTGTATACTTTGGTTTGCGGCACTGTAAGAGCAGCATGCAAATCATGGAGGTTTGGGTGAGAGCTCCAATTTGGTCCAATTAAATATGGAGCGGTGGCAAAATAAGGCTGAACACGACATGTAACCTCATGATCAAGCCTTCATGACTGTTATTATGTTCAAGTTAATATTGTCTTCACACAGCACTTACTATAAACCGTGACACTTAGCTCAACTTACCCCTAAACCATAGCGACACGTGTGTGACGACGGCCACAATTACGACAAGGGCTTGGGCCAAGGATAACTAATCATTACCATTTCCCTGGTTTAGGGAATGTTGTGGCTGTCGGTTGTTATGGAAACAGATACAACAGAGGGTGGAAAATGTCCCACTGGTTTGCAATTTGTCCAAAGTTAAAATGATCAGAGACTGTGTGTAATCTGTGATCTTACTAGCAGTACACATGTTACACTGTTTGCATCTTCAACGTGTAGCCACTTTGTTTAATAGGGATTTTCATCCTTGAAAACATACGGAGCAATAATGGCAATGCAGCATTAACCCCAATTTGAAAATAATGTACTTTAACCTTCATATATGCTGACCAGCATTGTGTTCTTTCAACAATTAATGCATTTTCTGAACGGCTTGTTCTTTTGGGTAAAGCGTATAAGGCGTGGTGTGGACACAAATTCTCGTTCAGTTTCTCAAAGTAACGATTGCATAATTTTTTTACAGTTAACTGATTATTTCTTGGCATATGAATTTGAACATTTGTACACAATAAGAATTGTAATAGGGCTGTTGGCTGTGTATTAACTTGGCTTCTGCACAACGCAACTGATGGTCCCAAAGTGATGCAGCAAGAATTTCCACGTGACAATGCACATCGTAACGTAAAAGACTATTTCAGGTGACTACCTCTTGAAGCTCATTGGCAGAAGTGCGGAAAGCAATAATCCTAGCAAAGAGTGGCCGTCCATCCATCCATCCATCCATCCATCCATCCATCCATCCATCCATCCATCCATCCATCCATCCATCCATCCATCCATCCATTCATCCATCACTTTTTTAGAGCTGCTTACCCTCATACACACAAAGGTCGCAGGCTTGCTGGTGCCTATCCGAGCTGGTTTCGGGCAGTAGACAGAGCACATTACACACAAACAGAATCCACTTAATCAATCAGTCAAGCAAATTTAGTCAAATATCCAGCCCTAATTGTGATACATTACACTATGAATAACGTCCACAAAGCACATTATGATGCAGGACTGCTAATGATTAGAAACTAACATATGGAGGCCATAAGTCTATGAGAAACACATGGCAATAAATTAAATGAGGTAAAAGTTGTACAGCCGCTCCTTACTGATCCCTGGCGAAAGAACTGTTCTAAATGTGTGTTTTTATGAAACACTTTCGGGACTCTTAATTATCGAACACTTTTCAGTGGCTAGTTAAAAAGGGAGGAAATGAAAATAACTCTCTTTATGAGTTTGCAAACACCCCCCTAACTCTTATTTCATTAAACAATCGTAACCACATCTCATAAAAGCATTTTGCTTAATGAGATTGCCTAAACGAGGCCACATTAACGCAGCCTGCTGCCATGCGCTCACAAGACAGTGTTTGGCCAATGATTGTGCCTTAAACTACGTACAGGCTGCAACTTCATTTGCAAAAGGTACGTTAGTTATATTTGACTATAATATTATATAAATCCCAACAAAACAGGAAATCAAAAGCAAATGTTCGCCTATATTTGTTGGTAATTGGCTCTTAAGTCTTGTGGTAGTCTTAGAGGTGTCATACTCAAGGCCTGCTATATCATGTGTGGCCATCTAAAAACAAATAAAGCATGCACAGTATACGCTATGTTTCTTGCTAAATGTATTTGTTCTTATTGGGAGGCAAAAAAAAAAACATCTGAATCCCCGACTCAATCGATCTCAACATTTCTGAATAGTTTTGTACTTTAACAGTTCCTCCAATGCCCACAAAACCACCATGGAAAGGCCCTCTGTAGAAGCCAATCCTCACCACAAACTGGTAATGACATAATCATCAATAATAATGAATCAAGTGTCAGAATTTTTTAGTGCCATAAACGCAGGTGTGGGTGGCTCGGTGACGCAAAGGTTAGTTAGCACGTCCGCTTACCAATTAAGGGACCCGAGTTCAAAACCACCTAGGGGGTGGGTTCTCTCCCAGCTTCCTCCCACACTCCAAAAACATGCATGGCAGGTGTGTTGGACATACTAAATTGTCCTTATTTGTGGTTGGGTGCGTGAATGGTTGTTCATCTCTGTGTGCCCTGCAATTGGCTGGCAAAGACTGGTAGGGCTCAAGAAACTAGGGAGGTGTGCCTCAATAGCCTTTTAACCCTCCTTCTAATATCTAGGAGAGAAAAACAAGATAGTTGTGAACAAATGTCAAGGGTAGCCTAACGATGGCTGGTCCAACTGCAAATCCTCGAAGATGAGACCAACGGCAGCAGGACCACAGGGCAGGTGGCAATATGATAGCCAATAGAGCAATTTTTGGCTAATGACAGCTTGAATCCTTTTCAGATTTGTTCGGATTAACACATACTGACAACAAGACACTAGTTTTTGCTTTCAGACACTATTTTGGAACTTTTTTCCTAGTACATGCTACACATGTATTCAAACATTTGACTAAAACCAAGAATGGTATCACTGTCACTCATGCAAGCCTATCCTTAAATAACAAAGAAGCACAACTGGAATAGCAAAAGTGAAACAGAATGTTTTAATATTATGGATTTGGGCTTCAACGTGGCATCTTAGAAGGCACTGTGCTAAGAAACACAAGTTAAGATCTTGTTGAAGGGAAACGGACGCAAAGTACTTAACAACGACAACTACTGCACTACATTCAACATAACAGTGAATTGTTTTTCATTTGTTTTAATTTGCCCCAATCCCAGTTCCTCACAGTGTGTGAGGAAAAGTTGGGGGTATGCTCCCCTAAAGACATGGACTTTAGACCACCTTAAATCAATTTTTTTATGCTGTAACCTTTGACTCTGCATGAGATGAGAGGCGTTATTTGAGTGTCTTATGGGCTTAACTTTTATCATGGTGTTCATGTTTGAACGGTCTTTGTTGTTGTATGATTATATTTTTTCCCTGACTAGAACATATTGTAAGCAGTATTGATTGTTTTAAAGCAGTGCATCTCAATTACATTTTGCCAAGCCCCCTAGGAAACAGATACCCCCCCACCCCCCACCCCCACATACACACTACCACCACTCGTCGCGCTGACTATAAATATGGTTATTATCTATAAAAAAATTGTGTCGGTATATGTGAACCTGTATCCTTTTTAACATTAACAAAAGAAAAAAGCAATATAAATCAACAACTTTTGATTTTTTTTTACAGCATTTACACCGATTACAGCTTAATCTAAAAAATAACCAAGTGCCAAATAACCAAGTAATCAAATAACTTGAAAAAAAAGATGAAAATTCTTATTTTTATTGTAATTATATAAAATAAGTAAAATGGAGGATGGATGGATGTTTCATTCCACCCCATTCTGTGCTGGTGCCATTCATAAAGAGCAGTTAAGCAGTAAAGAAAGGGGGTGGGTGCTTTTACAAGCAGTGTAAAAGTAGTAACTTACAGTAAAACTGAGGACCAATACCTCCATGAAAGCAGACTGACTAATTGTAGCCAGACACACAACCTTCCCTTTGGCCTTCATTTAACCCGTCATTTTTTTTTCAAACTTCCTCGATCCTTCTCCTGTCGCTTTATCAGTCCTTTCCTAAATCGACCCTTATTAGCATCTCTGACGTAACAACACATGGGAAAATTTGAAGCTGATTGCACCAATCTGATTAAGACTGAAATGATGTAGCTGCCGTATTGCACACCCAAGTGTTCGGGCCCTGTTGTTTTACCAACCTAACTGCCAAGGCCTGCACGGGCCATGAATCTAAAGGTCAGGCGGATGTATGGATTTCACCATAATTGCGCTGTTCTAAACAATAGCATGCCCACTTGGAGCTGGACTTGCCTCAGTCACTCCAGAGGGATTGCGTGATGAAAACTTTCCCGCAAGAGACAGTTTTCTACTTTACCGCAGCTGGTTTAGGTTCAACAAAAGGGGGACGTGGCCCGAGGAGCTGAGCGTGAGGGGAATTGGAGGATTTAGCTGTCTCCAGACGCAAGGGGCCAAATGAGCCTTGTGGCCCTGGCGCTATCTTATCTCATTTGCATTTCCTTTCAGCGACATGAAAGAGAGAACTAAAAGGGGCCCTCAATGTGTATGTTTGGTAGAAATTCTGTGCAAATACAGTAATTCCTGGCGAGTTGCTTTGAGACGATGAAAGACCGTAGCCCTTAAAAAAAAAAGACGGGAGAGTTTATGTGCAGAAAAAGTGAAGGTGAATCTATGCGACTTCTGCGTCTAGCGGTGAGTGATTGACTAGCGGAAGGAAAACGCCGGCCCGATGACAAAAGAGACAGGAAATGGATGGCGAGTGGATCTGACATGACGGGTGCCAATGCCCCGATTGATCAGTGGCATCAGCGCCCCGCCGGAACCCAGGAAGTCAGCGTTGGAGTCGGCAGGCAGCTGAAGGTCACAGCTCACTGTCACAGCACTGTCCGATCGCATTACGTGTCACTCTGTCTGGTGAGCGGCTCGCCTCGCTCGCATGATGGACAGATGACAATCATCTGGGCTTCATTGTTACACGCTGTCGCTGCGTCTGTCGGATGGGAGCATTTAAGATATTTTGTTCTCATTTCTGTCTTTGCCAAGTGCCAAACTATATTGCTTCCAAAAGTGTTGCATTCTACATCTTTCATCTCAGTTTGTGGCTATAGCAAAATGTTAAAACCTAAGTTATTACATTTTTTGTGCAACCCCACCCACCCCTCTCCAAAAAAAAAAAAAAATCTGACTTTTCTTAATCATAAAATGATGAGTTAAAAGAATTGCAATTAATGTTCCATTCCTGCAGTAGCAACAAAACCCAAACTGGTAACATAGAACACGCATCATCTGTCAATAACCTACACTAACAAAATGGTCAAGTTGCGTTTGCTTAATAAAGGAATAAATAAAGTGTTTAATATACCTTGCCTACCTTTCTTTCCTACACCCAGTGATCTCCTAACTGTAGGACAGAGATTAAACATGACTTTTGTGTTTGGCACAAACTTTGTTTTCTTTGACATCACACAACACACAGTGCATGGTGAGCAGTCACAAACTCTGCCTGCACCACCGACCACCCCCCACACACCCGCTCATTACTCACAAAACTTGCATTGTGATTATGTTTTCGTAAGGGTCAGTCACAGCCTGTGCTCTCATTCTTTCTCATTCTTTGTTATTTCTTTATGTCATTCCCTTTGCTGCCTCTCTGCGACGTACATGTTGATATTCAAATCAACAGCCATGTAAGTATCCGACAGCTCTCTCACTCACAGCCAAAAGTGCACCACCGTTATGGAATGCCATGACTCTGTTGAGGTAGAATGAAAAACTGTGGTTTAGTTTGAAGCAAAAGTGCGTTCATTTGCAGCCGAACAAGACCGACTATTAACAGGTTGCTAGACTGCTTCAGACCCCACATTAGGACTGAGCGTGGGAGTGTTATTGCAGTACAATGTGCAGTCACTGCTGTAACGTGACAGTCTTAAAAAAAAAAAAAAAAACCTGAAGCATTGAAGCCACAAAAAGTGAAGCATGAAGTGACGAGGGAACACTGTATTTGTTGGCACCATGATAAACAGAGAACACCTAGAATATAAGGTCACGGTAATGGGCGGTATGATGTAATAGGTGTAACATTGTCTAGATTACTTTTATGAACTCGTATTTCAGCCCTGGCCATTTGTAAAATACCATTGAAAGAACACAAATGACTGAAATCGAATATGGATAGAAGCAGTTTGTGGTGCTGGATGCACTCTAAAATAAATAGTGATGGTCTAGCACAAATGTTTGGCAGTGTTTCTGTGAAAATGCTAGCAAAAAATGCCAATAGCTTTCCAATGGATGATAACACTGTATTCCATTGTACATTTAACACCCTGGAAATTCTTTTGTACCCATCTCTTGAAATCCCTTTGAACACAGAGAACCCTCTTATGCTGTGGAAGCTCTCTGCGGACCGTGGCTCCTGCTCTAAGAAGTGACTACCAAGAACGTCAGAAAAAGTCACATTTATTTGTAAAACCTTCAATCACAAAACTCTCAAAGGCCCACAGCTGACAAAGTTCAATGACATCCCCTTGTCTCAAACTGCCCAACTAACAGGGTGTGAACACCAGTGCATTATCTCAGTTATCTCAATTTTTAACGACTAACAATTCTGAGATTTAAACAGGTGCATGTTGACTTTTTACATCCATTGTACGTTTTGCTAGCAACCAGTCCAGGGTGTCAACAGGATGAGTAGTACAGAAAAGATAAAAGATGCTCAAGAAGGGTCGACTGCTTGTCTCTTCGCCGTGACGGGCTGTCTGTGCAAAGTGTCAAACTATATTCTAAGAAAAAGTGTGAAATCCAATGTCTTTCGTCCCCAAAGTTGCAAAGTCAATGTGTAGTTGTTGTAGTTTGCTTTGGAGCAACCTACCAAACTCGTCGCTTTTAGTGTATGGGTCGGTCAGGGAAGGTGTTTGTGCTGGTAGCCAATGAGCTCTTTGTGTTAATGATGAGAGGAAAGGATGGAAAGGGGATTTGGGCAGACATGCGGGTCTGCTTCTTTTCAACGCAAACCTCTGCCTGGCAGGCCATTAGCGAAGGTGACGGGGAAAAAAAACGTAAGGCAACTGGCTTTGATTCTGATTTACGCTCCCGCACCAACGAAGCCAAACAAATTAGGAGGAACAAAATAATGCGCAGCGAGGAATAAATCACATTAACGATAAGGCTTTGAACGACAGTCAGACATGAAAGCGAGTGGCGACGGGGGCATCTGGAGGAGAGGGTGGCAGATTAGGAGATGATATTAGGATGCGTCTTCACACAGAGGCTGAGAACAATCAAGCAGCGAGGGTAACGAGGAAGACGGGACTTTGTTCTTTGCTGCCTCTGCGACGTACGTGTTGTTATTCAAATCAACAGCCATGAGTAGCTCGTTAGCGCACGAGATGGTTTATGCTCATTAGCAGACAAAAAGGTGAAATCCAGTGACTGGAAGTAAGATAGCTGTAACTTGTTAAGCTTTTTTCTCCTGCTTACAAAGTGATTGAAAGAAAATGATACATTTTTCATTGCATAGAAGAGCATGATAATAGCCTACTATAGCCAAATATAGTGGTAGAAATGGCACATTGAAATAATGCTGTGAGCTATATCGAATTATGCATCAATCAAATGAGAGATTAAATTATCCATGTCAGGTAAGGGTGTAAATTTGACCACATTTTCTTGACAATAATTGTTGACATTTGTCTGTTTTCACTTAACTCCTGTTTCAATGACAGTTGAGTTGTTGACATTTGTCTGTTTGCACTTAACTCCTGTTTCAATGACAGTTGACATTTGCATGGCTATAGCTCATCCTTCTGTCTCTTAGGTTTTATTAAACAATAAATAGTTGAGTGAAAACAGCAACTCTGCTGGTTGCAGCTAAATATGACTAAGTCTCATCATGTGACATCAAGCAGAGCAAGTGTATGCTGACAACTTGCTGTTCTTCACAACTTACTGTTTTTCACTTCATCGTTGTATATTTGTGGCCAAAACGTTTTCTTCATACAGAGTCAATAGAATATCCCTTTACTACTGCATTCACATAGATCAGTGATGGACTACATGTGTTCTAAATTATGAAATCCACTTAAACCTCTGTCGTAGAAATTAAATTTCATCGTAAACAAAGAACATCTGTTTGTGACATGAAAAACACACTCACTGTCCATGCACACATTATGGATATATACATACATTTATCTACCTACAATAAATACAGGATGTGCAAATACTGGCAGATATTACTGCATATACTGTATGTACTACCACTAAAGGTACATAGAGTATATGTACCCCTATGTTCACCTAGGCTAGATAGAACGACTTAAGTTTGTGTATTGGGGTTTTACAGCACGTACACATTTGGCATGCTGCTGCTGTAGGAACAGACCTCAGTCTTACACCAAGGACCCTATGAAGTGCATTCATTTTGTTTCAGTTGCTACAACATTCCTATTATTTAGATAAACCAAATAGCAGACTAATCCTTCATCAATCAATAAAAATGGTGGGTTCATTCTGGTCAAAATGAATTGACTGTTGACTGTCTTTAGTCATTTTTTTTGCCAGAGTTTTGAATAATAATGTAAGGTTTCCTCAAACCTGTCACAAATGGGGTCACGGATTAATTTTGGAGGGTTAGAGAAACACAACCGCTATAGATTGAATCAAAGCTAGAAAAGCACACTTAGGTTTCTTCTCAAGTTTCTTTTGGATTAATGCTTGTAATAAATTAATATGTGTTGTTAATGAAAAGGTTCAAATAGTTGTAATTGTTGTAAAAGGAAAACAAACTAAACAAGTTAAGCCACTTGTACATGATTCTGATCTGAACTGACGATTTGTTGATAAAGTGTAAAAAAAAAAAAAAAAAAAAAAAGATCATGGTGACAGTTGTGGCAACATTCACTAAAAATCAACCCAAGCTACAAATATTGAAGTAGAAATGAAGTTCACACTTTGTCTCAAAAACTGCAACAAATTGCTCAGCAATATGCATTTTAGATTTACTGTAAACCTGTTTTACTGTCATGAAAATGATTTGTTGTACGCTTTGCACATTTGTTTTCGCTCAAAGGCCATATTTTTAACAGATTAAGTGGTGGTGGAAGCCAATTTGTTTGGCATTCCTGCTGTGTGTTCCCAACGACAGCCCTAATAGATGATCCTGTCGTGTAATCATCTCGATCCCCCAGTCCTTGTTCAACAGATGGGCTGTATTTCCCATTCAGACCTCTGAGATTGAGAGCTCCTTGACACAGACATGCAAAACTCATTATGCTTCTTATGTGCTTACTCCTGCAGGAGATCTCTAATGATTCCATAATTCCATTTGATTTGAGGGGGAATCCCCCTTTAAATACATTGTGACAATCACATCCGACAATTGTTGCCTCAGACAACGCAGCTCCCCATTTGACCAACTTACGTCTTGGCCACTGCTGGCATTTTTTTTTTTTTTCAAGCCTAGGAAGTACTGTCACAAGAGTTGTTTGCGGGTTAATTCAAAATGTGAAAAGAAAACATTAAATAACGATTAACTGACTCAAAATAAACACGGTTATCAGTAGTGAAATATAATTTCTTAAAATGAAGCTAAAAATACTGTACATACACAATCCAATGCAAGCATTGCAACATATTTTATTTTTATTATGAAAAATAGTCAGTTCACTTTTCACACATTTGACACTGTTCTCATCTATCTGATTTATCGATCATATGAATGTAAACAGGTATAAGATTTGCTGTAGTGATAGGACAGTAAAGGGCTACAATAAAACACAATAGATCAAAACTGACATTTGTTGATAACCATTTTGACATTGTTAACATTTAAAAACAAACCATTAAATAGCCAAAGCACTAAAGATATATCCATTGAGTCAGCAGTATAATTTGTTGAGGTGCCAGCAGCATTTAGTTCACCTTAATGATGATTGAAAACAGCAGAAACAATTACTTTACTGTAGTCCCGTTGCCTGCAAACCGTTAATGTTGTGGTTAACTAATTTGCTCTCAGAGAATACAGTACCGGTAATGACATTTAATTAGTATTACTTTTTTTTTTTTTACTGCACCAGTACCATTTGGTCATTTATTTATTACACTTTGTTTCACCATTCTGCACTGCTTGAAATTATCCCATTAAATGTGATTAGTTAAAATGCAAAATGTTTCTTCATTTAGATGTGTTTTCTGGTTGTGTTTGGATTAAACAATAAGAATTAAAAAAAAAAAAAGAAAGACTAAAACGCCTCAATAGAAAGCAGGTTCTCCTAATCTGGATAAAGCCTTACAGGGATGATGTTGACGTGATCGCTTTTTGAACACAACCTTCACAAACAATCAACCATGAGAGCCATCCACCCTCTTTGGGAGGACTCAAAAATAAACACTTCTCTCCATCAAGACCTGACAGCAGATTTTGCCTGTTTTCTTCTCCCTACTTTCAGGATACACAAATAACACAAAGGTGCATTTATAGTATTTGTATAATCCATGAAGTGAAAATTACACACAATTGAGATGAAAGGCAATTAGACAATTACAGCTAATGAGGGCAATCCTTTCCTTTCACTCCCAAAAGAGAGCGCTGACTAATTGTCAAATTAAAGAATGCTTCTTTCTCCCACTGACCCTATTCGGACTAAAGGGGCGGGCACGCTGGGAAAAGCAAACATTGGTCCGCCGTGTCGGGCCTGAAGGCTGCAACAGAGCAGGCAGGCAGCGTTTAGAAAGTGATGGGTGTATTAATCACCGCTCCGGCTAAGACAGTTTTATGGCCTGCCTGCCAGCGACACACGCACACAAACGTAGGACTGTAGCGGGCAACCGGCCAAACAGGAAGCACGGTCGCACCCACAGGAAGTGGAGCGGCGCAGACGTCGAGCTGGTGAACTTTGTCTGATGAGGTCAATGTTTCAGTGCATTGCACCTGATGCACATTTGTTGTATGTGACATTTCTATCCGCTTAGAGCAGTCGGCTACCTTATCTTATGAGTGAGCTCATTTATAAGATTTCCTGGGTGCAGTAGATGTTGTAGCAGTGTTGATTTTTTGCTGTGAGTTGAAAGCCAAAATTAGAGCGATAAACAAGTCAAGCTAAAAAAAAAAATAGCTAAAGATGCCAATGTTATTTCTGCTGTTTACGGAACATGAAAACAGCCAAACTAGCTCTTGAAGCTAACAATGTGCTTACAAACCTTTACGCAAAAGGAAGGCAATCAGCCTCACAAATAAAAAAAAAAACAACAACAACAACAATGAAGTTAATGCTACGTTAATGAGCTAGGTCAGCTTCAACATCACTTGCAAGGTCACACCCAATAAAAGCATACAGTATTTATTAAATGTGTGAGTTTCTAATTAATATAATTTATGAAAACCATGTCTTTGTTTATTTCTAACAAGCTGGTTATGTTTTACAGCACATTTCTGTATTTTATTTCCTAAAAAAAAAACCTGAGATTTTTGGGATCTGGCATAGACTAGTAGTATTGAGTCCTTTTCACACTGCACTTAGTAACACGCCATTGTAAAATGTATTCTTGTTTGCGGTGAGGGACCGGGACCATGGAACGGAGCATTACTGGGTGGCACAATGCGGTAAAAGGATGTCTTCTGTGACGACTCAATAAAAAGTTCTAGTCGAGTGATTTAAGTGCTCTCTTGGCAGAATTTTTTTCAAGTAAGACCATGACGTACTGTTAAGTTTTTCTTTTTTTCCAACATCACTGTGCTGTGGTATTTTACTTGGCAAATATTGCAATGATATGGTAGCCAGATTTTCTCTTTAGTTCCAGCCCCGACTATAAAAGTGTCCCAATATTTTTTACCAAACAAAAAAAGTCTCGAATGGATAAAATTTTCCAATAATGAATCCATTTTGTTGCCAGTTATCCAGTTGAGGATTGTGGTATTTAACTACTTACAGCCACAATTACTTAGTCACGGAGTGTGACTTGGACCCATTGCTCGTTGCCAGCACTAAAAATCTACACACTACCAGTGACTCTAAAATAAATGCAATGGAAGCAAAATGTTCATGAAAATTCCATTAAAATTGTGTTAAATGATGATGTCTTTAAATTTGACACTTTAATAAATAAAGTCTGAGTGAAATTTCGATCTTGCCTGTCCACACTAAAACTCATTTGAGCAAGCATCAAAGGATTTAAAAACATTTTTTTTGTGAATTGTTTTTGTTATTCACATTCCAAAAGGACTGCCTTGTTTACGAGGAATGTGACAAAGAATAATTAAACTCAAAGCATCAGTAACACAACTTGTTATGCATTTTTTTTAAGTCTTTTTAATCTTTATGTTTGACAAAAGCAAATAATCTGAATGCGGCATTATACCTTTGTGATTTGTCTTTATCATTTAAAGTTGTTTTAATGTTTAATTGGCTTATTAGATGCAGACAAATATCCAATCTACTATTCTTAAGATTGCTTTTTTGCTGTCTAGTTTTGGACATCACCCAGTATCGAGACTGCATCTGTAAAGATCGTAAATTACCTCTTCTAGTCCTAGTTTAATGAAATGTAAATGCAACTTTTGATATTGTTGATCATGGAATACTTATATCTTTAAAAACATTTAAAAAAATGAACTGACTGGTTTATCTGGTACTGTTTAACTTGGTTCCATCCAATTTTAGCAACAGATCTTTTCATGAATTTGAATATGTGCTCCTTTACAAACTATGATCGGAAGAATGGTGTCCCCCAAGGTTCAACTTTCAGTCATTTTCTTTTTCAATCTTAACATGATCATGTTTGGTAATGTTACGAGGAGAAAGGATATACATTCCCACAATTATGCCAACAATACAAGTGTCAGACATCACCATGTCTCCTGACGACTTTGGGCCAGTTGATGCTCTTATTTACAGTATTTTAAATATTAAATTATGGATGACTGAAAATATTTTGCAGTCTGGCGACTTGTCATTGGCATAAACCTTAGTATGTGTCTTGTGTCTGATATGTACAGATTTTAAGAGCAAAGTTCCATCATATTGGGCTAACCTTCAAAATGTGTTATTCACAGAGACATCTGTACAAATAAGCAACTGAGATTTACTTGGTTCAGTAATTACATAATTGGTGGGTGCAAAGGCACTCCTGTGGCCTTTTTGTTTATGAATAAGTAGCAATAGCCAATAGCCAATAGTCAATAGCAATAGTTTAATTCATTAAAAAAAATCCATTCTTTCTAAATGTTCATCAAACCTGAGTTCTAAAAGAACTTTAACCATGTCAACTGACCTTATTGCTTTTGGGAGCTTACTTCAGGCAATGTTGTGGACTTGATTAATACATTTGACTTGACTTAACATGGCTCACCTGCTTTCAGTTTTTGGTGATGTGATGTTCGCAAGGTAAACCCTGGGCACTGTGATGACATTTTTAAATGTGGCAGTATGAGACAAAACAAATATGAGATGGAAAATAAATGGGTGGATTTTAAATTCATAGGGGTGCACAAAACACATTGTGAATGTAGGCATAATAGTTCAGATTTCATTGTTTAAATTCAATCATTATTTTGTTCATTGTGATGTATATTTTGGCTTTACAATGTATAGTTGAGTTATTTACATGTTTACGTTTGTATAATATATACGTTTGTATATAATCTCACGATTTTTGGGAGAGATGCACTTGTTACGCTTTTCTATGTGCACACTTTCGGTTTAGGGCAGTCGAGATGGCAAAGAGAAATCATCAACAAGCAGAAGTTAAGATCTATGCAGAATAGACTAAAAGGACACAAAAAGGACACTTGAATTCCCACCACAAACGGCAGCGTCCAATGAGGTATTTTTCCTGTGTATGTTATTTTCACCACATTTTTTATTATGCCATATGTTGTCTGTTATTAGTTGTGTATGTTAATTATGTTGAATTATTTTTTTGTACAGTTTTCACGGTGTGATGAAGACAAGTTTTATTGAACCCGCCAAAGGAAACCACTTCTACTTGTCTTGCTCAGGAGGGAGTTACACATATTGTCAAAAAACATTTGACTTCTTTAAGTAGAAATGCACTTTTCCAAACTCTTGTGTCGGAAAAATTGGTAATAATTTTACTCATTGGCTACATTTCATCAACTGTGACTAAAGTCCTCAACATACTTTCCGTTCATCGTTTCTTTGTCAAACATAAATTCCTGTCTTCCTCTTCCAGCCATTTTCGCCTTGGAAAGCGAGCAAGGTTAGAAAAGGTTAACAGGTCAAATAGATGTTCTCTTCACACTCCCACGCCTGACCTTACTTCAGAGAATGCCACTACAGGTGCAGACTCAACAGCCTAAAAAAAGGACAGAAAAAAAAAAACAGCCTTTAATTGTTCCCTGTTCTGTGTCAGTGACCTGGCCCAAAACACTTCTTGTTATTGTTACTTACTATTTTTTCAGTTTGACAAGCTGCCATGACAGTAAGTCCACCTGTCACCTGCTTTCATATGGCGGGGGGGGGGGGGGGGGGGGGGGGGGGCAGCAAGTTTTACGACAGTGCAATGAAAACTTTTATTATTTTATTAAATTTACACTCTTCTCAAACCCACTCCCCACACACTAAAGTTCAAAAATACCAAACAAGTCAGACAATGACAACACAAGTAAAGATACATTGCATTAATCTTAAATGAAAGGAATGAAGGAAAGAAAAAAAAATCCATACATTCAAAACTACTTGCCCCTAAGCCTATAAAACACTTGGGCCAGTTATTCATATTTCAGGGACTGAAAGTGAAGAGGAGATAAATGACCAAATGAGGCTTTCAAGTTTTGAGGCTTTCTGTTTTTTGATCAGTATCACTATTGGTTGGCATGTACATGAGCAATTTACTCATACTTGAAGAGTCGCAACAAAGTAAAGGCGAAAGCAGAAGGTCAATACTTTTTTTTTTTTTTTTTTTAGTAGCTCAACTAGCGATAGACATAATTAACAAATTGATTCATTGTTAACTGTATAAGTTATGCCGTGGAAACAAAAATGACATCTGACTGATTAGAAAATGCTTTGTATCAAACTATTTGCTCGTTTTGCTTTACACCTCAAGTAGTAATTTTTATTTTAAGAATTCCACTACCGTTTATATTATTTTTAGTCATTCTGTCAAAAATTGCAGTGTATATCTACGAAAACGACTGATACTAATTAAGACTAGGTTGTTATTGGACTGCTACAATGTTCTTCCTCTTCACACACACACACACACACACACACACACACACACTCACACACACGCACACGCACGCATGCACGCACACACACACACAAACACATACAAACACAACAAATTCCCTTCAGGAAGTTCAACTTTGGGATATGATTTTTAAGTAAGTTGAACTAAAAGCCAAAGCTGTTTTGTGTAACCCTCTTGTGACTACAGGAAAAAAAAAACAAAAAAAAAACCACGAACATCTTCTTTTTAGGTAAAGAAAGCAAATGCGTCTGTGGGACTAAAGCTGTGGGAGTTTAAATAAGATGAAACTAGGTGAAGAACCAACAGAAAGAAAAATATAGTCTGCTCCTGCTCTGTTTATTACCACAATAGTCTGACAAAACTACTGTGTGTCCAATTTATTTTCAAGTGAGGGCAATTACTAGCCTTGAAGAATTATTGTGATGTTTGAAAGACAGATGTTCCCTTTTTATAAAAGCAGACCTTGTTAGTTTCCTGGAATTCCCCAAAGCCATTATTCTTAAGAATCCCTCTCCATTTAAACTTGAAATGATAGAGGCTATGTGTGTCAGCTCACCATCGTTGTCATACATCCCCGTCAAGCCTTTTTAAACGCTTTTAAACCTCCCGAGTGGTCCATTAATCACTCAAAGTTTTTTTGCTGCCAAGTGACATCATTTATTTCTTTATGTTTATTTCATTGTTGCCAAAACAATGAAACACAACGAGACACAACTTGTTAGCAGTATTTATCAAGTAGTCGCTTTAAGGTTATTTTTTGTGGCAAAATGGCTTTCTGTTTGCTTAAATCTGAAACGAGGACAAAATCGTAATTCAAGAATGAAATTATCACGTACAGTGGGCCCCCATTTTATGAGATTAATTCGTTCCGCTGTTGGGCTCGTAAGGCGAAATCACCGTATGACGGGCAATCCAAACCTATGTTAAATTGCTAATGCATTTAGAACCCGAGGTAAAAACACCAAAATTGTACATACATATTAAAAATTGGGACCAAAGTAGTTGCTTCGTATATATAATAAACATGTATACAATTAAAAAACGTAATAAATATAAAAATATAGCAAGGATTTATTTACCTTTGAGTGTCGCTTGTTATGCCCTATATTCCCTAATAAGGGTTATCTCCAGCATCGTTTCCACATAAATCATCTTCTTACTTCTCTCTTTAACATCACTAGCAATCTTGGGACCCATGGCTAACCCTTTCAACTTTGAATTAAGCAGTAAAATGCACTATAAATACGGTTTATGTAACCACTCACAATCGAACAAAGCTTTACTGTTCAGACATTTTGAAACAAGTGAGGCTGACCAATAGCAGACCACCATCTCCGTGAGGAGATGCTGACCAATAGCAGACCAGAATTGTAGTGACGCGTTGCAGGGACGGCAACTGAAAATAAGTGTAATTACCTAAAAATGCCTGCAGATGAAGATGAAACAACACAAGGGTCATGACAGTTGTTTTGGTCACAAAACTGGGAAAATACCATAAAGGGAATGACAAAAATCAGTATCGCAAGTCGCAACATGAATACAAAGTAAATCAGGGCCGCTGTAACACCGGGGTCCACGGGATTTGTATTTATAGCCAATAAAATAATAGTAAATGTCCTTGTACTGCAATTTCAGGCATTGTGTTGAGTCATTCACCTAGATGTCCCCTCATACCAAAAAACAAAACAAAACAAAAATATCTAAATTTACATTTACAACAAGCTGTAGTTTTGACAAGTGACTGCTAATGGTATTGGTATGACATGTTGATACTCAGACAATATTCTAAGAGTTTTTTTTTTTTTTAAATACCAGGACAAAACAATCAACAGACTGTGTGTTTTCTCTATCAACCAGATTAATTTCTGTTTGCTGATGTCACACCGATTTCTTAGATAAAATGACATAATGACTTAAATGTATCTCACTAGATCATCATTGTTTCCTTCTTGTGAGTCTTTAATGTATCCCATGCAATTATTGGTGTTTACTGTAAACTAAGTTCGGCAAGTTTTATGCAAATGTATGTTCTTACAAAAGGTCATTTGGATTAATGGAAAAATATGAGGACTGTGCAATAACATGTAAAAATGTTTTCATATTCTGAGAGAAATAAGTAACAGTAATAGAATGCTGTTTAAGGTATACAATGATGAATAATAATGGCTTTAGCATTTGCAAGTTTTGACAATGTTGGAGCAAAAAAAATCAGTGGTTTCAAGTTGGGGGGTTGGATTTAACAACAGGACAAAGATCAATTGGGTCTTCTCCAAAAGAGACATGCAGAAACCCATCAGGATGTGTGAGACAAGTGGAGAGAAAAGTATTCCGGCAGGAGTGGGAAAACAATTGTTCTGACTGATTTGCCTCTAACCCCGTAATGAAGCCCATGTGTACGACGGGCCTTTCAACAAGCTGCAAATCTGCGCGTTGCCCTCTCACCACTTGATTAAAGCAACAGCCACTCACCTGCTCTTCATTAGCCCAAGCAGAGAACAGACGTGGACAAATAAGTTACCACATGTAAATTCTAATTCCGCATGCCTTTTGCATCTGTGAAATACTTCTGTGCGTAAAGCTGATTCTTTCATAAGTAACGGCATGGCTTGGTGTGGGATGGGGAAAACGGTTCAGCAGTTTGAGATTGGAACCGGGCTCGGAAAACACTCGTTAGCCATAATTGTGGAAGTAGGGCAAAGAAGAAGACAACAAACAAGAACTCTGTGCTGTAGAGCTGCCACTGTGACGTAAACGTTGAAAAAACTCGCTTGAACCTACTTGCAAAAGTGCATTTGAACAGATTTAAATGTTTGAATGTATTTTACTTGAACGTACTTGCAAGAATGTTCAAAAGCATTTACAGATATGCTCAGATTTTTTTTCAATTATATTCAAATATAATTCCAAATACTTTCGTCGAGTTTATGCCAAAACATAGCATTTGTTCCCATAACGTCACAGGCTGTGAACATCCTTACCCCGTAGCATTAAGGGGAAAAAAATGCTGTTTCCAGTTTTTAGCCTAAATTTGAATATGTTTACAAGTAAATTTAAATTAGTTTTCCACTCACAAAATGTTCACTCCACATTAGCAGCGCCATGCTTCCATAGGAAACAACTCAATGGTAAGAAAAATATCATTTTGTGGATATACAGTATGTGCTCGGATGCATTTGTTACAGAACAACCCTCAAGGCTAATGTGTTGGACGGCATCATCACTGTGGATGCTGACCTCTGCCTGTGTTGAATGAGACCATATTAACACCCTAGGCTCTGAGGAACATTTAAGCAATTTAGTAAATTACCCGTCAGGCTACTTTTATAAGCTTTTCTTATTATTCAAGGAGGGGGTGCAGATAGGAACCCGATCAAGGGCATGAAGAGCTTGTTCCCATTTGCATACATTATCACGGCCCTGTCTTTCCCAGAGACTCGCTGAGGAAGCACCTGTAGCCTCACAGAGAGTTCCCCCCTCCTTGATGTCTTGTCACAGACTTCATTCTGGTGCAACCCCCAGAAACAGGTGTTCTCTGTCAAAGAGCCAATTTCCCCCACCCCCTAAAAAAGAGAAGGGAAGGAATGGGAGCACAAGGCCACACGGGGCCGTGCTCTGGTAAAGGAGGCCTAGGCCTTGGGGCGCTTGCACTTGGTTAACGCCAAACTGCACTCAAGCCAGGTGCTTGATGCCATCGCTTCTTATTGACCATGTG
The DNA here is from genome assembly GCF_059441005.1 of Hippichthys cyanospilos. Lineage (NCBI taxonomy): Eukaryota > Metazoa > Chordata > Actinopteri > Syngnathiformes > Syngnathidae > Hippichthys > Hippichthys cyanospilos. The sequence continues at coordinate 23,217,289 of NC_142373.1, read as the reverse complement.
CGGACTTACAGTTGTTCTCAAAACTAATTGCCAGTGTGAGGGTCTTTGTAAAAGAGATGTCTGTTCTGTCGGCGGAGGGGTTAGAGTTAATTTAATCGGGCATGTGCACTTTGGTCCTGGGACATCTGCATTCAGTGGCATGGCCCCATTTGTTGCAATTTCAGCTCTCATTTCCATTCGCAAGAGAGATAACTGCCTGCATATGGAAGCAATAGATCGAAGAGGTCAATGCAATTTTTTGCACTGGCAGAGAGTAAAATCTGTGTGCGGTAATACGTGTTGGCATAAGAAGAGACCAAAATCTGGGAGGTCGGGGAAGAGGAACCAGTGATTCCTTGATTCCCTCACCGAACAATGTCAATCCTTCATGTCTCCCAGACTACTCCCATCTCTTCTTTAATCTGGTGACATGATGTAATAGGTCCATTCACGTTGTGGCTATAATTTCCCCTAGTGGATTTAACCCAACGGGGGTTCCTGATGGGAAGTACGAGAAAAAAATGGCACACACTGGCAAATTTGGCTCCAAAAACAAAAATGGTTGTCTTTATCATGAGAGATTACTGCTGCAAATGAGTGGAGCAGAATCCAGGAGCCACTTTTACACTGCCCTAACCAGTCGACTCTAGTTATCGGTTTGTATGAATGGCACTGGCATGGAACGGGAGGAGAAAGTAGTACCAGAGCCAAAACTGTGGCTGTCTGGATAGGAGTGACAAGTTGACTCTCATTTCTGCTGCTCTGCAATCATGGTATGGTAGTATCCCACTTTGTTGGGTGTTGGATAAAAGATCATATCAAATCAACAGCAGATCTTCTGTTACATTTCTGCTTTTTTGTATTGTAGACAATTATTATCACATGTAAAGCACGAAACCACACAGTGAAATTCTTACTCTGTTCACCTCAGCGAACAGAAGACGGCAGCCACGGTGAGCGCCATCATGCACTGTCACGTCTATGACACGTATTTCTCAGATATACTAAATTCAAGGAACACACTGATTTCATGAAATCTCTGTATGAGGTTTCACAAGAATTTGTCGCTGTATATAGTAAATGTGACTTCAAAGAATACTGCTAGAGAGTGGGTAAGAATTGAATAAAAGGGAGAAAAATATGTTTTTTTTAAGTAAGCAGTACATGCTCACTAATAGGGACTTAACATGCAAATTGTTGATTATATCAAATGCAGCTAGATCATAAGCGTTTTGAAACTTTGCCGCCTTCAAATTTGGCAAACTCTAGGCACAAACTCCAGACATCATTATTTCACAACATGTTCCCCGCTAATCAAAACAGGGGCAATCTAATCTCCATATAGCGACTATGGATGATTTCAATCTTCTCTGGTTGAGTCGTCAGTCTAAATTCAATACGCTCAATCAGCGCCGCTTTGAAAATCGCCTAATAAGGCCCGTTAAAACCCAGAGCTCGCAACTGATATGAAGCCACCAGAGAGCAATTACGCTTTAGCTTAATAGTTAGCAATGGGCCAGAGGAATGTCTTCCCCCCTTATAAAGCCCCGACTTGGGAGATTAATCTAATTGAGTGTCTTTTTTTGTGTGTGATTATTTATGATTAGAAAGTGTTAGTGGAGAATGTGGGTGGGGGGCTGGCTGGAAATCGTTTGATGGGGATCAGTATTGTGCTGCGCCGCTGGATTAATTGCGGCCCAGCTATCTAATAACCACCATTGCTTGGGAGGGTTGTCTCAAAGACTGTTTCAAATGTTTTCCTTGAGTTCAGACGGTTTTGCACATTCCTCAGGGCTTAAGAGAGTAAAATTTAAGACATTTAGGACCTTTCTCAATGATGATTCCAATTAAGTTTAACATAATGAAATGACAAAAGTGACCACATTCAAGGTATCTGACCTGATATGTTACAAGCATGACACATGGTTGAAAAAATACCTGTAATTTTAAAATAGTGTAATGGTACTTTATTTGAATACATTTGCATAACTGAAAGATTGTCAGCAGTTCCACTTTTTCTGATCTCTCATTGTAATGCTTAAATCCTAAAATTTAAAGATGATACTACAAACTAATGTTGTTTATTGGGCTTTAATCTGCAGATTTGAGATTTAGTCACTCAGTTTTAGCATTTTTACTTTGGAGAATCAAACTAATAATACTATTGATCAGTGTTTTTTGTCATTTTGTGTTGGCTTAAAAAAATATGTATTAAAAACCTGAAAAACAGATGTGATAGTGAGAAAGACAATTGGACTCTTGGCAAGTGCTTTGTTTTTTTGTCATTGATCCATTGATTATTATCATTGGAGGCTTTCCACTCACATCTGCTTTAGGTGTGTAATGAGTCTGCGACCCACCATGTGAACACGCCGTCCGACTCCTAACCCCTAAAGCTCTCATTTCCTGTTGTGCGTCGGTGGAGTTGGCTCTGGGATCCAGAGTACTGAGAGACATTCCAAACACATTTTCATCAATCAAAAGTACAGCTCTTGACTCGACAACAAAAAGGGAAAATAATGTTGCGCCTTCTAAAACAGACCGTTTTTATCATTTGTTTTCAAAGTTCCAGCTATAAGGATAAAACCCACGGCAGACCAAAAACCGACCGTGTTGCTATATGAGACGGAATTCATTAGGAGGGGCTGTGTTTGTTTAACAGATACCGAAGGCTCCCTTTCTTTCAATAACAAGTCATTAATTAAGGTTTGTGTGTGTTAGGGAATTAAAGCGGCTGTAGCCATGAATCACGAGACGCATCAGTCTTGTATTGCGGGTCGGATCCCAAACAGCAGCCGGACAAAGACAAACATGATAATGGGGGAAGCAGTGGGAAGAACATCTTTAAGTTTTAACTTAAGGATTTACATTAAATGCCTCCTCCTACATGAGGTCACTTTCATATTTACGCTCAACACCTTTTGTATTGCTTGAAATGGAGTTGATGTGTTCTATCAAGTTATGATTAGAAAGAAGGTACTGTAATTATGAAGAATTTGCTCCCATACAAAACTTACATTCTATATACATTTTAATGGCATGGGTTAGAGAGGCAATTTTTACAGAATTCAAACAGCCTTCAGGAAACCAGCACCAAAAAAACAAGCATTGTGGTTCATAATTGGTGACCATAGTTACCTTTTGGATTTTAGCGGTGGAGTATTGAGTAATCTCTGCTGTGATTTATGGCATGTTTGCCCAATAAATATGTTGTGTGTACAATGACAACAACCCAGTTTATTGGGAAAAAAAAAGCCTGCCCCCTCAAGAAAAAAAAAAGTGTTCCACTTTCCCTGCTTCAAAGGAAGCAGCATGCTGCAGGGTAGGAAACACAATTACAGAACAATCACAACATTGAAATGTAAAAAGGTGGAGAAATGTAGGTTATTATGGAAGAGGCGGGTGGAAGTCGAGTGATTAATGAGCTATCATCTTGCTATTTTTGCTTTGGAGATGTGCGTTGGGTCTACAACTTAAGCGTTTAGAGCTTATGAATGTCCATACTATTTACAAAATTCAGTAAGGATCTTTGCTTAGCGGCCTGGTAAATCACATTATTTAATTTACATCTATCTGGATAAAAAGCCTGCAAACTTTCCAGTGATCTTGTGTTGCTCTCCGGTCACACATCTCGCGCAAGGAAAATCTCCTGCAGTCAAATTTCCGAAGTGTAATGTTCCAGTTGTACGATTAAGAATTTGATTGTGAAACACCAACAGTGTGAAATGTGTATATATACACATAGGAAGAAGTTTATTCCTGATAGAAGTTAACAACACGCACAAACACCATGGCACTTTAGGGCAATGTGTCATACATGTCAAGCAATGTCGAAATACAGCTTATGAATGTCTCATTCGAGAGTAGCTAATTGTGAGTAATGGTTTTAATCATTTGTTTTTAATCCTCTTAATGGCAGACATTTGAAATTTCGTCTCAAAAATGTTTCTGGACTGAGGCTTAAACAGGCATGGGCTGAAAACCGTAATGGCAATATATCGCGGTTATTTAAAAACGTCCAAATCTGACCTTTTTTTTTTTTTGCATTCTGCAGGGGGAGCCTCCTGGTTTGTCGACATTAGTACCACTGTAAGTTAGCTGCTGCAGCTAACTACCACGGCTAACCTGTTCATGCTACTTTTACGAAGCGTTGAATGTGATATTGCTCGAGGTAGGACGTAAGCAGTCTATTGAGCTAAAGTGTGGGTCAAGAAAGCGAACTCTCCTTGACATGAAATGACAGAATCCACATTGTACTAATAATTACTACACAATTTTACACTAGTAGAATGATTGATTTGAAATAAGCAACTATTGCACAGTGGTAGTTCATTTCAAATCAATCTTTCAAAATATTGTGTAAATATTGTGTACCTGGTGCATATTATTGTTTGTGGTAAATATTTCTGATTGTATGAAATGTCGTATTATATATTTTGTTTAAAAATAAAACTGGTGATATAATGTAGAAAATGGCTACTCACCAAAAAATTATTTTAAAATGATATATTTTAGAGCTGTAATTTCAATACCGTGATGCTGCTGTACTGTGATATTTTTGCTCAAGGTTATCATATCGTCCCATGCCTAAGCTTAAAAAAATATGGATGTCTGGTTTATTGTTGGAATTTCGGTGTATTTTTAATAATTTCGTTTGGTAAAAGTAATTTCTTTTAAAATGTTCTTCACTATTAGTTAATGCAATTTTAATGCTTTGTGTGCAGTACTCCAGTTCATTTCAATGTCGGTAAAATGCTTGTTTTTGGCTTCTTTTTTCACTGTCCCTCTCACTCCAATTATTGATCGCTACAAAGTAAGCTTTTTTATCGTTTCATCGTAGCAGTCTGCTTTCAAGACAAATCATGAAAGGGGAGCTGCAGTCACATGGTGAGAGGTGCAGCTTCAGTTACTTCCTGGTTAGAAATGTATGTGGCAAAAAAAACAACAACAACAACCTCATATTCCATATGAAATTAAATTGCCAAAGTGCCAAAGGTAAGAATTCATAATTTTGTATGCATTTATTTGATTGTGTTTAAAAGTTTAAAATACCGGTCCTTTAAGAGAAATGAACCAGTACAGCAAATGTCAAACTTTAACTTTACATTCGGTATGCATACGTACGTAAGGTGCACCAAGGCATGAATTTTGAGAAAAGGATTTTAAATGCATCCAATAATCCGAAAAATTCGGTATTTTTTAGGATTTCAATTCTTCAAGGTATCCTCCTTTTGCCCAGATAAAAGCTTTGCACATCTGTATTTTCTCAGTCTGTTTCATGTTGTGAATGATGTGCATGATCAAGAGTAAGTAGCTTGAATTTGTGGGCCTCCTAATTTGTTAGGGAGAACAAATTTGAAGGTGTTTCCAAACTGTTGACAAGTACTCCACGTTATACCGTATATAGCAAGAAAGTATTTGTCATTTAAAGCTGACAACCCCCAAACCTCCACTAAGATTTATTTTTGAAAATTTCTAATCCTGTAATGGTGTCACCCCGCAACTGACATCGCCTTTTGTCACCTGGGCAGAGAGCCTCCAGGGCCACTAAGTGATCCATGACTGCATAAACTGGTGGGTGCATAAAATGGTTTAGAGGGCTGACAGAGGTAAGAGTAGAAGAAGGGCGCAGAATAGCGCCTTGTGATGTCACAATCTGTGGGTACAGGAGTTGGGGGAACTGAGCGGACAAAGCCTTCATCCCAAAAAGCGCATTGGCCGGACTAATGGGGAAATTATTTATGAACTATTTGCAGTGCACCTGAAAATACCTCTAGTGAAATTATGTTTGGCAAGCCATGTCGCTTTGAAGCCGACGGAGTGGCAATAAAAATTAGGCCTTCATTAGCGAGCCGGGGCCTTTCAAAGTGAATTGGCCCCGTCTCGGCGGGTCAGCTGCGTTTAAGCAGCGCTCCGCTTCCTTTAGCGCTGCCAACAGCAAACACATGGAAGCAATTTACCCTGATTCTCTGCTGTTTTTATGACTTTCCCCTTGAATGTTTTTTCTCTTACACACATACACACAAAAACACACACGCGCACACATACAGACCACTGTGCTTCTTTTATGTTGCATTTAGGAAATTAACACTAACCGACAAATTACTTTGTAAATAAAATTGTAGCGCGCTAAAACATTGAAATGATGAGATGCCCAAAGGCAAGTGTTCTCTGAGAAACAAAGAAATCCTTGAGAAGTAGCTAAGCTTATCTTTATTTGGAACATGGTACTCTTACGCCGTAAAACTCCTTGAGGGCACGCGGCGGTCACAGGCAAACAACAGCGAAAAAAAAGAAAAAAAATGCAGATGACCCAAGTGTAGCAGCGCAATCTTAAAGACAATCACATGCATTGATTGTAATCGTCACAGATGTAAAGCTAATTATTTAATCGCTTACATTCGCAAATTGCATTATTATGAAAGAAACTGCCGGCGTGATTGAATTACTGATATTTATCTTCTAATGATGCTGATTAGGACTGGATGCTAATCTGTCATCCTGAAAGGCCGATATTAACGGCATCGATCTAACAAAAACAATAAACACGTATTATGAAAGAAGCGTTCTGTGCACTCAGCAACCAGATGGCTCATTTTAAGTCCGGAATGTGCAACATTCCGGCCTGCATGGCAACTCTGCTAATGATGGGAACCGCAAACTGTTGACTTATTTAATTGAGTTGTTTTGCCCCATTAACCTGTTGTCTGACAAGGCAAAGTTGTGTTTCTACGTTTCACTAAAACACTCTTGTGGCACAGAAAGTAAACTCAAGAAAAACGTTGTGGTGCACTCAATCCCACAACAGCTAAAAGCTTGCAAAATGTGGGCATCAAAAGAACATTGGGCAAAATATATTCAGATAAATAAATAAATAAATAAATAAAGGTGGCCTGGCTAGCAAGATGAAGCCTATCCCTTGCCAAAAGTCTGTTGAGTAAGTCTGTCCTCTATTGTGTTTTTTGTTTATTTGATATGTTGTGTAGATTTGATTTCTATTTATTGTTGTCATGTTTTAGTTGCATTTGTGTTATTTGTTGCTGTGTTTTTCACTTTGTGTCATTTGAAGCGTTGTTGTTCTTGCACAAGGCATCCTGCTTATGCTATTAGCTCGTTTAGCTTGAAAAACAACAGCTAATTTGTGTGTTGCAATCGGGTTCCTACCTCCTGTTTTTGTCCCAACCTGCACCTGTATTCAGTCTAGTATTAATTGTGTGAAAGCCATACACAAGAAAGTAACTCAACAGAATATGACTTTGGTAAAAGTAAACAGGAATTAAGTATTTATATTCTGTTACTGTACATTGTAAGGCTGCCAATTTTGACAAACTTTGAGGATTATGATTCCAATCTTCTGTGGCAGGTATAATTTTGCTTCTTAACGCATCCACTTATGGTGTTTGACTTCACTTCTAATTGACTAACAATTAATAACGTTAAATGTTATTTAAATTGCTGCCTGTTGTGAGGGCAACAGTTTTGACAAATTACCACCAAATGTTATAAATCTAAAACTCATTACACATTATAAATGTTATTTATTTGAAGTTGCAGTGCATTGACCTGAGCACTTACCACTCTCTCAAACAAACCAGGTTTTTATTTTGTGATATTTTATGCACCTTTTGGAAAGGCTTTGAAAAATCCCAAACCGAACTACTGTGTGAAGTTTTATTCTCCTGCTACAGAAGGCGCCATAAATTATGCATCAGGAATATGTATGTGTATTGACTTTAATAAGAGCTATTTCCTACATTGGCGCCTTTTGTAGCTGCTGAACAACCACTTGGGTGCTTGCTAGTGCTTGCTTGCTCTATCTTTCGCACAGTTTTTGACATCCAGCTGTGTGTGTATGTGTGTGCGAAATAAACAGAAAAAAAAAAGAGGGCATAATTAAAATAATAGCGTCTGCTCTTGTTTTGGGGGTTTGGATGTTTTCTCACAGCTGGATTTTGGCAAGGTTGAAGGCATTTGCGGGAACTGTCGAGGAGTGTTAGCGCACACCCAACAAAGTCGGCTTTGTTTGATTGTGATAACTAATCAAGTTGTTGCTGACGGGAGTTTTCTTGTCTATACGTTGTTTTCCCCTTCAGGTGACATTCAATCAAGTGTTAGCGCTACTTGGTGGCACAGAAAGTGACAGTGTCTCATTACATGGTGAAACAACACTGCATACCAAGACACTTTTACTAAGAACCCCATTGATTGAGAATGAACTCTGAAATTAAGCAGTCTGCTTATTTTTGTATTAAAAGATGCATTTGATTGTTCTTCAAACCATGGGGAGCATGATGGGACAACTGGATTGAGTACCTGCAACACAGTCAAGAGGTTCCTGTTTGGATGTATAGTAAACCTCTATTGTTTACCTTATTTACAAGCAATTGTTTATTTACAGAGCTGGGAAATCCATTGCCAGAGCAACAAGTCACTACTGTCAGATTCAGATGAACTTTATTTGTCATTTGTCTTTATGGTAGTAGTAAACGTCGTGGTTATGGTAGTAGTAAACGTCGTGGCACTTGACCAGCACAGCGTTACTTAGGAAAAAGAAAAAAATTATCAGTGTGTCCTTTATGATGTAAAGTCTCCTGAAAATACACAGAAGGATCGTTTGGACTGACTCCAATCGACAGACATAAACCCACTTCAGTCAGTGTACAGTCCGTGTATTTCTTTCAAAGCTTTGTGTTACAAAAATGTAAAAACCCTCCTAGATGCTGACTATTTCCTCAGCAACTCATCACGTAAGTGACAGATTGCCCAGCTCTGCTTATTAGCTATTTGTGGAGTCTACCATCCATTATTCACACACCTGCTAATTTGCGATTTACCACAATGTGTTGCTTAAACAAATAAACAAAAAAAAAATCGTGAGATAGAGCCGTTGCTCCTAAAACAGAAGAATTTCAAGCGAAGGTTATGTATGACAAATGTATTTGTAGACACTATTGGATTAAAAGTGATGAATGGATTTGTAAATGATGAATGGATTCATTAATCAGAAATAATTGATGAATTATCTAAAATTATTAATCGGAACATTGGCTTATCAAAATATACATATTTGTGTTAATTAAATTTTGTTTTATATTAAGTATTCATGTCAATAAAGCAACCAATTCAACCAGTTCAATATATTTTTAAAAATGTAATATTTTTTAAAATTTGTCAAAATGCATTTTGTGTCTACATTTACATTTGAAATTTACCCGGTTTATTGTAAGGAGGCGTGCAATTTGCAATTTTTTATTTTATGAACTTCAGTATAGCTGAAAAGTAACAAAAAAAGGGCATTTCTGTTTAGCTTGAATGATTTTTTTTGTGTGTTTTGTTTTTTTAAAGGGGTCCGTGACTCCAAAAAGTTTGAGAACCCTTGCCAGATTGCACTGAGGGGCAAACCTTGGCGTATGCCGCGAACATACGAGCTCTTTGGATCTCGTCAGGATTTGTCCGAGGTCAAAAACATTCCCAACCGTTTGCCAGACTGTCACCTGACATTCGGCTGTGCTGCTGTTTGCAGGTGTGAGAGCCCCCCATTTTAGATCAAAGAGCCCTCAATTTTGCATTTCGCCCTAAATTTTGATTTTAGAGTTTGTACTTTTGCACCTTCATGAAACGCATGCATTCTGGGTTGAGGAACCCTGAGATGAGGGCATTCCCTGTCAAATCTGGCAGAACACGCGTTCTCAGAGACTGTTAAACATCCTTTCTTTTCCGCACGTTGAAGGCTGTTGAAAGTCTAGTGCCTTTTGAAGGTGAAGTATCATATTTCTCATTTTGATACAATTAACTGCCGTGTGATAGTGCTGACGTGCTGGCGGCTTGGAGTTTGCCTGAGAGTGCCACTCACAACAGCTGTAATCATTGCAATGTTGAAGAAAGTGAATTGCATTGAAAATCATTTGTTTTTTATGTTTGTTTTTGTTTTGTTTTTGTCTTTGGCTGCCTTGAAATCCATAGCAGAAAAGCGCCCCCATTTGTTGTTAGTCAACACTAAAGCGCACTTGCTTTTCTACTGATGCAATGATTTCAATTTCTATTTACAGTGTTCCCTCGCTACTTCGCGCTTCATCTTGTGCACCCTCAGTGCTTCACATTATGTTTTCCCATTAAAAAAAAAGTAAAACAAGCTATACTGTGGAAAGAGGCCCTGTTAAGGTTCCCTGCATGCCAAACACGCAAATTAACTGTAAATGCACATGCCATGGGCACTCCTCGGACCTCGACCTACTGCTGTACACATACATCCATCAACTAAATATTGTTAGAAAACTGTTAACCCTTCCCGTTTCCATCTCATATAGTCGAGGAACACGGAGAAACGAGTTCCCCTCGGAGTAACGGCCCTCTATACATATACACTAACACTTACTGGGCAGACGATCCGTCAATCAGCTCACGGGCACTCCTACAAGACGCAAGACGTGCAGTTGGCTCCCAGTGCGACCATCTACCAATGGGGGGGGGGGGGGGGGGGGGTAGATCACAACTCCAACAACAACGTGTCTTGTAGGATAGCCCATCAGCTGATTGACGGGTTGTCTGGCCAGTCAGTTGAGGACAGTACAGTGAGCCCCAGTGTTAAAAGATTAATCCGTTCCGTGGTTGGGCTCGTAAGGCAAATTCAACGTATGGTAATCCAAACCTAAGTGAAATAGCTCATGCGTTTAGAACCTCAGGTAAAAACATCTAAATTGTACATACATTTTAAAAATTCGTACCAAAATAGTATAGTAAGTGCTACGTATATATAATATACATGTATACAATCAGAAAACATCATGAATAAAAAATATGAAAAGGATTTATTTAACTTTGAGTGGCGTTTGTTATGCCCATATTCCCTAGTAAGAGTAGCCTAGGCTAGGCTAGCTTCATATTTCTTGATTATCTCCAGCTTCGTTTCCATATAAATCATCTTCTTACTTACTCTCTTTAACATCACTAGCAATCTTGGGACCCATGGCTAACCCATTCAAGTTTGAATTAAGCAGTAAAATGCACTATAAATATGGTTTTGTAACCACTCATGATAGAACAAAGCTTAACCATTCCGCCATTTTGAAATGAGTGAGGCCGACCAATAGCAGACCAGCATTGTAGTGACGCAATGCATGGAGGAATTGACGGCAATAAAAAATAAGTGCAATTACCTAAAAACGCCTGCAGATGGAGACAAAACAATACAAATACAGCCAACCCCATAGGGTCATGACAGTTGTTTTTGTCGCGAAACGGGGAAAACACCTTAAGGAGGGGATGAAAAAACTCCACATCAACAAAATGAAAAAAACGTAAGCCAGGCAAGCTGTAACCGGGGGGGTCCACTATACTTGTGAGCCCTGTCCTCGTGAAGTTGAAGGGGATCGATAAGGAGGAAAGAAAGCTTTGGGAAGCTTTTATCTTTTGTAATAAATTGGAATTTCAAGTGTAAACTCTGCTTGTTATCATGATAAGTCAGCTACATGCTCCTTTCTAGTTCGACTTCCGAGCGCCCTGACTCAGAGGGCAACTCCGGCCCTCTGTGCTCTCCGATTACAGCCAAGGGAACCGGGAAGGGATAACAGTATAGGGAAAAGGAGGGGATACTGTATTTCATAATAAATGAAAATACAAATGCTCCTTAAATAATCTGTTAGATGAGACAGGCACAAGTAACTGATGACAATCAGTATAATTCCCACACTCACTAAGCAAGGTGATTTCACAATTAAAGTGTGACAATTTCCAAACGGGTATCTAGGGAATGCATATTTCATGGAAATCCTACACTCTGCACATTAGGGGCTCTCTTAGACTTTGCAGAATCACATTTTGGGTGATTGTGCCCAAATTTCACGCATCATGGGTATGTGAGAAACCAGACATGAAAACTAAAAAATAAAAAGAGTGACTTAAGCACAATCAGAATATCTTCCTAAATCAACAAACATAGGTTTTAAAATAATCAATGGTAACACTGGACATATTGGATAACTTCCAACAGAAACCCTGTTCATTTCTTGTGGCACACACGACAGACTGATCGAAAGCAAATGGCATCAGCTATGCAAAATTCACTGCATATTAACTCGATATTTTCATTGCAAAACTTAAATTTTGCGTCAATGTGTGCTTACAACTAAACAAGCTTGCCTGAATGTGATACCTTTCAAACAGTCTCCCATCTCAGCATCTTATGGAAATGTAAGCAGAAAATTTCCACCCCTTTGCAAGCCTTCTCACTCTTATCCGTCTTCTTTTTCACTGTGTTACGCTTGTTATTTAGCCAAAAACAATTTACTTCTTCTAAACCTCTGGTGCTCAGTGACTACATATGCTTGTGTTTCTTTGCTTTAGCCCCCGGCAAGGAACCTGTTCAGCTGTGGTAGCCTCTACCGTACACTCTCATTAACACACTTAAAACATACACTTTTAACTGGCCTCAGTGCTCTGACTGTCAACACAGAATAACCGCCCAGTCTTTTCCTGCCATCGGGCCGCTTTCACAGCCCTTGACTGAACGAGGCAGCAAACGGATGGAGTTCACATGAAAAGAGAGAGGTCAATCGTCGGTTTGAGCGGGTAAAAGAGCGTGAAGAAGATGTCATCGAACAAAAACGCTTAGGAGCACATGTTGAGAGAAGGATGCTAAACAAAGGGGGCCGGGCGCTATTAAGATGACATCAGGTACAAGCGCTCAACAGCTGCACGGGAGTGCCGCCTGTTATGGAGGGTGGAAAATGGAGGGCAAAACAAGGGAACACTGATAGACTCGCTGCAACAAGGGAGTGGAGTCATCACCCGTGTAAGCATGTGCTGATTGAGCCTGGCCCTTTTTAAACGGCAGGGCCTTTTGAGACCCGCTCGTTGGCAGTCGGGCCGCTGGGGTGCCGGCGGAGGCGCGGCGCTTCAAAAAGAGCCCTGCGCCTCACTGAGCGAGCCGCGTGCTGCGCGGAATGCGTTGCTCCTAGGCCCGCTCGGACGCACAGGCAACAGCTGGGATATGACATCAGCCTTAGCGTTGGCCGTGTTTTCACTCACTGGAGCAATTCGCCTCTTTAAAAGGTTCCATCGGTACCACTCGGGCAAGCTGCAGAGAGGTGCTTTTCATCTCGTTGGCCGCGCGAGCCGCCAGCTGCTGCTAAAAAGGGTGAGAGAGGCCACGGAGTTGCACCCATGAGTGGCTCGTTGTCTTTGGAAATGCACAAGACAGATTGGAACGCCTGAATTGCTAAACGAAAACACTCTTGTCACCAGCCAGTTTTAAACCGTATGTATTCGCTCTTTGTTCCATAAGAAAATACTGTAAATGCTGAATTTTACTCCGGTCTTTGGGACAAGATGTGGAAAAAAAAAAAAAGAAGCAAAGAAGTTCCCAAATAGTCACCCAGCAATAGTTCAAACAAAGAAAGAATTGTAAACATATGCTCTATTTGTATCGGAGGTGTGCATCCCTTCAGAAAAGAACATTTGATATGGTTTTTGATGCATGAGTTCAGAAGATGCCTGACATTCACTTACTTGGCAGTGTCTCGTGATCACGGAATCAAGATAACTGCCATCTGACGGCCAGAAAAGTACAACTCTAAGACTGCTAAAAAGTCCACATTCTGTCTTTCACAATTTTTCAATATCTTTGGCAGTCCTGAGAGGATCTTTTTTTCGGAATGCAGTTAGTGTGCGTTTGACTTTTGATCATCTAGAGCAGTGGTCCCCCAGTGGTCTCCAACCACCGGTCCGTGTATCAACTGGTACTGGGCCGCAACCGAAATAATGTTTTGGAACTGATTTAGTTTAACAGTTAATTTATTTGTGCTTTGTTTGGCTTGATCTTTCCTTTTGGCGCCGCCTGTGGCCGCTGCTGATATTACATTTTGTCGAGAGAAGGATTGGGGGGATTTTGAGAGCAATCAGTTGGTGGCGTTGTTTTGTCCCTGGAAATCAGGCCCATGACTGTCTGTAATTTGTAAGAAAGTTGATGTGGATTTTTACTTTTATTTTATTCCTTTATTCTTTTATCTCTATCATTTTTAGTCGCTATTTTATTCTTTTTATCCTTTATTTTATTCTATTTTTGACCCTTACTCATTTGTCTGATCAGATTTAGCGTTTATGTCTTTGAGCTGTTGTGTCTGTTTTTACAATGTTATTTTTCTGTACAGCACTTTGGTCAGCTGCGGTTGTTTTAAAGTGCTTAACAAATACAGTTGGATTGGATTGGATTGATAATATGGCCAAAATTAGTTTGTTTGTTGAACCAACAACTTGTGACTGTGGATAACGAGCTAGCTAATATTACTTCTTATCTTCAACATATTATATAGTACATTTTAGGCAGCAGTTATGTGTTTAGCTCGTTTGCATGTTCGTTTGTGCCAGGTATTTCCCTTGAAATTAATACTTTTGTAATTCAGTTTTATTATTTGACTTAATGTAATTTGCCACCCCCCGTTCACATTAAAATACTCAATTGTTGACTGATCCGATAAATCTGATAAAAAGGTTGGAGACCCCTGATCTAGAGTAGACGGAAAATTGAAGGAAACATTTTACACAATGTTAAAACGAACAGCAACGACATAGCTTTGAAAAATACCCATGTATGCTTTCACCTTGTCTGAAACCGTAGTCAAAGTCGGGACCCATGCCTCGTGTGTCGGACACTTTTTGGCAACATTTCCCAATGTTGGGTTTGACCTTTGCACAGGTACTTGACAATGAATTTTCATGAGCACTGCAGCCATACGGCACTTTGAATCAAGAAATCCTGCAGGGGCCTCTTAGAAACACTAAACTCAACCTCCTCAGAGTACACGCTGCGATTTAGCACTTGAGTGTTTCAAAACATAAAAAAAAAAAAAAAAAATCCCTTTTTGCTTTCGTCTGGTGTCCAAGTATTCTTTCCAGCATGACACCGAGGGACCAATTGAGAAAGAACTCTATTTGCACTGCTCTGCGCTGCGTTACGTCTGAACGGAACAGAAAGCACACATTGCCTGCAGTCAGTAATCGCTAGGGTGAAAGAAAAGAATAGCTACAAAGCAGCTTAGCACATTTAGCGAGTGCTTATTAGGCCTCGTGCCTCGGCGCAGGCTGCCGAGAGATAAAGTTGAGCTATTTGCTTCAGACGGACGGCGAGTCTTGGGTATTTCTGATGAAATACGGTGACATCCAGACAACTCGCTCACTGGATGCTCTCCTCTGCGTAAAGCGCTAAGCTACACACCTCCGAGAGTTGTGCAGTTTGATACATATTTGTGTTGTTGAGCGTTTATGCACTTCAGAAGCTTTCATGGGCACTGCCGAGATTCATGCTGTCGCTTTGTACAAGTTTTAATGCGACTGTTAAGGCTGCAGAGCCTGCTAACAATGGAAAGATGATGATCGAGAATCTTTTCACGACCATTTTAAGACAATGGAGCAACGTGGACTATCTTACCATGTGTTTATTCATCGCGGTGTGAGGTGCCTTGCTCAGAGGTGATGTTAAATTATCATATACAATATTCATTGGTGGCCAGTCAGATGCAAATTTGAACCACAAGCCTGGCAATGGGATGAAGTGCAATCAGGGTTTTTTTGTTTTGACGTTTACAGGAATTCTGAGCAGCTATTCAATGAGCCCCGAGGAAGGATCTCCCTGCTACAGTGGCTACATTTACATGATGTCAATAATTGGGTTAAGGTTAGGTTATGTCAAAATTTGGGTTTCTTAAACAGCCAGAGTATCTCTGTTTGCAGGCTTTAGCAAGGGGGGCTATAATTTGTTTCCTTCTACCAAAACGTGGCTTCTTGTAGCGTCTGAGTTTTATCCTGTTTGTTTATGTTACGGTGGTGTTTTTTTTTTTTACCCTTATTGCTCAATACAGCGAGTGTTAAATGGCGTAACCGAGCATATTTTTCGTACTTATGTAAAAACCCCTGTTAATGACATTCAATTACCATATTTTCCGTACTATAAGGCGCACCGGATTATAAGGCGCACCCTCAACTAGATAGATAGATAGATAGATAGATAGATACTTTATTCATCCCCGTAGGGAAATTCACATTACCAGCAGTATCCTCAAGTCGAGATATAAAATATGAGAAATAAAGTACACAAGATACACATAAGTCCAGTACAGAAGTATACTTAAGGTGCTTGTTAACAGTGTAAACAGAATAGTGTGAATCGTTGGAGTCTAGTGCAAGTATAATTAAGGTGCTTGTATAAAGTGAATAGTGCAGTGCAGAGTATGAGGTTTAGAGTTTAATGTGAGCTTTTACTGCCCCGGGTGGAGTTGAAGAGCCTCATGGCATGGGGGAGGAATGATCTCCTCAGCCTGTCCGTGGAGCAGGACAGTGACAGCAATCTGTCACTGAAGCAGCTCCTCTGTCTGTGGATGATGCTGTGTAGTGGATGCGTTGGATTGTCCATGATTGATAGCAGCTTGTTTAGCGCTCGTCGCTCAGCCACAGTTGTCAGACTGTCCAGCTCTGTGCCCACAACCGAGCCCGCCTTCCTCACCAGTTTATCCAGACGCGAGGCGTCCTTCTTCTTGGTGCTGCCTCCCCAGCACACTACTGCGTAGAGGAGGGCGCTCGCCACAACAGTCTGGTAGAACATCTGCAGGAGCTTTTTGCAGATGTTGAAGGACGCCAGCCTTCTGAGGAAGTACAGTCGGCTCTGTCCTTTCCTGCACAGAGCTTCTGTGTTGGTAGTCCAATCCAGTTTATTGTCCAGCTGCACACCCAGGTATTTGTAGGTCTGGACAAACTCGACACATTCTCCTTTGATGGTTACTGGTTCCGGATGGGGTTTAGGCCTCCTGAAGTCCACCACCATCTCCCTGGTCTTGGTGGTGTTCAGGTGCAGATGGTTAGCGTCGCTCCATGAGACAAAGTCCTGGATCAGTTTCCTGTACTCCCCCTCCTGCCCACTCCTGATACATCCCACGATAGCAGTGTCGTCTGCAAACTTCTGCACGTGGCAGGACTCAGACTAATGACTCAGACTCAGGCCTCAGGACTCAGACTAATGACATATTTTACAACTTTTTCCATATATAAGGCGCACCGGATTATAAGGAGCACCCTCAATTAATGACATATTTTAAAACATGTTCAATCACAATATAGAAATACTCAAAGTAATAACAATAACTCTAATAATGAAATGTCAATATGACCAACCTTGTTCAACTGTAAACACACAAAAGAAACAGGTAAAGCTTACTTTATCAGTTCATTCCCCATCTACGAATCCCAATCTCAATACTGATCCATATATAAGGTGCACCTGATTATAAGGCGCACCATCAGCTTTTAATTTTTTTTAAGGCTTTTAGGTGCGCCTTATAGTGCGGAAAATATGGTACATAAATGTACCATATATTCCGCTCCTTTATGATACTGAATATAACAACTTAAGCACACCTTGTACAGTAGTGGGACATTTGCGTGACTGAAAAAATTCAGCAACAGCAACAGGAAGAGCCAATCCCTTTTTTTTGTTTTAAACCAAATTGGCCAAATAAATGTGCTGCATTAGCTGGAAAATGGTTGTTTTGACATTAAACATTAACGCTCCCCTAAATTGCTGAATTATGTTTCATTCTTTTTCCATGAGCGCAATATCAATCAGAGCACTGTACCATGCTTTCGATATTACTGGCATGTCCAATGTATTCTTCCAAAATAAGAGAAAGGAAATGGGGATTAGTTCCCCTTAAGATATATCCTCGCTCTGAATTGCAACATTTCCCAGACCTCATATTTTTCACTTTCCCCAATGTTGATCAAGGATCAAATCACCATCCTTTGTTTACATGAACTTTAATAATTCATCACATTATGTCAAATGGACATAATAGAATCCAATAAATGTACGCTTTTTATCTACTGTGCAAAGTATTTGTTGCGTTGTTCATTTATTCCATTTTATACTATTCTATTTATTTTATTCCACATTATTCCCCTTGGAGTCCTAAGGCTGTGGGTGGTTACTTGCGCTCGACCATCCTTAAAAGGCACCGGCAGGTTCTCAGAACACACCACTTGGCCTCGTGAAGCCCGGAGGGAACCAACAGCATTGTGACCGTCTCAGCTTACTTAAGCTTCCCTTTGTGCCGCTGCCAAACGCACGGGCTCGTCGCATGCTCATTCTCACGTTATTGCCCTGTCGTGCGCAATCAAGCGCTTTGCTCACAGCTGACTGATTAAGCTATAAGAACGAAGGAGAGAGACAGAGTGACACTGAGAATAAGTTACTTGAAGTTAAAATCACGGCACAATTGGCGCTTTGTGCCTGATGAAAGTCGCTGTTAACCTTTTACTCGATCTCCGCCAGGGTTCAGACATCAGACACCAATTGATGTTAATCAGACTAATGGCTGCTTTGACTGAATGTACAGTCTTAAACCTTCTCTATTTTGTTATATACGGCACAAAACAGGGATTTTACATGGTTCCTGCTCCCCCCACCCCCACGTATATTATACAAATGTGACAGATCTACAATTTTACATTTTCTTTAAAAGGTGACAACTTTGATCTGATTTTCTTTTATAGTTCAAACTATAGGAGTTTTTAAGTTCACCATTAGCAACTATGGAGCAGTGAAAGCTTCTTGTAAATTTGCCAGCTTCTCCACGAGTGTGATTCGTTAACACGGACGGACAGTGCGATATGGCTCTAAATGAACACGAGCGTCAATAAACCGCGGAAGAGTTTGAGAAAATATTTCATGAGTTTGATGCAGTTTGGTGAATAAGTAGAGATGAAATATAATGAGTGTGAGTTCCCTTTAATTTTATTCGATGTAGGAAAATATCCACAAAAATATTCATACTCACTTGTGGTAAAAGTCTTTCCTGGGCCATTCTGAAAATAATTGATAGTTGATGTTAACCACTTGACGCACGGTACTGAAACACAATGGCATCTTTTAAAGGACTGCAGCTTTTAAATGCAAAGACTTTAATTAAGAACATGCAAATTCCACACAGGTAGGCAGGGACTGGGATTGAACGTGGAACCTTCAAAATAATCATCCTTTGCTCTCTCTGAATACTGCTTTGCACACTCTTGTCATTCTCTCGATGAGCTTTAAGATTTAGCCACCTCAAATTATTTTTACTTCACCAGTGTGCCTGATCAGAGTAAAAATGTGCATTTTCCTGCTTTACTGTATCAGTGGGATTAGTTGGGACCATCACTTGTGGAGTGCAGACATCAGATATTAAAATTCATATCATGTACAACTGATGAAATGCAATTTATGGTGAGAACCAATCCTCTAAATAAGAACCACAGGGGGACATCAAAAAGAACATGAATGAGAAACTGTGTCCAAACTTTTGGTTTGAACTTGAAATCCAGGCACAACAGAAAAAATGAGCTGATTGATGCAGATCCTCTCCTTTGTGGTGAGGAATAAACTATCTTTCTAACAAGTTGCGTTTTCAAGGAGTGGTTAATCACTAATGTGAAATGGAGTCAGGAACGACTTTTGTGTTCACACAAGTCTTCACCAAAACTATGTTTGGGTGAAGAGCTAGCAGGTATGAACAGAAAATATGTACTTCAATTAATCTGCATCTAGGTATAAAATAAGAGGACAGCTACTTTAGCTGTTAAGACCACACATAAACACGCTGATGTCAGCCATAATGAAGAGCTCAAGGTCACACATAAAAATAAAAAAAAAATCCCAGTAACAGCAATGTTATTTGCTTGCACAGTATTTGCTTCTTTTGGCACCACTGAGTCCTGTGTTTTGCGATATACACAAGTGTAGGACTCAAAATTACTTTTATTTTTATTTTTTTACAACTTCAGATTTACTAAAGAGCTATTTTGAATGTTCACGTGTTTCATGTTAAATGGGTTTAAAGGAAAAAGCAGACATGTTTATCTGAAAATGCAATTTTGTATGGGAAAGAAGCTGCATCAAGAGTATGTATAGAATAGTTTTTTTTTTTTTTTATCCATTTTAATAGGAAATATTTACATTTCCGCCATCAAAAAAACAATCAAAAATATTCCCGTTATTTATTTATTTATTTTACACTTTTACACCCACTATAACTGTTATGACCAAAAGATTCAATTAAGCCCCTGATATAAAATTCAGGTCATATCACCAAGCCTTCAGTCTCATCTAGAAGCAGTTCCTAAAATATTTTATTTGTAACATACTAAAAACTACTGTACCACATTTGTACCTCCTATACAACCATGCCAGCGTTACAGGCAGCAATTGAAAACACATTTGCTGAATTAACTACAAGACAAAAACAAACATTTTAACGTGAGGGATTGAAGTCCTCTATTAAACAGCAAATTTGAATGAAGCGCCTCATGTTGCTGCCATGTAGTAAATTCTATTTAGTCTGTGCTTCAGGATGTGATTCATCAACAAATTAATTCTTCACAGATTATATCTCCATCAATTTAATCAAACATTATGCCCTTCCCCAGCTATCAAATAGTGTTTTCCTGCCAATGACCCCTGCTGTGTTTACAGCATTAATTAAAGGACATAAACTACAAACAACGCTTTGATTCAGTTTGTTATTTCCTTTTGAAAAGCTCAGCAAATGAGTAAAAATATGCAAAAGTTAAGCGACAAAAGTTTTTCTTTGGCCAAAATTGGGTCTGGAAAAAGGAAAATGGGCCATCAAAGGGGAACGCGAGTCCGATAATCAGAACATCCACATTAGCCCAGCTTCAAATGAAAGGCTCAAATGATGAATTGGAGCAAATGATGAACTATTGAAAAAAAAAATCAAATATTAAAAGAGGGCACAGCAGCGTGCCCTGTGACATCAAATGGTCATCATTGCCTCCATTTAGTGTAAGAGCAATGAAAGAGATGTCATGAAGACCAGGCTGGCCCAGTCTCATTAGCCACAAGGGAAAACCGACACCCACAACCACAGCAAAGACGTGATTTAGGTAAATCAGGCCATTATGATAATGTGGCTTCTCGGAAAAAGGAACTTTTGCTCTTCGTTGGGCTCTACTTAGTGGCATATTTGTTCAACAAAGTGAAAATATGAAATGAAATCATAACATTGCTTCTTTTGTTTGTTTAGAATATATTGAGCTTTGGGAAGAATCCGCTTGTTGTAGGATTTTATGTTATCTTATTCAATTTACTCCCTCTGTATGCAGGGACATTATCTGCTCTGGAATGCTCGTTAACCTCTGCTTTGTTCTCAATTTTGAAGTTTGGGGTTTAACCCTTTCATTCCCGTTGGAACAATGCCTCCCACAGCTTTTCAAAAAATGGCAGTGGGTATAGGAATTGCAGCAATAACATGAAATAAACATTCCAGCGGTTCATAACACACCTATCTACAGATTCTCGTGGCATTTAGCAACTTTACCAGACACAACAAGGCAGTGATGGGCCCACTGTCAACAAGGTAGCTTGTGTTGTACAATTTCTCATGAATTAACAATCTAGTACTGCGGAAATATATTGATAATATGTGCTATATATTTGTGTCACTATAGATTACACTGATTACTATCTATTGTAGGCGTTTGATGATCATTTTCACTTCTCTGGCATGTTTATATTATTATTATTATTATTATTATTATTATTATTATTATTATTATTATAAAATAGCGATGGGACAAAAAAATGGGACTTTTTAAACTAATTTTCCAAGTATCCTAGACCTTAAAAAGGTTTAAAAACTGTGTTCAGTGTGAGTGCCTGACTTTAAAAGATTGAACATTGTTAAACAGGTGGTGCTTTTTTTCAAGTTTCTAAACATGTCTTGGCTGGAGAATGTTGGGAACTGAGGTTATTTGGTCGTGCATTCAGCTGCCCCACACAACTATTCCCAACAGTCTCCTAGTATTAGATAGGCTTGAGTATATAATGGACTGTTTTGTTTAAGAGGCGTCTTTTTCTGTTAACTCATTCGCAAGTTGAAATTGCGTGTTGAGGAAAGAAGCACAGATCAGATCAGATTGTATCTTATTGGACTTCCGAGATAAACTCGGATGGAAATAGAATTCTAGAGTGTGTGTTTTCCTTGATTCTCTGTATTATTATAGTTTTTTTTATTACCTTTTAACCTTGATTAAATGAACAAGTAAATAATTACTTGTGGTAACAGGGAAGTGGAATCTACCCCTCCAAAATTCTACAGTGTCTTATTTATTAAAATCTGGAGCCAGAATTGCAGAAGTATCTCCAGGTAGATGTGTTTCAGCACCTCCAGAAGATAAAATCATGGAACATCATCTGTTTATTTCTGGTTCATCTGACAGAAAATCGCTTCACTAATGACAATGTACATCTGTGTGAAATTTAATAAAATAAAGGCATGCATTATTTGAAATGAGTCACTTTAATTCAAATTATCATACAATGCTTTATATTCAAATTAATTTGCCCCTAACTTGAAACAAAAATTGGACCGATCTCTACCTACCTTCAGAAAACCGTTGGAATGTCACAAACACCCTGAAGTTTTTACACTAACTTGAGAAGCACTTTTAAAAATAATATGCATGTTAGGTTAATTGAAGACACATAATAACCTATAGGTTGTGAGTGTTGTGAGTGTGAAATGTTGTTTGTCTATGTGCTCTGTGTTTGGCTCGTATAGAGAATAAGTGCTAGCAAAAATGGGTGGATAGGTATTCCATTTTATCCTGACTAAGTGTACAAAAAAGTTGAACGTAAGTGTTATTCAAGAGAAAATGAAGTATACAGTAGAAAAAAAAATCAACACACAAGTACAAAGGGAAGTTGACCACTGCCAACTGTGAAACCTTGAACCCCTCACCCAAAGATGTATCTTTTGGAAATGCTCCTGCAACAAAACTGTCATCAACAACATTTGTGGTATATGAAATCTCTGGTCTTATGAGAGTCACAGGTATGCTGGAGCCTATCCCAGCTGTCTTGGGGCAGAGGGTGAGGTACACTTTGAGCTGGTTGCTCGCCAAATGCAGGGCACACATAAACAGACAATAATTCACACTCACTAACACCCCAAAGGGCAATTTGGAGTGTCCAATTTACTTAGCATGCATGTTTTGGGGAAAGTGGGAGAAAACTCACAAAGGCAGGGGGAGAACATGCAAACTCCACACAGGAGGACCAGAGCCAGAAGTGAACGCGTGACCCTTGCACTGTAAGGTCAGCCACTGTTGCCACCCTGAAACAAAATCCCCCCCCAAAAATTGTCAGAACTTTTTTTCCCCTCTTTTCTTCACTTTTTACCACCAGCCAACTTAGCATTATTATATTAAACTAATAATGGTATGGGACCATGTTTTGAGGGGAAAAAAGGCAAATTAATACTATTGAGTTCTCAGCTCTGCAACATGTTGCACTATGGGCACAATGAAAGTTAATGGATGAGAGGAAACTACTTTTTTTAATTGACAAATCATTAAAATCATTTTAAAATACATTTTATTTGTACTCATAGTACATTTTACACACAGTAAAACTGGTAAAGTAAGTTTTATAGTGACCTATGATTGAGTTTGATTTAAACATTTTACAAAACATTTGTTTGGGGAGGGTACTGGAACTGGAGTAAATCTACAGAATAAACTTCACAGAGCAAACCGTATATTTGTCAGTGTAAAATTTGGGTAAATGCTTTGAGAAAAATGTATAACAAATATTTTACCCTCTTCCAAATGTAAATGTTATTGTTTAGGCTGGGGACGAATAAAGTTACTTCCAGAGTAAAACATTCCTCAAAGTAAAATGTACTCCATAAAATGTATTGCATTTTCTATACGCTTTCACTTAAGTGCCAGAGATGAATTAGTTATTCTGATTTCACCATTTCTTTTTTTAACAAGTTTGTGCACATCTCTGCAAACGAAGACAAGAAAATCCTCAAAACTAAATCAAAGCCAAGACTTACCTGGACATGAAATCGGGTCCACATCAACATGAATCCAAGCAAAACTAGGCCTAGAAAGTGAAGGCATCACAGTTTTCTTCTCAAAATCCAAGAGGACAAGACAATAAAAAGCACCAGACTGTCGAAAAAAGCCCACACAAGGCCTGTTTTTGTTACTGAATAGAACTGGTCTAATTTTAAACCCGGCAAATTGTCACAAGACAAAACACTGCCAACTCGCGAAGCAAAATGTTGCATTACCATTTATGTGTATAGTAAAAAAGGTAGATTTTGACACACACCATTTATTTTCATTTTGTTCAGCCTAAAGAGAGAATTCAAGTGACAGGCATTTTTTTTCTCTGCTCCATCCTCTTAATTGCACGGTGGACAATTGTGAGGCACTTTGGGGAATTTCGCTGGCGACGCGGCACAGATTAACAGTCCCAGCACGCTTTGTTGCTGCTGTATTTGCATGATAATTAGTCGGTGGCAGCACGTCCGTGTGTGTGTACTCATTTATTTATTACTTCACTAATATAGGTACACAGGGAGCGAGTGAGCAGGCCCGTGAGCGAGAAAGGAACACACAACAATGTGCATTAATTAAAGTGATTAAAGCATCCAACTGAACTTTGCCTTGGTGTGTTTTTTCAACTAATGAGCAAAGTGGCAAATGACTGTTTGACTTTTATCGCAATTAATTGTACCATTTCCCCTCATTTATCCCTATTCATCTAGTATTTGCACTTTTAAGCCCTCACGTTAATTTGGGCTCTTTTTCAATTGATAAACTAGTTCCACTAAGTGGAACGCTGAATTATCAGTAGGGTTGTAATAGTTTGGGAATTTTTAACATTCTTTTTTTAATTTAATTCTGTTTTGACTGGAGTATTTTTAAAATGTATATAAGTTTTTAAGTGTGTGTTTGAGTTATTGATTTTTATTTATTTACAAATGCTCTGTTTTGTCCATTTTTTTATTAGCTTTTGCATTAGTTTTAGTTTTCTTTGGACTTTTGTTGAGTATATATGCACCTATCGAAGGAGAGTTCCGAAATTCATTGTACTGTATAGCTGCTGTACAATGACAGTAAAGGCATTCTATTCTATTCTATTCTATTCTATTCTATTCTATTCTATTCTATTCCAGTTAGTTATGGTTTTTACATTTTATTTTATTCTGTTGATGAATGTTTTTTGTTTTTGTTTGAATTGCAGTTATTTTGTTAGTTTTCTCTTCAGAAAGCTTGCCCAATGTAGAAAGTCAAAACTTGAATTACGAACAACTTTCAGACCTATTACAGTTAATGGTTTGTTTTTTTTTGAGCAATATGTCACCAACAGAACTGACCCAACATGTGATTACTGCTTTAACCTGTGGTGAAGGGATGCCCTCGCAACTTATTGAAATTTGAAAAGAGCTGTTTTTAGCCTTTGCTTGTAAGATTTTTTTTTTTTTGCATGAGTCTTAATTGATGCTTTTCCCTGCCTTGCCCAAAGACTTGTCCCTAAAGGCTTTGTAAAAAAGAAATGAATAAATAAAAAGTGCCTCTTTGTTAGGTCCACCCTATTCCCACTGCATTGTCCCACGAAACAAAGGGAACCGTCTCCCTCCCTCTGATAGTAGCCAATAGTAGCAAAGAGGTTTGATTTGAGGGAAGAGGATGCAATTTGCCTAGAGAAAGCCCGGGGATGAGAGGCATCATGGCGCTGGCAATGGAATCAGGCTGTCAGCTGGCATCTAGCAATAATTGCTTCCCATGGCACGACCCCGCTGGCCCCCGTGAATGACGAGTGGCGCGGCGTCAAGGCGAGAATCCATATTTCACGTCGGTCGTAATTGTTGTGCGAATGTGAAGCTGCTTTTGTGAGCCTCAAATTTTGATTGAAATCTGCTATCCACAGGGATCGTAGGCCATGTGTGTTGGTGTGTGTGTGTGTGTGTGTGTGTGTGTGTGTGTGTGTGTCGTTGTTTGGGGAGGAGGGGGTCTTCCAAATAGTTACACCAAGGCTGTTTGTGTCATACAAGTTAAAAGGCAGTTTATTTTGAAGGATTGACTTGTCTTTCGCACGAGTATGCCCAGTCTACCTGTCGCTGTTTCCCTGCTGTTCCCCCGGTGTGTTTCAGTGTAGAGTTTTGGTTGTTACTTTGAATTGTTTTGTTTGAGGTTTTTCTTTTCCTCAGTTTGTTATTAAACCTTCATTTTTTTGAGTCACCACGTTTCGGCCGTTCTACATTTTTTGGGGTCCACTCGCTTCCTCCGCTGCTCCGGCTTCACATGAACGTGACAGAAGGTTTGAGATACCTGCTGTGCTATTGTGAAAACAAAGTCACATTTTTTTTTTTTTTTTTAAAAAGCCCAAAACATTTGACTCCAAACTTTAATATAATAAAACACTGCATTGGAAAATGTTGGTAGATTAACCAATAACCCATAATGTAACTGACTATTTACTGGTACTGGTCGTATGTGTATCGATTGGCATTTAGAATGAATGAATGAAGCCTGATTTAAATGAGATAATAAAGATGAAAACAAACCAGCCTTAATTATTTCATCACCACTAAACTCTACTGGGTGCAAAACATCTATAATGTATTTTAAGCTTCAGGACATGTATTGATCTGTAATTGAGACGCTAAGCTTTTTAACGAGACAAATCTGAAGGCTTTTCCTTAACCAAGTTGCCAGGAGGCTTGCTTGCTGTAAAAATGCATGAGAATCTAAGTCAATAGTCATATATATGAATACAGGAAGATTGGAATTTTCAGACTGTTGAAACAAGGACTCAGTTTGAATGCCAAAAATAAGTTTTGAAACCCTTCTTTAAATGATCCTTAAGTTCTAATGGATCTGAATCTGGGCAGCACGGTGGCATACTGGTTAGCATGTCTACCTCACAGTTCAGAGGTCCCAGGTTCAATTTCATCTTGCCCTGGCCTTCCTGTTTGGAGTTTGCATGTTCTCCCCATGCTCGCATGGGTCTTCTCTGGGTACTCCAGTATCCTCCCACATGCCAAAAATATGTCTAGTATGTATATTGGACACTCCAAATAAGTGTGATTGTGAATGTGAATAGTTGTCTCTCTGTGCCTTGAGATTGGCTGGCAAACAGTCCAGGGTGTCCCCCACCGACAGCTCAAAGACCGCCGCGATATGCACCAGCAAGCCAGCAAGCCGGGTGAGGATAAGTGGCTAAAGAAAACGGATGGATGGATCAGAATCTTTCGCCGAAACTTGAACTCTGATCGGACTCATGTCCGTTTGCCACCAAGGGAAGCCATCACTCACCTGTCCGAAGCTAATTCCACACAGTGTCAGGCATGGAATTTGATTCTAGGATGGAGGACTTGCCCAAGTCCGCCCTTGATGTCTACCCGTCACGGCGCCCCTCTAGTGTGTCACTTCACCGCCAAGTGAACATGCTAAAATTCCTTGCAGGCTAAAGTGCCATCGCCAGCTATCTTAGGCGCTGGGGCAAATCCCAAATGACATCCTCGTTTTTTAAACCTCCTGCTGCAAAGAGCAGATGAGCGTTATTCAGGGAGTAGAATGTCAGAGGACATTGTGCATGTGTGACAGTGGTGTCCTATTATGTGTCACGAGAGATAGCTTGGAAGTGGACAACCCTGCACCAAAATATGAGGTTGGTGTCTTTTTGTGGAAAAAAAGCAGTGTTTTGGATGCTTAAGGATACTAGATGAACCCCCCCAAATATGTCCGCAGTCCCTTCCAACATCTTTGACTTGTGAACCTACTGAGTTGTGGTCCCTAAACCTGCTTATAGCTTAGCGGTGGCATTCTAATTGACAGTTCTCATTACAAGTGACCTCTTCATATCCTTCCATGGTCTGTCACTCATTGACATATAGACTAAACAGTGAAGAGTGAGGTACGTAGCTCACCAATTACTGGTGTCGACTGAAATAAATTGCAATTTGACTGACCAATAATGAGGGAGGGATGTAACTAACCAAACACTGGCGCTGTCTCTCATGACAGACTTCATGTAGAACGACAATGTTAAACAAGGCGCGTGGGGGCCAGATCTGGCCTGACACAATTTTATGTGGCCCTTGAAAGCAAAGCAAGCTTTCCAACGATGCTTGCTAAAATTTGAATCAACATTTTAAACTGTCATATGTAAAAAAAATAATGACATTGAGATATTGCAAGCACTTTTTTTTTTTGCTACGTCATTATTTGAACAGGAGAAAACAGGAAAAAAAAATATGTATCGTAGCGGTGTGTAATGTATATGTCGTAGTATGCACTGGTCAGTCAGTAAATTCATACACATACACATAAAATGATGTGGCGGGCCGGATGTGGCCCCCAGGCCTTGAGTTTGACAATGGTGGTTTAGAGTCTGGCATCAATGCTGGAGACGTGTCGTATTGTTCAATGACAGTGTAATTGAATAGCATTTTTTGTGTGTGTGTGTGTCCTTAATCAGCGATTGAAGTTTAATGGCAGTTTATTGATGTTGGTAGAGATGTGATGTGATGGCAATAAAAACTGAGTTGTGTGGAGGAGTGAAGCTAGTTGTTGGCAACCACTGCTACAAAGGTCAAATTCAAATACGACGCCCATTGTATTGCTGCCCAAGTGATATTTGGTGTGTTTATTCTGAAGTTGGCCTTCAAAGCACTCCGTTGGTGTGTAACGTGATATTGTCTTCTTCTTGGAAGGGTGAGTTTGAGTAGTCGACCAAAGCCAACAGGAAGATTTGTTTGGACAGTTTATGTTGTTTTTAAGCATAGTAATTGAGAATCTTGCTTTGTTTGTGAAGTGATGTTTCTAGCACACTGCTGATAAATAGTAAAGAGTGATGATGAAGAGTGATGCATGTGATCAGTCCACCACAAAGACTGTGTAACCAATTAGGAGTGAGATGTGTAAACAACCGAATCACAGTGCATATAGTAATGTTTCAATATCAGTCAAACGTTTGGATACACCTTCAAACGTATTTTTTTCCCCCTAACATTCTAAATTAATGTTTTCAGTGCTGTAAAGAGTGTTTAGAATGTCTGCCTCACAGTTCAGATTTCTGAGGTTGAATTCCAGTGGGCCCCTGCGTTCCTATGATGAGTTTGCATGTTCTCCCTGTGAGTGTGTGGTTCTTCTCCTGGCACATAAAGTACACTGACCAATGAAGGTCGAGGCATGAAATTGACCAGTAACTTTTTCTGAGATTGATAATTAGGCTAATGATTTATCAGTAATGGGTGTAATCGATCAATCACTGGTGCCATTTGTAATGACCGACATGTCATCTGATCAATGAAGAATGAGGACTTTAGGTGAGCAGTCGCTGTCGGTTATGACAGACCTGCCAACTGACCAATGAAGGGAGAGTTATCCTTAAGCCTGCTTACTTTAGCCATGGACATTGTAATTGACATCCTTTACTCAGAATATTCCCTTCTGCGACATGTCACTCTCCAGCCTTAACATGATAACAAGCGGGTTGCTTCATAGAGGGCCTGGTTTTGTGCAGTCAGCCAGACCGGGGTCTCCTTGTAAACAAACCGCAACAACTTGCGTTAGCGTATAACGGCGAACTGCAAATGAGATGAGGGAGTCGCACCTCCCATGCATACAAGCGGCTTCATATAAACATCGCAGGTGCATATACGCTGTCTGGCATGCGCACACACAAAGGTTCCTGTGCAGAATCTTAACTACCTTATGCAAACTGTATGTTTGCAGGAGAGGCACAGGGAGGCAGAGCGCGCTGATGATGAGTGGCTCATTATGGCAACAGCAGCGGCAGTACACACTGGGTATCGCATAATCAAAGCCTGGGGGTACGTATTAATTATCCTTTTGAATAGTGATGAAATTTTAAAAAGCTTTCTCCTTAAGGCTCACATCACAGCGAGATGAAACAAAGCGCAGCACAGCCTGCGCGCCCGGGCCCACATGTGTTTTTACATCTGTTCAGGATATTTCAATTTGATGCTCCACGAGCTGAGCGCGGAGATTAAAGGATAATAATGTGTCATCCAAGCGTGCCGCCATCGCTTTTCCGCGCCGGGTAGCGGCAGCTTTCAGGAGGAGCTAACAGCCATCACATGCGGAGTCGATGCATGTGTCTGCTGCATGTCTGCAGTCAAGGGGGCACTGTCGCGCCCTCAACCCCACCCTTCACTCGGAGGGGGTGATTTGCTAGGAAGAAATATTTATGTGCTGATTTTTTGCTTATTTTTCCCCTCTACTTTTCCTTGTCTTTAATGAACATGATTCCAGATTTTCATTATCTATAATTCAAAGGGGAGGGCAAGCTATAACTCGTCTTTGAACTGATGGTGAGGGTGGCGGCTGGGGTACAGGCAGGGGTATCAACAAATAATGCATTTCTAAAAATAATAGCACATGGCTTTGATTGGCAATGTCAAAGATTTAACTCATTTTACAATGTTTTCATTTTACAATGTTTCACCTCCCCAGGTGCTTTGGCACTCTTGACACAGCATTTGAAGATGCACGGTGATGCAATAGACCAGAGATTCTAAGATTTTTTAAGGATTTAGCCCCTGTGATTTTTTTTTCAGCTGAATACCCCATAACCAGCTCAAAGCAGTTTGGATGACCCCCCCAAAAAGTATAACAGCGATCTGTTCCATTTGTGTCTGATTCATTAAAATTTGCAACTATATTTGAGGTGGTACTTATTCTTGGCGTACTTTGTTCAGCAACTCCAGAAACAAACGATGGTAACGTCATTGATTTTTTTTCGCTGGAAAAAAAAAGTGACTAAGAGCAATGCACATCTATGTAAAACTTTCAATATTTTGTAGAGGGGTCACTATAATATAACTTCGCAGATTGTTTCATGTTCCAATTCATTTACTCTTAATTTGAAAAGAAAAATTACCTGTTCTTGTCATGACATTAAAAAGCATTAAATTAAATTTGTGATCCCTGCAGAAACCCTGTTAAAATATCACATACCCCCTGAAGTGCCTTCATGTATCCCCATTTGTCTACCACTGCAATATAGCAAAGGATTGACATGTGAAATGACCTATGAAGCATTAGTTATGACCTCCAACTGACTGATGCAGTGAGAATGGCTGACCTGTGGACTAACCCATGAAGCGCGACTGACCTACTCAACCAGTATCTGGTTCTGTGTTGTTACTCTAAGGACAAATAGAATAACCTATATGGTTAAATGAAAGAACCAACCAATCGCAGGCGTTTTTCAAAAGGATTAACAGCACTAAAAATAAGTAATAATAAGTCATTTAAGTAACCAATCATTTGTGTACTTATGTAAAAATTGACATGTTAGCCAGACCTAGAAAAATAAGAGAGGTAACCATATGATGACTGATTTTGTGTGTAACGATTGACATACAAGCTGACCAAAGACGAATTATGGGTTGAAGTGAACAATTACTGGGGTTTCATGGAAAGATGCTCCTGTGAACTAAGCAATTCATCTTGATCAAACCCAGCAGTTCTCAAATGCGGGTCGGAGTACCCAAAGAGGCACGTGAAGACATTTCATGGAGTGTGCGAGATTTTAACATGGTTTCTGCAGGTAACAGCGCACCTATCCATCCATTCATCTATCCATCCATCCATTATCTTAACCACTTATCCTCATAAGGGCCACGGTCGTGCTGTAGCCTATCGCAGCTGTCTCTGGGCGTATGCGGGGTGCACACTAAGCTGGTTGAAAGCCGATTGTTTTTGCACTTTTTATTACTGTGACAAGAACGGTTCCTTTTTCTTTTCGAAACAAATGAATTGGAGTGTGAATCATCTTCTTGCCAACTTCTATTATGCTGAATTCTATGCAAAATAGTGTGTGCCTTTATTTTGTTTTACACAGATATGCTTTGTAATTACTGATACCGTTTTCTAGCAGACAAGCCAGAAATAAAACAGATGATTTTACACCATCTATTTTATTGAGTCTCAAAATGAAATGCACCAATATACAGCACCACAACAAATGTATCTCCAAACTTTAATAAATAAGACACAGTGGCACCCTGCTCTCTTTTTCGCTCCTTTTTCCATCCAAAAATTCTTTGCACTGGTTATGGGGTCCTTGACGGAAAAAACAATATTTCACTGGGGATACATCATTGAAAAATAGGCCGAGAACCACTGATCTAACAAACACATCACAGGTGTTGTTTATAATGCCTGGCATGTAGGTTAATCAATCAACTAATCAATGGTGCTGGTAAATATTGACATGTATATTGACCAATGACACTTGACAGATGTAACCGACCAATCGATGGGGCTTTGTTTAACAACTGCCGCGCTGACGATCAAGTGATATATCTGGGCAATTATGGAGCTTAGTTACATGGGATGCGAGGATGAGTATCATGGAATAGATGTACTTTTTATCCTGACTGATGTTAACGTTTGAGGTAATGAATTGAAAGGTTATTTAGGTCCCGATTCCTTTTCAGCACGCTGAGTTTCACAATTGTCACCTCCCACCTTCTTTGTGTGATGGGAGGGGGGGAGCAAGGGAGGAAGTACTCACCTATTTAATTTGATTAGAGATCAGACGGAGGGAAGGAGTCACGTCTCTTCGCCTCCGCTGCTTCCTCCTCGCTGCATGGTGCACCCTGACACCTGATGGTATAAAGAGACGTCACCGCCACGCACCACCGTAATGCTTGTAATTATTCTGAACTCAGAGAAATAAATAAATTTGCTGTTCTCTTTGTGAGTGTCTGACAGGTTTCTCAGCATCCAGCACCGAAGGAAATTGTGGCGTGTATGCACGAGGGCGTACGGGTTTTTGTTGCGGTGTGTTTTTGTGTATGCGTTTGTGTTTACATGCTGCGAGGTGCTTGTAAAAGAGACGATCAGACAAAGTGGAAATGTTGACAGCTACAGTGGAGTTTGTTTTTGCCTTCTCTTCCTCATGGTGAAGGCAAACATGAGGCTGTTTGTTAATAATAAGTTGAAGGTTTTCAAGCATATCTGCTAATGACAATGGTAATCCCATTCCTCCTAGTGACGATTGTGTTGACCCTCTTGGGTAAAGGTTAACATCCTGAGGAAATAACAAAGACTGACCAATGAAAAGTGAGTAAACTCACCAATTGGTACGGCATGACAGATGATGTAAATTTCCTTCATTGAGCATGATTACACAACAGAAATGAACTCATGACACTTCAAACATTGAGCTTATCTAGAACATACAAGAAGCAAGCAATGTGGAAAAAAAATATCTCTGACAGATACATCTCAAAGATATCACAGGCTCTATGGGGCAACCATCTGGGCTGTTGAGTTAAGATGGAGACGCTGAGCAGAAGTAAAGACAGAAAGAATAGGATAGAGGGGCTAATGAGCAGTTGGACTAGAAAATAATGGGCACAACAAAAGCCCTTTCAAATACGATAACGACTGACAACTAGAATATGACTAATGAAGTGAGCGATCTAACCTTTAATGGTAGACTGACCACTGAAATACCACAGATGCATATGACCAGTTAGACTGCTGTGTGTAATGGCTGACATTTGAAAGGCCAATCTGGAGGGATGCTGCAGCATCTAAAGTTTGACATAAAAGGTAAATAATGAAGTGACAGATGTAACCACCAGTCACTGGTGCTGCATGTAATATTTGACATCGAACATGACATAAAGCGCAACTAATATTTGACGCTGTATGTAATGATTTACGGTATTTGTACAGTGAGCAATTAATAAATAAGTAATTTCATTAACTAATGAACCAGTGGGATTTTGTAGCTTACGCTTTTTGTGGAACGCCCATAGCCATTTTCCCAAGTAAAAAGTAAAGTATGAGCCTTTGAAAAGATTGATTGTTTTTCTCCCATTTTAAATGCAACAGAGTACCATAAACATTGTTGCTTTACAAAGTAAACTGATCACCTAATTTATTGAAATTTTAAGCAACCACAAATCTCCTAGAAATGTTTAACCTATTTGTGATTCCATGAACTGTTCTCATAGATAACTTACTCTCCTAGATGCCACAGTGCATGAAAACATTTAAAAGGAAAACGATCTCAAAATTGAAAACTAACTATACTTGGATTACAAAGACTCATTGCTGTTTGGATTCAATAATCCTTTTTTTTGAGGTAATATGTTCCTTCGGCAGCCCTACATCACATCGAGAGTTTTTTTCATGCTTCTTCTTTGACTCAGTCTTTTCTCTCCATGTCTGTCAGACTTTGCATTACACAGCCAATTGCACATTTTGGGAAGAAAAAATATAAATAAAATACACATACAGCACAATTTTAGAATATTTCTACTTAAATATTTCTACCCGTCACCCGTCAATGTGCTAACATTACAGCAATACGACACACATTCTACCACTAACGGCTGAAACCAGGACAGTTATTTGCAACCACACTATTAAAAAGAATATTGGTTTTCTACTTTTGTATCACACTGGATGTAAGAGGATTCGTAGTGTAACTCTTAACTCTATTGGAGGTTTTACAAAGACATTGTGCGGTATTTCTGTGAAGGGTAGTTTGGGCAAGTCCTCCTGTTAACGTCAGTAGACTGAGTCTTTTCCGGAAAAGACTATATTTGTACATCCCGAGAGCCAGCCAATTCACTTTTGGTTGAATTCTCAATTTTTTCTTATCGAGACAGCAAAGGTCATTGCAGTGGTAATATTTAGTAGGGTAGCACCAATGACCATAAATGACCAACAGTTGTAGTCACATACTGTATACCGTATATGGCTGTCTGAACCATTGGTCAAACTGAGCAAAGTAGTGGATCATTTCCTTTTTAACCCAAATAGGGTTATTTTTGACCCAACAGTTTTCAAGTGTTATTACCGGTCCCTGGTGCTGCGTGTAGTGATTTGAGTGCGCTGAACAATGACGAATAAGCGATTTAACTAACCAATAGCTACAAGTGTTATGTACTGTATAGTAATTGACAGTGTTGGGAGTAATGCATTACAAAAGTAATGCAATTACTGCGATGCATTACTTTTTACTGCAACACGGTACACAAGATGGACAGCGAACATTATGCCACTACACTACACTACACTACATTACATACGCCATTATATATCCACTTCGCCAAATAGGACCAGTAATTTGACAAACCCTTTAGCGCGGCGCCAAAGTAACATGAAGTTAGCAAAAAGAAAACACGCTGATGGATGACACTTCGACATCAAGCGGCGGGAAGATTAGTTAGAAGATATGCTGCCGCTTTTCACAGTGGATTCACCAGCATTTGGAAACCTTGTCAGCAAGATCCCTGTCACGATTAGCAATAATAACAAGATAAGGTAACGCTAATTTTAACTGTACAATTGCTATTATTAATAGTTTTCTGGTCAATGTTCATAAAGATGATACACAATAACAATGATGTAGGCTAGCTGCTAACCCCACCGAAAGCATCTATTTCTGCCGACTGAACTTGAATTCGAATATTAACATTGATATCGTGAAACTGTTTTTGCCTACAGCATAAACAATGCATCACTATGCTGTGGAGATAAGTTATAAAGGTTGTATTTCAAGGTTTACAATACAATACAGATGAAATGATTTGTAATGGTTTTAGGCTTAGGCTAACCTTTCACAGGGTGTGTAATGAGAGTAATGAGCTACAGTTAGAATGGCAAATCCCTATTTCCAGTTATGGTTGTGAGAGTAATATAAAAGTAATGTAATAGTAATGTAATGCATTACATTTCAAATACAGTACTATTGTAATGTAACTCATTCCTTTGAAATGACAGTAATGAGTAATAAATGATGCATTACAATTTTGAAGTAACTTGCCCTACAGTGGTAATTGACATGTACAATGAGCGATGACAAACGAAAGATCAATCAGCCAATCAATCAATAGGGATGTGTGTAGCGTTTGCCATGTAGACCCAACAATGAAGATAAATATATAAGGCCAATCACTATGGCAAATAAGAATGGCAAATGAAAGCCAGTTCATAATGGTACAAAGATGAAGAAATGATAAATGCAGCAGTAGTCAAGTACAATCATTCTTTATTTGTCAATCCATAAGTCAATCACTACACACAATGCCAGTCTTGGTCAGTAAACTCACTCTTCAACGGTCAGTAACTATCACACACACCGTATGAGTCTGGTCTATTGCATCAGTAATTTTTCGTTGTTCCATCTATATGTCAATTATTTCCCACACTTGCACAGGGTTCTGACTGAAGAAGAAACTAAACCACTGGACGCAGCTTTGATGTAAGTTACATTTTGACAGGACATTTGGAATTGATAGAACTTTCCTGCATGAGCACATTAAAAAAAAAAAAAAGAAGCAAACTTAGCGAATAATTATGAGTAGTTGTAGTTTCTGACCAAACAATAATATTTGAAAGCTCGAAGCTGATGGTTTGTAGACAGGGATAAGACAGTTCATTCTTGTATTTCATGCTGTTGTAAGTAATGTGCCTCAGTTAATGTTCCCTGGCTTAACGGCGCTGCTGTGTGTCTGTATGAGAGTGTTTTCCCTGACTTTAAGTCACCAAGATATTTTACATTCCTATGCACATCAAGTAAAAGAGTGAGTAAAATTCCCAATCATAAACTACACCCAGGATCCGTGTAGCCAGCCAATTATGACAAACTAAAGGGAAGGAAGCATAGGCGTCATCTGGGATAGACTCATGCTTACCTATGATGCTAATGAGAACAGACCATTGAGAAAACTAACGGACTTATTCTTGATTGGTCAGTCTCATGTGTCAATGGTAAGAAGTTGATCCGTTACATCGAATACGCCATTTGCTGTATGCCAACGAGAATCTATTAATTCTCTATGAGTTTGAAGCTGCCTGAGCTGACTTTGGGTGAGTCGCAAGGTACACTTTGGATTGGTTGTCATTCACACTCACTTCCTGCGGACAATTGAGTCTTAAATGAACCTCACAAGCATGTTTTTGGAATGCGGAAGGAAGCTGGAGTAACCACCAGAGGTATGGCACTCTTCGTCTGATTCCCCAAAATGAGCTGCGTGGCTGAAAGCAAACATGAACGTTCTATTGAAGGTATTTGCTTCCATTTGGCGGCTATTTGGCAAAGATGAAACTGGATAAATATGTGATTCGCTCATGCTCGTGTCGGGAAAACCGCCGCTCTTTCCTCCTCCTCATCTTCTTTGACTCTAAATAATTGAACAGAGTGAGGAAAGGCCTCGCCAGGGTTCATTTTGAGTTTTCACCCGCTGGTGAGCTCGCGACAACACAACATCCGTGTTGGAAACTCTGGCAAGCTTTGGAGATGATGTGAGAGCAGGTGCATTGAGCACAGGTTACGCCTTTTCCTCCTGCAGCACACCGGCAAAGATTTGACATATTTAAAATAAACCCGGAGCGCAGGAAGGAAAACAACTTACATCTTACATTTAACGACAGGAGCTGCGGGGGGAGCGCCGTTGCTTCGGCTTGCAAGCATGGAACGTTATCTAGTTGAGTACTTGAGATGGCGGCTTCGCACGTGTGACCGGAGGCTTTTATGATAATGAACACTACAGCGGGTCTTCCCCTACTAACACACATCAATAAATAAATCATAGCAACTCCGCCAACGTTGCTATTTCGTGAGTAGTCGCTCCGCTTTCGAGTTCGTAAACACTTAAGATGAACAATTCACCTGAGACCGCCACCGCAGCCTTTCCTCATGATCTATAATTAACAAGGGAAAGTGTAAAGATGTAATCGCTACGCTGTTGATTATCTTGATTACCATTATTAAATAGTTTTTAAAGATACATGACTTGCAGCCATATTTAGACGACCTAACTTATTCATCAGGCAGCTGTTTGCTCAGCTCACAAATGGAGGGTAGTTGAATTGTGCTGTACCGTCAGGGGGAGGGGGGCAACTATGTTATTTTACTGGAAACAAAGTAATACATTCTCTTCAAATGAAAAATAGAGTGTAGACTGCATCGAGTCATAGGGATCTGCATCTCCATCACATACTCATGAACTGTGCGTGTATGAATTGTCTCTCGTGTGATTTATTGGGAATATAAAGAAAAATGTCTCAAAAGAAATACTTTGGCAAAAAAATTGTGCAAAAACAAGTTTTAAAAAACACTAA
Organism: Hippichthys cyanospilos; assembly: GCF_059441005.1. Lineage (NCBI taxonomy): Eukaryota > Metazoa > Chordata > Actinopteri > Syngnathiformes > Syngnathidae > Hippichthys > Hippichthys cyanospilos. Next base: position 23,179,348 of record NC_142373.1, on the reverse strand, counting down.
AAAGTCAGGAGTCATTATCTTCACAAAGGTCACAGGCTTGCTGGCGCCTATCTTAGCTGATTTTGGGCAGTAGGCAGATGACACTCTGAACTGTTAGCCAACCAACTGCAGGGCACACAGAGACGAACAACCATTCACTTACCCAATCACACCTAAGGACAATTTAGTGTGTCCAATACACCTGCCATGCATGTTTTTAGGAGTGCTCGGCGAGAATATGCAAACTCCACACAGGAAGGGCGGTGCCAGCTTGATTTGAACTCGGGTCCTTTAACTGTGAGGCGGATGTGCTAATTGTGCCTTTTGCATTTGCTTGGTGATATGTTGTTTTATTTTGTATTGTAGTTTTTTTTCTTTTAAACGGGTGAAATACCCACCCCAAAAGTCTTTGCATTTTGATATGGATTAAAAAATAATGACAATGAAAAAAAATTACAGGATTTTTATCCGACATTGAGTATAAAATATTAAAGCATTCATCATAGAATAGTGGAACAGTTACTACAAATTGAAAAATATGCAGAGCAGTGGTTTGATTAATATTTCCATACATTATTTCTATTAATTCAAAGGGTATCATCACAGCACATGACATGCTTAAAATCTCCATGTGTTCTGCTTTGAGAGGTTTTTTTTGTAGTAGTAGTCATACTGCCCTCCACTGGTCAAGTATCACATAACAACAAAATCGTTGCGCTACCGGAGGAGCAGCTGTGGGTAATAGATCATCTTTGACTAATTAACCACGATTAAAAAGAAATGGTAATCATAATTTGACAGTGTCAATCAGAAGTAAATATGCTGGAGTTGGTATTCGTAATGGAAGTCATTAGGATTGTGTAAGTGTATAAGTTTGTGGTTGTGTAAAACTGGCTCATCAAAATCAAATCACTCAACACAAATTATGAAGATGAATTAAAATATTCCATCATCAAAACAGACTGACAGATGAATTAAGTTGATGTGTTGCATCAAATGAATAAACAACACAAACTCTATTGGTGTTAGAACCAGTTTTTGATTAAATTTGAACAATCTATTGTTCACCATGATGTTACCTTCACTACCATCATGAATTTTCACAGAAGTTAAAAGTCTTCATTTTTAGTTGAGTGACAGTGAGGTTAGCTTCTGTGACTGGGTATTAAACAGACAATGTATAAGATTTAGACACTTATTCGTTTTAAAAACCCACTATAAATATCAATAAGGTGTAAATAAATGTGTTCTTTCAAATCAACACTTTTTTATATAGGTCTAGTAATTGCTATTACATTACATGGTGAGTGCCGCTAAAATGGAGGCTGTCATGTTTCTTTTAGCAACGGAAAGCGAAGGTGGAAAACCTTCGCCAAAATAATTCAAATCATGTTTTGGATGTCAGTATGTGTCTCATATGCAACCGAGAGGTTTTCTGGTTTGTATGCCAATAGTAAATATAAATGGAAAAATAGAGGAAATGAAAGGTTTGTATGCCAATCATAAATAAAAGGGCGGGTCGCTCCATGCAGCACAAGTTTCAGAGTGTGCACAACGATCGGTTTGGGAGTTAGAATGACTAGTTATTCTACACCTCTCAGTTCATCCACCAAACACAAAACAAAACGCTAGCAAAGACATGATGACACAACAAGAATTTACCTTGGAAAGCACGGCCAAAAAGTACATTTGTGGCTTCCTTGTATTGCGTATGGCTGCCGCATGTGCTGTGTTTTTAGTCCTCTTGTGCCTGGATCACTGTCCTATATTCAATTTGACTTCTAAGAATTGTATGAGGTGTCCACGTTTTGTAGATTCCGCGCTATTAGGTACTGAAACCAATGTAACTTGCATTTGTATTCGCTCGCTCTCTTGCTCACTGGAGTAGGCTTCCAAAGTATGGTCTCTCTGAGACACCGTAGTGCATGTGCTGCATTCAAGTAACACAAGTAAACAGCAACTCTTAATTCTACTAAATGAGGCTTTAAGGGCTATATTTTGTTTTTTGCAATTAGGTTACCAATCACAGCGTGCTGCCAGCCATTTTGATGTCAGTTACTAATGTGCTCAATTCAGGGTGCTTTTTGCATTTCCCGCAGTAGTATTTTTATGTGGACAGTAATGGAAATATGTGGTTTTATGAATGCAACGTATCAGTAAAATAGTGTGTTCATGAATTTGTGCCATTCTAATAAAAGTGGACACGATGTGAGGTGAGTATAGAACAGGAATCCTGGAGACGTTGAGACTGGGTGTCTCCTACAGAAGAAACAAAAGACTTCCTCCAACAGAGAATCGGCACCTGACTGTGAACAAAAGACCAGCCGTCGCTATCAGAAGAAGTGCTCAATCGGGATTAATGGCTCTTTGACTTCGTCCCCTTCAACAAAGAACGGTCCGCAAACAAAGGGCCTTAGACTATGCATGCACCCACTTACGCAAACACACACACACACACACACACACACACACACACACACACACACACCTGCATTCCTCAGTGAGACCACATCCCCCAAAAGTCTATAAGAACTGGATGTAAAAGGTGAAATATGGTCCCTGTTGCTGTGACTACAGGTAGTTACAGTGATTCGAGATCTTGTGTACCTCTTCCCACTTCTCTTGTCTGGATTAAATCAATTGTTTCATGTTGTGGTATGTGTGATCTTTCAACATAAACCAACACGATAGGAACTAGTTTGACGCAGGAAATTCATCTAGATTCCTTTAAAAGACAAGTTTGAAAGGTAAGGTAAAAAAAAAAAAATGCATTGGCTTCTGCAGCCAACTGTTAAAGTTATGGTGGTAAGAAGCTTACACCTGCAGTAAAATCAGTGGCAAACAATAAAAGTCAGGCCAGAGGCAATAGAATGAGGCCTGTACTTTAATCAGCCGCTTCCAAACACATAGCCACAGCTTTAATTCTGACGTTTATGGGGAAATGTGGTCTTGTTTCAGTCATGACTGCCTTTAACGTTCATTTCCTGCACACTTGCTTGCCCTCAGTACAATCATAACGACTAGTTTACACACAATACCTTCACCTAACCTATAGGCCTGAACTTCAAATGAAGCGGTTGGTCACCACTCGCCACAATGCGACGACATAAAAAGATTAATGTGGCCGCAATATAAGGCACACATGCTAACTTACACTCACCCACAGGACAAGAAACCACAACTAAAATGTTGGAGCTCCACATATACACACGTGGGAGATCTCATAAATAAACCTGTGGAATATACAGAAAAGTCATACAGGAGTTAATGTAGACTTAATAAATTACTAAAGTAGCGCATACCCCTGTATGAATACAGTATTTATAATAATAACATCCTGTAGAACAGAATGCCATTGTTTTCATTTTTTAGTGGGTGTACAATGAAAATGGGTGCACTGCTCTGTTTGGTGGATATGATGCAGCCTCTTTTATTTTCTGTTCCTTTCTATATTTAGTCAGTAAAATGCAAGTGCTACTGGATTAAGCTCTGGTGACTGATATGGCCTGTGTGAGTCTTTCCACTTTTCCACCCTGCCAGTTATTTGTCATGTTGACAGTGTGATGGTGTGTCATTGTCTCATTGTATGATGAAGCTTTTCAGTTTGAATTTTACAGTAAATTGCCAGACGAAATGGTTTTATAGACTTCATCATTCATTACGCTGCTACCATCATGAGTTGCATCATCAATAAAGACTAGTAAGCCTGTTTCAAAAGCAGCCATGCAACTCCAAGCCATGGAAACACACACACACACACACATATATATATATATATATATATATATATATATATATATATATATATATATATATATATATATATATGTGTGTGTGTGTTACTCTTTGGTTGCCTATAAATCCTAATATGATGAGTGGAAATTTTCTATGATCTTTTTCCCATTTGTTCATAGAATGCACATTTTGTATTGAAAGCATATGATGAACTAAAAATAATAAAAAAAATAACTAAAGTAGCTAAAAATAAATAAATTCAATGAAATACAACGATGCAGTAGAAGGAACATGCACCAATAAAAATATGTGGTTGCACAACTTGTTTTTAAGGAGTCCAGTGAAGTGCAAAGAAATTTAAACAGAATAAAATGGTGTTGTAGAGTCTCATTTTGGACACTGGGTGGCACCCGCGAAATGACAAAATTGACAGAAGAAGTTGAATACTCATGAAGAAGAAGCCATAATGCCACCTCAAATATGGAAGGGCTGTGTTAACTGCTGAACTATAACTAACGTTAAAAACAAATACAAGACTTGTTGTTTGTAATACAAAGCCAAATGTCTAGTAATGGCCCAGAAGGTGACCCCGCCCATTGTGAAACTCTTCGGGGTGATCAAATGATTTTACCCATGCTGAGCAGTAGCACGACAATCCTCGATGCTAATGTGAATACTAGTGTAGTGTTGCATTTTCTGTCAATGAAGCGATCAACTAGCTATTTATTCTCACAACTGTGACAACTGGTCACTTATGATTGTAAGTTGCAGTGCTCACCTGGGCATTGCTTGTAAACGTATGAATTTTTGTCTATTGATTACGAACAGCTAATGACTTCAGTCCTATTCGTTCTTATTTTAATCCTTCACAAAATCATCTCGAGGGCCGGATCAAACGCCTTTGCGGGCCATATTAGGCCCGTGGGCCATACATTTGACACCAGCGACCTACCTGAAATAAAAGCAGGAATTCAGAACTTTTCTCAAATTCATCTTTTGATCAGAAACCAAAGAGAAATCAGAATCACAAAGGTCCCTCTAAATTCTTGACATTTAGGACTTGACATTTTTGCAGGAGACTATTAAGTGAATATGCAGCTGAAGACAATTCAGGGGTGGCCAACTTCGGTCCACAAGAGCCACAATCTATCCTGTCTTCTTGTTTTCCCTCAACCAACCCGCCTGATCAGCTCATAAACAGGCTGGATTGTGGCTCATTGCAGTATAAAATAATGTGCAATTAGACCTACAGAAGAAATCATGCCTTAGCCAAACTAACATGTATGTAAATGTGCCAAGGACGACGGGTCTCAGGTCAGCAAGGGAGGGCGAGGCCCAGGGAGAGAGGACAAGTCAAAACGAGTCTTTGAATCCGGCGGAATTCCTCTCCTCTCTGCTAACTCCTCTGGGGAGGCATCCGGAGCGAGGCGAAAAGAAGACGGGGGCCTGTCAGGAACAAAGCTCCAAATTCACATGATATGTTTAGCTAAAAGGCTGAAAGGAGAAATGAATCAAAGTGTAGCGGGATCAAAGGCAGCCTACAATAAAGTCAAGGCAGTTGCCATGGGAGCAGCAGGAGATGCATATCATTTATACGTCAGATGCTAGCTAGCAGCGCTAGTTTGATTGTTGTCACGAGCCGCAGCCAGGCGCGGGTTAAGAGGAAAGGTCAGCGTCGCGCTGCGAGAGGCGCGACGCCGCCATGTTTGCAACATGCCGCGTCTGATGTGACGTCTCGGAGTCGAGACGAACACGCGACGAGACGCTACACGTGTGTCAACCCCTTAAATATCACAGCCACGCAAACTGTCGCCGGGCTAAGTATTTGTTTTTTTGCATTTCACAAAAGGTAAAAGGTCATAATTACTTTTGGAGTATGACATCAAACAGTTAACAGTTTATTTCCATTTCATACAGCATCAGCATGGAGGATATTGACACACACACACACGCACACACAATAAATAGCTATTTGCGCATTCATAAATCTGACATGCTCATCTTACATTGAAATACACACATTTATAAAATAATGCATGCATTTTGTTTTAGACATGTTTATGCATATGTATGCACATTTATAATGCTTTTTTTTGTATTGTACACATTTGCAGTTTTGTTTTGACATTATTTTGTGTGTGTTTATGAATCTTTACAGCCTACCATTGCTTCCTGAAACTGTTATGGAATACCACCGAACACAATTTTTTTCAAAAAGGGGCTACACAACAACAAAAATTCCTGCCATTGATAAACAAGTGTTATTTGTTGTAAATTGTTTTTTAGGGCAATTACTGTACTTCGAATGGAATAATTTCCCACAAAATGCCTGGCAAAAAGTTGCAAACCATTTTAATGGGTAATTATTAATATTCAATTGTAATTGGAAATTGTTGCGCTCATTTAGATCATGCTTTTACGAATCTTGTTGCAAACTTAAAATGTTCACCACATTACAATATCTTTGCACACATTTACCTGTGCAGGCAAGATTGATCTTTGTTAATGTAGCATGTTCAAAAAGCGATGTATGCTTACAGAAGTTGTCCTTACATTCCCTGCACAGGCATTTAGTTGTCAATGTATATTTACATTTATAGATTTATAGTATATATGTTGACACAGACACACAATTTAGCAAGTCAATATTTGTGAATACAGCATAATATAAATATATATGGACAAACGAACGCCCCTCACAATGCTTTGTGTCCTAATTCCAGACAATAAAAGATTATGTATTCATAAATCTAGTTGACATAACAACAAGCATGTTAATATACATGTAAAGGAGCATGTTAGCATGTGCATGCGTGATGTGTGCTGAAATGTCGACTTCTTTGTTAATGCCGCACCCAAGAGAAATCCCAAAAATAACAACAAAGAGTCATTGGTGGGTCGGATCAAAGTCCCGTCTGCAACCACTTGACGCCTTCTACGTCGTACAACTGCAGGAGCATCTTTTTCCTGTTTATGACCACAGCACTCTATTGCCGGGCCTAATATCCAATGCATTGTTTAGCTCTTAGCTTGACGTATACTTGAAACAAAGGAACGAGCTATCCTCACTCATCCTAAAACAATAGAGGAAAAGAAGAAATAAAGCATCCCCCTCATTCTCATTAAAGCCCCACCATGTTCTCTGGCTGATGTCAAGCCAAACAAACAGCACAGAGCAGAGAAGGTCTGCGTTGTTATTTCGAAGCGCTACATGCCTTGAGGTTATTTTCTCTTCTTTGTCTTGAAACAAATCAATGTAGCACAACTCCCTTTGAACAATTTACACATTTGCTGATATGGTACGTGGGTCAAACACTTTAAGAAACAACTATTTTGAAACAGGTGTTTGAAAGTACCCACAACTCTTCGAAAAAAAAATGTTCATGGTTATATTGTACACATTGTTTTTGAAATGTGTGACCAGAGCCAAGGCCACATTTGGGGTGCTTTGTTTTTATCATTACTGAAATATATGCAAAATCTTCCCTGAATGTGTTATGATCTCTTACCGCTTTTGCAGTAACCTTAAAGAACGATGTTTGTTAACCAATGTTGCCTCCTAGTGGACACATAATTTAGTTGCATTTTTAAGTGCATCAATAACGCAGCAGTCCTTCAAAAAACTCAACGGTAAACTGTGTATTTGCTGGCCTTCAAATAGGAGATCAATCCACATCCAAATCGCATCCCTATCTCATTACAACTAGAATAACAACTATCCAGTGGTGGTCCGTCAGGCCCAGCAAGGCCTTCTCCGCTAGAACCAAAATAATGTATGATATTATATTCTCATAACTATAATAAACTATAATAATTAAAATAACTAAAATAAAATTCAAATTTATTTTATATTTATTTTTACTAAATTTTACTTAAATTTTTACTAAAATATATATATATATATATATATATATATATATATATATATATATATATATATATATATATATTTTTTTTTTTTTAAATAAAATTATTCTCCATATTCTGTTCTTTTCGTGTCATTTTATATGCATTTGGTTACGCTCCTTGCAATGCTGTAGTTTTATGTTAGAGTTTTTAGCTAATTAGAATTCAGATCAATTGTGTCACTATGTTGTGTGAAATCTGCCTTCACCAGAAGCCAGGGCATTCGCATCAACATGGCGCGGGCTTCTGTGCAAGCGCAGATCGATATGTCAGTGGCCCTAATGCGTAATAGACAGCTATAATAGTCAATTGATCCATAAATTCTCCATCTAGAGGCCTCACGTTGAACGTGACGTGACTGGATGCTCACTGCACTAAGGCGGTGCTATATTGAGCCACCATGTTAACGTTGGAAGTAGTTAAATAAACTTAGTGAAAAAAAAAGGAAAAAAACACATGTTGCTAAACTGTAAACTAACAGCAACCATGAGGCATAGCGTACATCGAAGCCAGACCTGTGGACATTTAGCAGAAAATTCAAATCTACTCACTTTTTTTTAACCCACAATGGCCAAAGAAGAACAAAACCAAAATTGGACCGACGAGACTCAGCATTGGCATCCGTCAATACAAAATGTTTTATTATTGGAACTGAAACTCATTGAAGTCTTTCTGAGGAAAGAAAGAAGAATGGATTTTGTACTGAAAGAAGTGGGAGACACGTTTAGGTGAGTCGAGCATTTGATTTTTTTTCATTTTTAATATGTTTTTATCATTTTATTTCATTCATACTCAATTAGTCGTAAAGAAATAAAATGGTGTTCTCATATTAAAGTGTGACTTGTAATTTAGCGTACAATCTTGTGAAAGCATGCCTGCTTTTGGTGTCATGTTTTTCCTGTTGTGGCTTCATTTTGTGGAGTTTTACTTATTTTGTTTTTGGGTTCATGTTGTTTTTCCCTGGCGTCTGTCGTTAATGTAATTTGTGTCACCTGTCATGAGCGTGTTTCAGCTCTAGTGTAGCTCTAGTGTTTTGTGTTTGGCCCAGAGTAATAAATGGTTTTATTGAGCCCATCTCATCCTGCCTCCCTGCATTTTGGATCCACCTTCCCACATCCAACATGCCGCACCGGCATGACACTTGGTGGATTTCATAAAACTTTGTGGACCAATAACTTAAAATAATTATTAATTATTTCAAGTTCTGGCAGTATCTTGTATAATGATAAATTTCAATTGCTGATGCGTGTTTATTGATGTTTCAATGCTCCGGAAAATAGACTGTGTAGCCCAGTTATGCATACCTGTGCTTCTGAGGGGGCCGAATCACTGAAGGCCAAAGTGTGAAACGCACGGACCACCACTGCAACTATCAATACCAGGACGGCAACTAACGATTATTTTCAATTAATCTGTTGATTGTTGATTAACCGGCAAATCTGATTTTGAAAAATATATACTCTCAAATGGTTTAAATTCCATTTGTTTGTTCAAACACAGGATGCAATTTGAAATTGACGGTAAGATAACATCAATTGTCTTTGGTCTGTGCGATGTCAGAAAAATGGGTAAAAATTAAAAAACACGTTTTCACATTATTATGTTTTCATTCCACGCAAAACTAATACATTGGCTTGCATCGAGGACTGCAAGACTAGGTGAATGTTTACTGGTGAGAAGCTGAAATTCTGAGCATTTGGTTCCTAATTTGAACGCAGTTTAGAAATTATAAATCGATGGTCAAAAATGATTACCAATTGTTTGGTAATCATATTATAATTTATTATAATTTATTCATTATAATTCATTAGCGGTCATTGCAGCTTCAGTCAATACTAAGATGCAACATAACATCATGAAACTGCTCTATTGACTGTAAATTTTCAAATATCTTTTGCCTCTTCACCTTTTGTTCTTCTTTTTGGCCCGTGACAAAAACGGCAGTTTTACAGATGTCATCACGTGGCAGGTAAACAAAGTATTCAAGCAGCTTTTGAACACATAAGGACATTTTTGTCGGCAACAATATTTATTAACTTTGTGTAACACGAGGAATGAAAGGAAAACACATGTGAGCACACAAGACCGGTGCCCAAACTCAAAATCCCTAACCACAATGCAAACGTGACTGAGATGCTGTATGAACAATAAACTATATACAGTAAATGTTAGCCAATAGTGCCCCCTGTTGGTCTCTTGTGAAACACTATAATTTCTTATGGAGCAACTGAAACGACACTTTATTTGCCAGCGTTCCCTCGTAGGGTTCATACACTTGAAGTCACATTCACTGAAGCACACCAAAGTTTGTCTCACTCTTGCAAAACTTTTGCAACCACAACTATTCAAAGAGCTTTTGTAATGTGTCACTTAACCACGCTGTGGATGTTTTTACTGGCTGTCACACAAGGGGCAAACGCAAACACTCCAAAATGTCAAGTCAAGCAACATCTGGGAGCATTTTTGGCACAATTGCAATGAACCAACGGCAAACGTCCACAAATGACTGGCTGTGATATCAAAAGCACTAAACGGAGGAATGGTGATGACTTGCAGGTGCCGCTTGTCAAGACTAGACTTGGACAAAACTACTGAGGGCTTATCCGACAGACCGACAAGTACAGTACGGCCCTCATTGAACGTCGCCAGATCACTTTACACAAGATTACTGTGGGAGGTTTTAGCTATTTTTCGAAATAACACCATGCTTTTGGTCTGTGCTAAATCTAATTGACTTGAATGTTTTTATTTGGGAGCCTTGGATGGACTCTAGTCTACACGACATGCTTGTACATAAATACGGAGCTCCTCAAGGTTGAGAGCTAGGGTAACAACGGGCCTTTTTTCCTGTCATGGAATCCCATTAGCGGTTTCATTGTATAATGTTATGAAAACAAACACAACTAACCTTTGTGCAGCAAGCATTAGATCGATGCCGACGCGCTGTTCAGTAATTTTTCTTGATTGACAGTCACTAGTCCAGGGTGCAGTCATTGACAGAAGAAAAGAGGCAAATGGAAAAAAAAATAAAGTACATGGTCAAACCATGACCATCGTAAAGCATATGTACAGTGTCCAGGCAGATTATTTATGGCACTTGAACTGTCAGAAAATCAGGAGGGCTAATTATGGAGTGAATGACTTAGGAGTTGTCCTCTGAACAGAATTTCTCTGATCCGTGCATTTTCTTTACCATTATCTGACCTATACCAGTACAAATACTAAGTTAGGCTACTCACCACATCCAATGCAAAGTAATCTGTACCGTTACTAAATGTGAAACATTTCTATTAAACCATCAGATCATTTTAAGAAAATACCCTTTGTTTAGATCTGTCAAGACACTTCGGGTCGGGTACAACATGAAAGGCAATAAAAAGTCCAGAAAGCATAATTCTTGGTTTCCTCTCATTTATTTTTTTAGCAGACATTAGCACAAGTAACGGTTTGTTCAACATAGTGCCATTCAGAACTTTTAGAACCACCCTAGATAAAAGGTTTTCAAGCTTAATTCTCCATTCAAAATGTTTTTACATAAAAAGAATAAAGTACCTTGTTTTCTTTGTCAGGGATGATTTTCAGTGGCATGGGACTTTAGTTACATCAAAATTTTTAACAAAAAACGTTTTACTATTTTGTTTTGTATTACTATCCAAAATACTAGCGTTTAAACTTATATTTCATGTGAATCATTCAAAGAATAAACCACTCGCAAAATTATTAACTTCACAGTGACACATCAACAAAACTGTCCACGTAATGCATTCCCACACACATTTTAAAATAAAGCCAGGGCCCCAAATACTTTGGTGCTCATAATAACCATTTTCACATGAAGATATTTTCAAGATCAAAATGAAAACAAATGACTTAACATGTTATTTACCATATTTGCCCTTCAATGAGGCTTGTGCGCTTATATCATCCAGTGCGATGCAGTTTCACATCATTTGCTATGTATGACTGTTTGCCCAGTAAGGTCATGACTTGTGACCACGAGCGTGCATTCAAAATTGTCTGTGCATTGTTGGACATAATATTATGAGAAACTTGACTTTGTTTCACGACTCACCTGAAGTAGTTACACAGAAGCGTATGGAATTTGAGTATGTATCTGGTTTTGACCCATTTTCGCTGCTTCACTGACCGCGACCAGTGAAAATGACATTACAGTTGCTCAGGCAACAAGCAATCATGGTTCAGCTTGTGAACATCACATGACCAAAATCAGAAAACGTGTGTGCCAAGATAAGTTGTTACCTAAGCCCTGAGCAACTGTGATGTCATTTTCAGGTGACAAAACAGCCGCAGTAAGACAGGAGCGTATAGAACATATTAAAAGGAACATGTTTTAAATGACAGTACAAAATGCTCTCCTAAAATGTAAAAATAAATTTCTTGTGTCTTTACTGAATCATAATGCAAACATAAATAATAATCGGTTAGGTGTGACACCTTCACCTGTCCTTGATGAGCTTGCAACTGATTTTTTTGCAAGAGGACGCCTAATCTGTCAGTGTATTTAAAAAACAAAAAACGTTATGGAAGCAATTGATATTGCCAAGGGTGTGCGTAGGGGATTTTGGTGGTTTGCAAATCTGGTCTAGCTGAGCATGTGTGCAGAGGGTGCACACCTCTCTGCACAAGGGTGTGTCACCTCTGTCGGGATAGTAAAATGCGAATCTGAATTAAAATGTTTTGAAAAGACTGATCTGTGATTTCATCATATTTCAATGCATGAGAAAATGATGTCCAGTGGCTTACAATCACATTGCCTCTCATAAAGTATGAAATGAAAGAACCGCAAGTTCGATCAAAGTGAATGAAAAGAGATTTACTCACATTGTTCAAATTTTGTCACATTTTAATGGCAATAAAAGCATCAAGAAAACTCCCCGTGTGAACCACGTGCGTGTTTCCAAAGCCGTGTTGACTCAGTAAGTCCTCATACTGCTGCTGTGTCCTCTCCAGGCCCTCAGTTTGGACCAGCATGTTCAGAGACTGCAAGGTTGAGTAGGCGGACCGCCCGTCCAACATGGTTTCAGCAATGACAACAGCACAGCCTGCATTAGGTGTTCAAATTAAAACAAAACATCAGTTGAATATTTGCTTGATGCATAGTCCAAAAGGTGCCCAATGCTGTAACAATTGTGTCTTTGAAAAGCTGGATTTGCACTACATGATTCAAGAAACAATATATGCTCAATGCACAACAAATCAGAGCTCTGAGCAACTGTGATGTCATTGTTAGCAGTTAGCAAGTGGTAAAATGTCAGAGATGTAAAAATCGGTGGGTTTTGCTGCTTAATTTATATTTTACAAATGTAATATTAATGAGTGCCATGTTTAGACCAGTGGGGCCACACAGAACATAATCTTGGAACTCTAATTTTTGGACCCTGCAATGTAAATCCAGTTTAGCGTAGTTTGCGATCATAGTTTAGCGGACCTGTGAGGTGTTGAAGTGAGCTCAGACTTTGATGCAGAGCATTGCATCCAGCAGGTTTTCCGTCCGTTCGATACCGGAGGCAACAAAGGCGTGGCTCTTCAAAAGCAGAGCGTATTCGTTGGCGCTCCTCTGTCTCCCTTCGCTCATGCTGAGGGCCTGCAGCAGCCCTCGACTTGGCCCTGTTCTACCCTCGTCCAGGAAGATCTCACATAGCAGCAGGCCGCAACCTGACAGCGCGGTGACAGCACGAGTGCAGGTGTATTTTCAGTTCTTACATCCCGAAAGGTCATTCTTGGGACTTAACTCTAATCATCAGTGTTGAAAAAAAATGTAGATGCATCTACAAGCCAACTAGTTCAAGCACAAAATCCTTGAAATTGCGTCACCACTGTTATGTACTGTACATGTACTTCCGTAAATACTGCTTGAATTTTCGCCCCGGGCCAATGGGCGGCTGCCATGGCGGGGAAATGATCTATCTTTTCATCCTGTTTCTGCAGCATTGTTCTGGTGGCAAAGGTTCATCTTTTTCAGGCCAATTTCAGGAGAAAAACATTTCCGTGCTTTACTAATGATTAGAATGCTTTAATGGTACTAAAGTTGCATTTAGAGGTGCCAAAATTAATCAATTATAACCAACAAATATTTTGATGATTAATTATTTAAAGCAATTGACTTTGGCTTTAAATTGTCCAAATTGTCTTGTTTCACCCTCTCTAGAGTAGAGTAAATATTTGGATTCCTAGAGTCCTTTGTGAAAGACAGATTGTTTTTGTTTAATTAAGATCTTTTTTTTAATCTTCCAGCCACATCAAATATACAAAAATAATCACCTAATAAACAGTAATTGTAAAATAATGATTGTCATACATCATAAGAATTTTTTTATCCAATTATTCAATAGGATCAATGATTCTAAAAATGTGTGATAGTGAAAGGCCTAGCTGCAGTTACAGTATGTTGGTTTGCACATCCTTTCTGAATGAAAGCATTGAAAGGACATTTTTTAAATCAAGCTCGACCAACAGAAAAAGCTATTTTTGATAACCCTCCTTCGCATGCAGGACAACAATTGCAGTCATGTTTCTTGACAAATTCGAGGAATAAAGTTAGCCTGACTTAAGAGTCCATTTACAGTATTTGGAGAGAACTCTACCTGGCGTGCAAGCATCTGCGATTCTGCTGAGCAAGAGGTGCACTTTCTCATCGGACCAATCATGGAGAATTCTCGAGAGGATGTACAAGTCTGCTTTGGGTAAGGCATCTTTGAAGAAGTCTCCTGTTTGTGTCACAGGTACAGAGTCTCATTAGCATTTAAAGTGATTTGTTAAATGGGCCGTAACATGAAAAGTCCACTTTTTGGAGCTTTCCAATGCAGATTTCTCACCCTAAACACTGTCAAAGTACTGTATTATTTTCCTTCATTGATGCCATTGCTAAGCATTCCTTGCTTATTCTGCGATCTCCCACTGGCCCCACCCGTGCAGATGAAAATGGCTTGAAGTTCGCTTATGACGACAGGAGAGAGACAGGAGCGATTCGCAACTCCCTGCACCGCCTGTGCAAGAGAAAATAGACGCTGACCTTATCCAAGTCTTTTAATGTGCACTTTAATGTCAGTAAAACGCCTGTTTTTGGCCCCGTTATGTTGGAGTAGTCTCAATCAGCCGCAAGCCTCATGAGGACGATAGGTCAAGCTGATGGATGGGTGCATGTTGTGTTGCGACACGGTAAGAGCAAACGAGAAATTTTACTTCCTGGTTAGAAAGAGCAGTGCCATAAAACTCTAATTTAATAATTTAAATCGCCAATGTGCCAAACGTAATTTATATTCCCACATTACACTGTAGAAAGAATACAGTATCATGTTACGGCCCTTTTAAGATTAATTAAATAATATCAATACCTGCAACAAAAGTGACTCTGTCTTGAGGGGAGGGAGGATTGAAACACGGACTCATTTCCACCACGGTTGGTAAGTCGAACACTGTCACAGACATCCCCGGGTGAGCTCTGGCAAATTCCAGTGCCATTGCACCTGTACAACCTTCCAAGAAAATAAATAAATAAATAAATAAATAAATAAATAAAACATATATACTGGTCGTAAACTTTTCAGGACCTTATCTGAAACTGTTATTTATTCAATGTAATGTAATTGAATCAATAACAGTACAAATTTTAAATTTTGCAAATGGGTCTTTGTTTATTTCAAGACAGAGCAAAAATCATCAGAAAGGGGACTGTTGAAGTTGTGATTAATTAAAAAATATATAAGGTCACGACCTTATATTCGCAGGATTAGAATATTATCTAGCAACATTGTCAGGTTCCATTTCTGAATTTCTCACCTCCTAAGTCACAGGCACTCTTGAAGGTCGACAAGTCAAAAGCTGTCGCCACTGCTTTACCAGTTACTTGAGCGATACTGTGCATGGCCTTCATGAACTTCAACGTCACCTCCTGACTCTTGTAGACTGTGTCCTTTGTGAGAAATTCATCATTAGAATTAAAAGTTTCTAATTCAAGTATTTGAGGACTTGATTAGAATATTCACCTGGAATAAGTCGCCAGACGTGTTGCTGAGGGATCTGTGGTGCTGGTGGACGCCTTCCTGCACGGCGCTCTCCAGGTGTCTGAAGAGTGGCCACACCGTGTCATTGCAGTGCATCAAATAGCCCAGGAGGGAAGATGGTGCGTCGGACAGCAGGAAGCGTTTGGACAGCTCCGTATTCTCGTATGTCGGTGTCTTACAGTCTGAAAGTTTAAAAGAGATCAAAGTTGATGTTATCATATTGTGTAGTACAATAACCTACAGCTGGTCGAATATCATCAAAGAGGTGATCGGAATAGGAAATGGTTGACTCACTTGTGCTCTTTAACAATTTTAATGAGAGGCATGCCTCCAGCAGACGCTCCGTTCCCTTGAGAGAGGTTTTTAGCTCAAGGGCCACCTGTGCCGCATCTATCGCTGGTCTGCGCTGGAGCAAGTCAAATATGCCCAACTTGGAGGCGGTAAAAAGTGCCTAGAAGTGTTGTTTTTGGACAAAGAAATACTAATAAGACCATTTTCCATTTAATATCCATCCATCCATTTTCTATAACCGCTTATCCACACAAGGGTCACAGGCTTGCTGACGCCTATCTCGGCTGGCTTCAGGCAGTAGGCGGGGGACACCCTGAACTGGTTGCCAGCCAATTGCAGGGCACACAGAGACGAAATACCTTTCACGTGCCCACTCACACCTAAGGACAGTTTGGTATGTCCAATTCACCTGCCATGCATTTTTTTGGAACGCGGGAGGAAGCTGGAGTGTCCGGAGAGAACCCACACGGGCTCGGGGAGAGCATGCAAATTCCACACTGCAAACTCCAGGTGGATTTGAACCGGGTCCTTTGAACTGTGAGGCGGAAGTGCTATTCACTGCGCCACCGAGCCGCCATTTCATGTTTGAAATAATAATAATAGAATATATGTGAGCGTTGTCCTTTTGTATCCCTCGAGTATTGTATTCATAAATTTGTTACGGTAGTTTGACTTAGTTACCGCTCTTGACAAGCGTCAACTGTGTACAAAAAAGCCATGAGCCGATATCAGATTCTGACATTATGATAACCTTGAGTAGAAATATCACTGTATCACAATATTAAATATTATCACAGCTAATTTTGAATGTCTATTGTGGGGCACATTTGATTTTTTTTTTTTAATCATAAGATTTTAAGAAAAGAAATGTGATATATCTCAAAATAAAATCTAATAACATCTAATGTTATCACCTGTAAATGCTTAAAGGATCTTTAATAGGGGTGGGCAAACTTTTTGCCTTGGGGGCCACATTGACTTTTAAAATTAGACATCCAGGCCGGGTCAGCAACAACATACATGTAAAAAACTGCATTTGTTATTAGTAAATATAAAACATAAATAGAGCATGAACATATTAATATCCTAATCATGAGAACACTGTTGTTGATCACCCATGTCAGCCACCGTGGAAGTTTGGTGGTAATCTTGCTGTGGCAATTAATTGTGCTTCTGTGTGGCTGCTGATAACGCTTTAAAATAAGTCCTCTCCCCATGGTTTTTCTTTCAGGAATGTCATATCCGAAAACTCCTCCATTACCTTGAAATTCTTATAAATCCCGCTGATAAGAATAAAAAGCTGAGCGGTGTCCTTTATATTGTTGCTTTCATCCAGTGCCAAAGAGTACAGTGGAAATGGAACCACTTTTTTTTTTTTTTACTTTACTTCGATGCACCTGCGTGATATGCTATTTTTTTCAAATTTGTACTTGCTCTGGAGACATAGAATAGTTATGGTCTCTACCAAGCATTCTTTAAGAAACTCCCCTCCGGAGAGAGGCTTGCTGGCTTTTGCTAGTTTGATATGGAATTACATTTGTGTCACAATCGTGAGTGAGCAATGAAAGATTTTGAACGAGCAAGAATAGCTTTTGAGCACATAAAAATATAGTGAGCAAGCAACAATGGATTTTGTGTACGGAACAGCATTTTGTTTGCGCAAACTTACTGCTGGCTCACCATAGCCCTCCCTCCCTCCCTCGCTCAACATCTAGTTCTCTGCATGGTATTAGGCGTTATTGAAACCATGAATTTTTAAACGTCAAAGTAACCAGTCAACCAAATTACCAGGCTATGGCGAGTACAAAATACTTTAAAAGTATCAGTGATCCCCTCTCACCTTGGAAGCTTTGAATCCATCCATAAGTTGAATGATTTTCTGTAGATCCTCTTTGGCTTCTTCACTGTCCTCAGATTCGCTGGAGCAGCCCCTGTTGACAGTTACCGGTAGTAGTTTTTCAGAAGGTCCGGATGAGCTGTTGACAACCTTCAAGAGGACCACCTCTTATAAATTATTCTAAAAGACAAATTGTGATGATTTGTATTATAAACGCTAAGTTGGCATCCAGAGAGTACCGTGTAAGTGGATGAAGCGGTAGGTAGCAAATGATTTGCGGCTGGCGGTATTGGAGCGGCAACTGCCTTTTTTACATGGCAACTGCCTTTTTGATTGTAAATCTGGTCCAGCTGTTTGCAGAAGTGGTTTAGGGGAAACCCCACCACGTTGAGAAAGTCTCCGTGCACGTATTCCACCAGCATCCCACCAAGCGCCTGGATGCCATAGCCACCTGCTTTGTCCCTAACACATATACATGCACATGAAACATACAATTTGCTGTCAACACAATGAAAGAACTTAATCAATGATACGTCACAAAATCGACAGTGCTTAACAAAACACACAAGGAAAGATAAGAAAGGTTAAAGCAGCTAAAAACAGTGACATCCAAGTCCAAAGTCACTCATATGTTTACATGATCAGACTCACATGGGTTCACCGCTGTCAATGTACTCCCAAAGCAAGTCCTCGGAGAGGTCGGCGAACTTCACCCTGGTTTCTTCATAAAACTCAACAATCTGGTAATCTTCATCATCTCGGATCAGAAAAAGTTGTAGTAAATTTAGTATCACTAATATTAGCATTATGAAAACCTGTACACAATGCCAGCATGCTATCCTGCACTATTGTCCTTTTAAAATAGAAATAGGGATGTGAGGTGAGGTAAAACGAAACTTTTGATCGGTCTGGGTTAGCCCTTTATCTACCAAGGTTGCAATCCAATTATTTTTTTAGAATATGTACTAAATGTTTGCGTTGATAATGTTGGCAATTCTCATGACAAAAAGTAACTTACTACGAGGCCTGTCACAATAACATTTTTCAGGACGAGCTATTTTCCTAGAAACTATAATGATGAACGACGATATTGTTTGATTTTTTTCCTTTTGATTCGGATGATATGGTGATTTTGGAAAAAAACTAATACTTACATTCTTTTTTAAGAGAAACTGTCTTTCAATTTACAAGAATATCTAACATTTGCATTGACACGTTAAACAATAAAATACTGTCCCTTGTTGTATGCCACTAATTTAGTTTTAAACAAGTTTTACATTGATTTGCATTGTCATTATTGATAAAGCTTTCCCACAACCGAGCCAGAAATAACACTGATGATGTTTCGCAAACTATCTTCAGAAGTTGTTGAATAAAATATGCAAGTCTATTGTGAAGACAAAGTCATTTGTAGTCGCTCTGAGGGACAAGTCAAGCACACATTTGGCTCTTGGCTCCAAAGTTGGTTTGGGAGCGACCAATCCATGCAGAACACTTAGAAGCAAACCAGCTTGGTGGAAACTACTTAACATCAGCCCACCAATGGCGTTTTAAATAATGCTTCAGAATATTGTATTTCATGCTTTGTAATGCCATTTGATGCCTTATTTTTTGCTAAATGAATCTATTGATTTTCACTGCCCGGCCCATGGAAACCCTGTGAATGGGTCATGTGCAAAAATCATGTTCCCTGATGCCAGAACATCACTTACTTGTTTTTTCTTGACAAAGAAGAACGGCGACGCCTGTGAAGACACTGTGCTCTTTACCATTCAAACTAAAGCAAGATAACAGCAGAGAATTATATATTAAATCTATTCAACTATTTATTTCAAATATATGACAAACTTTACCTCGAGAGCATCTTATATGCATCCTGCTTGTCACGTGGCTTCTCTAGAATCATGCCATCTACACTCTGTGGAAGTATATTTTAAATAAAAGTACAACATATACAGTATAGTGTAGCATATGAACAAAGCATTTTATACAGGAGGTAATTCAATATACATCGCATACCGGTAACTAGAAATACAATGGCTATTGAGTATTTTCGATATTCAGGTATTTTACTGAAAAATTAAATTGAATAATAAGTAAGTATTTAGATAAAAAAAATTAAATAACTTGATGCAAAATTATGATGAATACAGAAAGCAAAATAATTAATTTCCAATTCTATTTTTTCCCACTTAAATTTAAATTTAATTGTGCTGAACAGCACACCACTTTCTTTCTCCTTCCCCAAATCATTCCCCTTAAATGTTGGGTCAATTAGATTAATGTGCCAAGTGAAAATGCATATTTGATTAAGCATTGTTTGTATGAACGTGATCAGTTGGTACTGTGTCAAGCTGTAAGCATCAAAATGTGCAGTCACTTACTGCTTGCTAGTTGCCAATTAATGCAAGATGTACCCCAGCCACTGGTAAACACTGGCAACAGGTGCTCTATGTCAATGTCAGCATAATTAAGTCGTTTGTTGCTGATATGAATTGCAGATTGAATGTGATTTAAGAACAATGAAGTGTTGTTTCTATCAGGAAGGAGTTAGGACAAACAGTTGCAGTAAAAAGTCTTGTCAAGCTGTTACGCCACGACATACAGCTGTGAACAAGTTCAAAATAAAAGTCTAACGTTTATTTTAAAGTTGGCCATTTCTGGTTTCAACACTTGTCGCTCTGATCAGCTTAACATGTTTTTCTGACCCGTACGCTCATAAACCGATATCGAGGGCAAGAATAAATGTCTTGCACATTTTTTGAACCAAAGTACAGTAATCAAAATTACTCCAGGACTCAATTAAACCCCACAACAAGATCATGAAAAAAACCCAAAAAACTATTTTAAAAACATTAATTGAGCTGCTGTTTTGGGGCGGACATTGATAGTGCTCACTTTTGTTTTTATATAACTAAAATAGAGGAAATAGACTTGATTCTGAAAGAATGTACTTACCACAATAGTATCTGCTCCGATCACTATGTCTGGAGATTTAAGGTGATTCTAAATGACACAAAATCATATTATTGTCCATGCAATGTAAATAAAGGCATTATATTTTATTCTATTCTATTCACAACAGGTTTATACGAGTAAATGAGACCAAATAATATAGAATCGACTCACACAGGGCATCCTCCTTGCCACCTCCAGTGCCTTCTGTTTGGCCGTCTCTACAGCATAATGCTGTGGAGCTTTAAATAGTCGCTTGTCAAGAGTTTCTTTGAACCAGGATGGGACCACCTCAAATCGCAGCCCCTAACATAAGACAGACATATGCGACATGAGAAGAAAATTATGCAAGTTGTCACGATATTCATCCAGTCTCTTACAGCATTGCGAAGGATCTCCAGTCGTCGCGGAGACGCGCTGGCCAACACAACCAGTTTTCCAGCCAATTTAGAGATGACGGGATTTAGCACCATGGTGGGCCCTCACCTAGCTGCCTTAACAACATGAGGTGGCGAAGAAAAAATCACGTCAAAAACATTTTTACTAAAAAAAACCCTATGTATGAAGCTACAATATGACAGCAAATTGCGCAGAACATTTACCAGTTTGCACTCATGACAATTCTGTCTTCAGTTTAAACGCTGTTTTGTTTGATATTAGGCTGAAACGACGTGGGTGCTAAATTCCTCTGTCAAGGTTTAAATCATTCTTTTTAAACACTTAAGCTATTTTTCAACCACAATGAAGACGTTATTCAAACATTTAGAATTACATAATTTTATGTGTTATACAATATAAACTGACGAAGAAAATCATAAGCCATACGATGATGTATGAAACTAACAGCTTTACGTGCATTGTACGGACAGCAAAGAACGAGTTTCGCTGCTGGCCTAAATTTACAATATGCAGCAACTTTAGACATCAAATTCGCTAACTTGTAATGACTCATTTCTACCGTCACGAAAATATCCTGCACACGTAAAAACAAAACTTGAGTTTTATGTCAGCAGCACCAAAACGGCACATTTAACTGTTTGAAATTACGCTCACACGCTTGAAAAACACGACAATTTATCATTTTTATTCCTTACCTCTGCAAAACACCGGAACTTAACAGCTAGCAACGTAGGGCTACTCGATGACGTAACACGCACCGCCTCATCAACCATCTCATTGGTCAATAGGCTGTCTTGTATACAGTACTGACTTGGGCCGGTAGGACCCGGATAAATATAGAGGGTATCCAACATAAAAATACTGCCAAAACAAATGTGAATCAGACCTGTGTGCAGTACTGTAAATACTCTAAAACCGAGCAATAAAATAACAAAAGCCCAATAAAAAAAAGGCATTCGTTATTACAGTAAACAATGAAGTTGAATACCATTTAGCGAGTTGAATACCATTTAGCTAGCGTACGAGCATGAGAGAGAAAGGGGGCGAGAGATCAAAATAGATTGGAACATTAGTCTCTCAGAAGACATTTATTTTCTCATGTGCAAAGTACGTATAGATAAGGCTCGGAGGAAAAAACAAAATCATGTTATTACATGGACAAGATTGCTTAAAAGGAACATTTAATTAGTTGTCAATAGTTATCTTCATCTGAATAAAAAAAAAAAAAGACTTCATTTTGTAGGATGTTTCATATTGAAATGTCCATTGGATGGCGATAGTATCGCTTTGACCTGGATGACAATAGTCTTAACAGGATGATGTCACAAGTGCTCCTACAAAAGACAGCAAAGTTAAAAACACAAGACTACCCACACACCTGCATGGTACCCCTGTGGGCAGTATGACTTTGTCAACACCTGCACATTTTCCGCTTTTATTAGTATCATAGTTACAATACACCAGCTGTACACCTTGGAATTAAAACACCCTAGTATAAATGATTTAACAAGTGCGTTATTTTCCCAAAAAGAGCCCTTATTAGGCACACGTTTTTTTCTTCTATTTTTAAGCCCTAAACAGGCAAGAATTTTGAAGATTTTAGAGAAATTTAGGGGTACGTTAGAATTTAAGCAATGGCTGTTATGGACGGTTTGCCTGTTTATACCGAAAGCAGCCGCTGTGCCCTGTAAAGGATTAAGGAATACAGTTTACCATTTAGTCTCATTAATTCCATTCCACAATGAAACCTCCTTGTTCCACTAATTTATTCAATTCAATCATAGTGGAATGTATCTCAAATAATTTAATGTGCTATACAGTCAAAAAATAAATATGATAGTGATCAGTTTCAAATCCTCCATAATGACTCATGAACACTATCTTATAAGTGGCCATGCTCTTCATTACTGTTGTCATATGCTTTGTCCTCTACTGTCGCCATGGTAACCACCTCGAAGCAACTCCCTGTCTCGCCATCGGGCGAGTGGCCCGCTGGCATGCAGTCGAAGGCTTTACCAGCCGAGTTGATGCCCTTGCGAATTCTTGCGCCGGGTTGGTATAGTTGCATGGCTGGGCGGTCCTGCAGAGTTGCAAAGGGATCAAAAAGAGGGTTGTATGGCATCAAAACATGCAAGAGGGTGGCTACTTCATACACAAGGACTTTAATTGACTTACATTTCCATCCAGATATGCAGCATTCCTAACCAGTTAACAAAGTGTAGCCCGGTTGTGTCCAAGTGTTTCAATTCAATAATGCATATATTTTAATGACTTAGCTGGCTAACCAATGCTAGGTTCAGACCAAACACAAAAAAATTGCATTGACCAGGATATCTCATGTGTTTTTGTTCCTCAAAGTACCTTTATTAGGGTTGCTTTTTGCAGAGGACTGAGCTCATGCTCTTTTGACATTAAAAAAAGTTGAACATCACTCATCAATCAGGTGCTCTTTGGTGTATTTGTTGTTGCTAAATGCTCTCTTAGTAACCGACTAACTTTGGCCCAGTACTAAAATTCTGTTTGGTAAATATTTTACCTCATAACCTATTAGCCAAACAGCAACATTGTATGGTTTCAGTTTAATAGGGTTTTAAAGAATGGCAATGCATTTAAAAAATAAAACGAGAATAACTACATAAAGAAAATAACAAAACTAAAGCACCTCTAAGAGGTTCAATAATAAAATTGGATCCTATAATGAAATGACAATAATGAAAAAAACAACTAAATATTGGAACATTCACTGCCAGGCCAATAAAAATAGACTTTTATCCTGAATAGCTGTGAATGGTTTAAAGGTTCTTCCATGATGGTACATTAAGTCATGGCAGTATCATCCATCCATCCATCCATCCATCCATCCATCCATCCATCCATCCATCCATCCATCCATCCATCCATCCATCCATCCATCCATCCATCCATCCATCCATCCATCCATCCATCCATCCATCCATCCATCCATCCATCCATCCATCCATCCATCCATCCATCCATCCATCCATCCATCCATCCATCCATCCATCCATCCATCCATCCATCCATCCATCCATCCATCCATCCATCCATCCATCCATCCATCCATCCATCCATCCATCCATCCATCCATCCATCCATCCATCCATCCATCCATCCATCCATCCATCCATCCATCCATCCATCCATCCATCCATCCATCCATCCATCCATCCATCCATCCATCCATCCATCCATCCATCCATCCATCCATCCATCCATCCATCCATCCATCCATCCATCCATCCATCCATCCCCTTCACCTCTTCACCATTTTATCTTAGCCAATCCAGGTCACACAAAGATGAAAAATCATTAATTTTCATTAACAATTTAGAGTGTTCAAAATACATACCCTGCATGTTTTAGAAAGGTGGGAGAAAAACGGAATACCTGGGGACAGCCTACACAGGCACAAGAACATGCAAATTCCAAACGTGCTAAGCAATGTGCCATGATGTCCATTACTGCAAGTAATGTATTTTTATCCTGAATGCCAGCATTAAAAAGTGTCAGGTCAAATAATTACTCATTCAGTGCCATTCTTTGACGACTATAAACGTTAGTGGTATTGAATTAGTTAACAAAGGCCTATATTGTTAAGAGTCAAGGAATTACAATAGGCATATGCATTTGTTGTCTACTTTTATAGCAAAAAAAAAAAAAAAAATCATATAAACCCCTTGCATGCTCACCTTCTCGCTCACCTTGTTTCGAAGCCGCTCCTTTCTGTTTGCCAGCTCGTCTCTGTCCTCCTTCATCTGCTTATCGCCGCTGTCAGGGCAGAAGGCGTAGGTGTGGTGATGGCCATCCTTCTTGACACGGTCCTGGCAGTAGCCCTTGCCCCACTTGGTCTCGTCTTTGCGACGCGCAAACTTGTCGAATTCGTAGTGGTTCCTCTGACGTTTCCTGTCATCGTCTTTCCCGCGGTGCTCCTTGTCTCGCTGTCTGCGGCACTGCTGCTGTTCCTTGTCACTCTCAGGCTGACCTCTAGTCAAGAAATTGCACATCCTCTACATTGTACCATACATTGTACTGTGCATTTTCTAAACCACTTTTTCCTCATTAGGGTCATGGTGAAGGTGCAGTCTATCCCAGCTGACTTTTGTTGATACACACAAGGGTTATTGACATATGGTTGTGAAAAAATTGATGTGTTTCTAAATAAATTGCTAAAGAGGATATTAAAACAAAGTGGCAAGATTAAGACAACTAAAACTATAGTATTATAACATACTGAAAAAGAGAGCCTGGGTGATAATGTTAGATGAAGAAGATGGAAATTAATTGGGCACATCTTGAGGAAAGAAGAGGGGACCAACTGCACGACAGCATTGACGTGGACACCAGAAGGCAAAAGGAAGCAGGGGAGACCGACGACCACCTGAAGAAAAACTGTTGAAAATGAGAGGGACGAGACTAGATGGCGAACCTGAAACCAGCCTATGGTGTTGCAAATGCCAGGGCAGCGTAGAGATGGAGGATAGGTAAGCTAGGGTAAGGTAAGGTTAGGCTATGTTAACAACTTCACACTTCAGTGCGTGATGCACAATTTGGATTTCTTGTCAAATCCGATCTTTTTATATACTCTTTCATATAAAGAAACAAATACAACTTCTCATGTGAGTGCAATGCGTCTGCATTGTGACATACATGACCACAAAGCACAATGACGAAAAAAAACAAAACATGGCCAGGCAAAATAGTGTTTACGAAAATAAATAAAGTCCTGTATTTAGGGGTTCTGGTTATCTGATGCTGGAAGGAAGAAGAGATATTTGGGAGATAGGGGGCGCCATATTTGTCAAAAAAAAAAAAAAAGAACCATCAGCATGAATGTTATCCTACTATCACCAAAAATGTCTACTTTATGATTCATGTATCCACATACAAAAAAGGCCTGGGCAATTGTATTGGTCACACTGCAATGACCAATCAGATATGTGTTCCATATGGGGGGTATAAAATCAGAATTGAGCTGCAGTGTGAACATAGACAAGTCCTCCAATGACTTGAAGGTCTCAAATGACTTACCTTCTTCTGAACGGAAGAAACGCAATATTGAAATAAACATTTTTGAAATGAACCCTGAAAGCTCAGTTATGATATTAATTGACAAAAATGAAAAACATGTGGCTGGGTTTCAATTATTTTGTTTCAGAAAGGCATTTCTGTTTTTATTTTCACTTTTAGATTTTTGCAAATTTTCATTATGTATAATCATCTTGTTCCACACGTGATCATTCTTCAAAGGGGGCGATTTTGCAACACTTTTTATTATCTAATATGTTGAAAATGGCTTGCTCTCCTCACTTTGACAATGCCACTGTATGTTACAATAACGATTGAATAAATGTGACGTTTTTGGGGTCTCCTGATATCTGATGATTTTAGAGATAATAAGATTCCACCTGACATCAGCAACATAGACAAACAACTATTCACATTAAGATTCATCTGTGGACAATTTAGAAACTTCAATGAACCAAGCTTGGATGATAAGGAATTGTAGGAGCAAGGACCTGGGAAAAACTTTCCCAGGATTCAAAAGGATTCATTCTCTACAGTTCCTGAACAGTTCCTTAAGTGCCCTAACTTTATTCTCTCGGCAGAAATTAGTGCTACTGCAGGTCATTCCTGCCAACTTTAATAAGACTGGGTATTTTCACTCAATAGCCAAACAACACACAAGCACAGGCACACGACGCAGTAAAACACAGGACGCAATATGTTGTGTAATGCAATGTTGCCGTTGTAACTTATTTATGCTCTGAACCGATTTCTAAATAACATATTTTCTCTCATCTGATTTATTTGACAGTGTTCTTTTTTTATTACATTTTACACCTCCTAAATCTTTTGTACTCATGTCTTTTGTTGCAGTAATCAATGAATTTACCCGTTGTGGGATCAATAAAGTCTTATTATTTCCTTTTTTTATAGCTTATATAGTATTTCTCCTCATTGCAATTACTGGTGCTCTGCGGTGGTGTCACACACAAAAAAGCCATAAAAAATGTGAGATACAGTGCAAAGCTGCATCGTCAAAGTTTAACAACCACAAATTGATCTTTTTGTTGGTTGGGGGGGGGGGTCCTAGTTTTTGTTAGTGCTGAAAAAACCCTCTATTTCCTGCTTTTGTGTTCAGGCCAAAAACAACAAGTATTACTACAGTGCCATCTTGCTGCCAAAATGTCACAAAAAGTGTTTGCGCAAGGCAGTGTACTTTTAGTCCAAAGGGAAAGTTAACGTAGCCAACATAGATGTTGAAGTCAACTGAAGGACTTTGCCAACATCTTGCGGAATCTATATTATCTTTTTACAGGAGGGTTTTCACAAACTAGGCCAGGGATTTTGCATATCATCAGGAACTATGGGATTTTAGTGTAATTGTTTTGATGCGTTCTTGTATTAAAAAGCTTGAGGATGTTTAAGTGTGAGGTTCCACTGTTCAACAGCAATTTAGAGGTTTGCATCTTCTTCCTGTCCTTCCACAAGAACTCATGTTAGCTTCAACAGGTGTCAATGTTATTGTGAACAACTATTTGTGGCCTGTGTAATGTCACTCAAAGTCAGATGTGATAAACTCCAGCTCACTTGCACCTCTAATGAGGATAAAAGGTAGAAAGAGCAAATCTGATTTAATGATCCTTACTTTTCTTTGGAATCCTTTAACTTCAGCTGTCCACCTGATTTCTCCCATTTTCCCCTCTCGATTTCCCCGACTTCACTTTTGTCCTTGATGCGGTCTGAGTCTGCATCATCGTCTCTGTCACTCTTCTTCAGCAGCTGATGAATGAACACAATGTATGAGGCGACGGGTCGCTTCAGGTCAGAAGATGCACGTACACGGCAGGTGAATTATGACCTTAATTTTGATGTCCTTCTCAGATAGTTTCTTCTGCTTCTCAGCTTCTTTACGTTTGCGCCGCTCCTCCTCGCGCCGCTTCCGTTTCTCCTCTTCACGCTGCCTCTTCTTCTCAAACTCTCGCCGGCGCCGCTCCTCTCGCTTTTCCTCGCGTATTCTCTGCAAGGACATGATGACTTTTTCATGTTTATCCCCTTCAGGAGATTTTTTTTTTTTTAATCCGTTATACCTGTTTCTCCATCTTCTTGTTTCTGATGTAATCCAACAGGGGTGTTGTCCTCTTGGCTAAAATTGTACAAAGGAGTTATATGTACTTTCATCAGGCATCTTAAAGAACTGCCATATCAGCATTCATTGTGCAATACGTTGTGAATTTCGGCGGAGGGCAAATCATTTGCGGGATCCAAATTGTGATCAAGGTTGTAGAACAACCACTTGCATGATTCGCATTTACAACACCAAATTGAGAGCACTTTTTCAAAAGCATATTACATGCAGAATCTCACTGGGGTATCACTGACTCCAAATTGTGTTGGCAACTTTGTAGGACAAATCACTTAAAAATCGCATGACTCCCACTTCTATTAGCAAATTGCAATAGGTTTGGAGAAAAGGACCCATGAAGGATCTTACTTTTAATACCAAGTCAAGTGTATTTGTATAGCCCTATTTTTTTTTTATCTTTACTCTGTCATTATGCCTAATGCATCCTTGCACTTCTCTGACTGTGGAGTCTTGCGCCAGAATCGTCCCACCCATTGCAGCATCTGATTGATTAGCTGTGCAAGAGCCAGAGCCAATCAGTAGTGAAAGCCATATACTGTATGCATTGACCTGTTTTGAATCCCTCCGAGCTTTCCAGGCTAACCGAACAACAAACCCTAGGGATTAGGCATGGGCCGATAACCGGACTGGCAATGCACAGGGATTTTAAAAGTTATTTTAAACCGTCCAAATCTGACAAAACCAGTAAGTTGTTTTCCCTCCCTCATCGTCTGCCTTAAAGGGCAACTGCAGCGTGCTGCAGGAGCCTCCTCTCATTGTGTGTCATACAAGTCCTCCTTGGCCGTAGCGATCACATCAGCGCTGCTGTTGTCCACTTCCTGCTTTGCCGGCTTCAATATCATTAAATGTTTGCTCCTGCCACTAACTACCCCGTGTAATGTGGCTAACATGTTGTCATATTCTACTTTCATGATTGTTTTATGTGATATCGCTTGAGGTAGGACACGAGCAAATTTGCAAATTAGAGGATGGGTCAACAAGGACAACAATTCAAACTTTTTCCCCCATCTAAGTCCAAACCGGGTCAGCTGTGTGTGTGTGAGAGAGAGTGCGCGAGAGAGACAGAGAGAGAAAGAGAGGAAGACAAAATCAAGTCAGCTGTGTGGCAAGTTTTCAGCTTTTGAAAAAGAGACAGAGAGAGACTTTGACTCTTTGACTACCGATAATTGTATCGTACATTGTACAGTTTGGCCTGCGACCCCTGTGGGGATAAGCGGCTGTAGAAAATGAAAATGGAAATAGTACATTTTGGAGAAATCTTACTTGCATGATGGCACTAAGTGATGAGAGTGACTCGAAATCTTACCTATAAGTTCTCTGGTTTTGGCCTCAATTTCCCCCAGCAAGATCTCAGGGTTGGCCATCGACTTTTCCTCATCACAGGAGTAGTTATCCAAGAAGCGTTTATACTCGGGGTCTGAGGGGGAAAGTGACATTCAAGTAAAAGCATTGACACTATGCTTTAAGTTTGTGATTCAAGCCATTTTGTTGGCTTTTAAACTAAATTTAGAACTGTAGCAGAGGTGTAATGGTTCCTTTGTAACAGCTCTGATGTGGCCATTAGTGTTTATGTTACCTTCCTCAATACTTCCAGCTTTGGCATCTTTCTTTTTGATCTTTTTTTTGGAGACTTTCTGGAAGGGGGCAAACTCTACCACGGCAGGAAATTCCTGACCTGTGTGCATGTCAAAGCCTTAGTCAGAATTATCGACAGTGTTTAGAATAACATAAAATCACAAATTGTGGCTGGCTTGCACTCCAATGGATATTATAATTCACTTAATTGTCCATTTACCTAAATAAATAAATGCAACACGTCAGGAAGGATATACAAATTAATAATGCTGTAATTTCCTTAAATATGATTGCTATGATAATTTGCCACTGTTATAAGTTAATTTTCACACTCCTAACTGATGTACAAGTGTAAAAGCAGTAAACCCCTGCATTATAAAACCAAAGCCAAAGAACAAATCTGCACATGATTTCAAAATGGCTGGAGTATAACCAACAGGGTAGAGGCACGCTTCTCTTGATTTCCATGCTAGCCATAGCAATGTACGGTATGTAAAGAGAGAATTTGCATGCAAAGGCTACCCTGACATATTTTCTTCTATCCCTTCCACCATTTCCCCTGTGCTTTAATATGACACAGAAATGTACTGGGGAAAAAAAAGACAAACGGCAATCACCTTTGTTGTCAATGAAGACATAGCCATCAAATCGATCTCTGAACAAAAGGATATCTTCCTGGTTTTTAAAGTTGATGTAAGCTCTGGAGAACAAATGTGGGTACAAACTATGGACACAAAGAAAGACGTCACGAAGAGAGACGAATAATGTACTATGGCTATGTATGCTATATGTAAGGTACCTTGGATCTGCAGGGAAAAACTCAAAGTAGTCAAAGGGAGGAAGCGGGCTGAGGTGTTCCTCTAACTGCTCCTTGGTCAGGTGAGGTGGGAGCCTTCGGATGACCACCTGTACATCAGGTAAACACACGGTACTCACGATTAGAAGACTCATTTTATAGATAGAAAGAAACATGTTTATTGCTTGGTCAGGTGAGGTGGGAGCCTTCGAATGACTACATCAGGTAAACACACAATACTCTAGATTAGAAAACAAATTAATTTTATAGATAGAAAAGAAAATGTTTCTTGCAGGTATACAACGAAAATGGGACCGCTGCTGTAATTACTGCCTCTTAAATAAATACCCAAAAATAGAATACCAATTGGAGAAGTCCAATAACAAACCAAAAAAATCAAACGCTGTAACAAAATGTTACAATGCCGTATTTGTCCTTTTCCTATCTACATTTTTGGTCATTTATTTATATTTCAGAAAAGGTTTCACAAATATAAATACACTCCAAATAATTCTCTCCACACGGAAATAATAGTTTTGAAGCAGTCGTCGCAAATCCGGTAATTGTGTGGAGCACGTGTAACTAATTCTCATACTGCATAAACATTGTAGTTTATTTGTAAAAATAAACATGAATACGCACACACTGTAATTGGGCCGAATACCAAATGCACGTTATATAACGTTATATTACGTATACATGCTAAGATGACCCAAATCATTGAAAACGTAAAATAATGCGCTGCATGAATTATTTGGGAGAAATAACGTAAAATAATGCGTTGCATGCATTTTTTTGGGCAGAAACAAACATTTTTGTGTCTCTGTCCTCGGTGCTGAAAGACCGTCGCCATGTTTTCCCACGCAACGTAAACAATAATAAAGACGCTTGGTAGACTTACTCGTACCTTCGTAAAAACCTCTTTTTTCTCTTCTTTCTGCTTAGGAATGTTATCCTGATCCCCCGAGTTGTCCCTCAATTTTATTTCCACCACGCCCTTGTCCTTGCTTGCCGTCATTTGCTCCTTTTCAGACCTCATTTCGGTCCATTTCTCCGTGCTGATATTCTGCAGCGCTAGCAGGTGTCTCGCGAGAGGCGTGCAATTATCGCGAGAAGACAGAACGCGAACCTTTTAAAAAAGCGTATGAAGCAATTCGTCATGAAGAAATGACGTGTCCAATCCGTGGTGAACGTTTCGTACATAAAAAACATTTAAAATGGTAAAATAATCACATTAATAAGAAAAATATATGGCTTGTATTACCCAAATCAACAATGACAATGGTAAAAGATCGTATACATTTTGTGCGTAGTGCGCAATCTAATAAAGTACAAAAAAAAAATAAACATTAAGAGACCAGCATGGAACAAAACTTGCTGCATTAAGACCTGCCTCAGATAAAATTTCTACTGTTACACTTTACTAATACAATTACATCCATGATCCATAGATCCATTTTAGTACCTCTTTAATCATATAGAGTCCACTGGTTAAGTTGAAGCCTAATTTTGAGGAGCAAAGAGTAAGTGCTATAGCAATAGCCCAGCATCCTTTCAATTTAGGGATTGGTCTGCAGCACATAATAAATGTCCTGATTGGACGACTTGGTTTATTTTTTTCAGACATAAGAATAATTGACTGCACCTTTTGAATATACTGCTTTGAGATGACATTTTTGTATCAAGCAATGAGATACAGTATTGGCTGTCATTTACATGAGGAGCGCAGATTTAAAAACAAAACAAAAACAAAACACACATACAACTTTTTGTTCCAAGAAATTAATCATTTTTCGAAACATGGTGTCCAAGAGCTTGTAGTAACTTACAGTCCTTAGAAGTATATTATTTTCTGTGAGGAAATATGACGGTTATTCCACAAATGGATGATTGAATATTGAGGCACAGTTTAGGAGCAGAGGCCAAGGTGCACGTTTATTTAACTAAGTGGTAAATCGTTTAATTCAACAGGGAAATAAACATGTGAAGATTTTGACTTAAAGACCATATTACACGTAAAAATCAATTGTAATGCAAATGATGTTAAATGAGCATCAAATGTATTGAATGGACTCGCTTGCACTTGTGTTTATGTTTGAGACTCTGACATCATGGTTAAAAATCCACAGGTACTGCAGGAAAAAAAAAAAAAAAAAAAACTAGACGAGTCTTTAAAGTTCTGAGGTTGAGTTTGTGTTCACTCCAAACAAGCAGGCATTTGCCCAGAGTCTTCACATTTATGATCGACTCTCAAACAAAGGCAGACGCTTACTTGTCTCCCACCACGGGTTGTGTCTCCATGACAACCCATGACTTTGAAATCACGTGCTGGTGTCAGATAGAGTGTCCAACATGACGTCACTTTCATACATGTCGCACTCCAATGTCAGGGACAGCCGCAGAGGCACACCAAGCACCATCTTGTCCTGGTGGGACAACGGCGTCTCCACTGTCATGGCGCTGGCATCCTCTACCCGTGGTGAGGCCAGCGGTTCGGTGAGCTCCGTTGAGTTGAGCGCCTTCATCAGCGTCTGCGTGTTTGCACTTCCTCGCACCTTGTCGTCAATGTCGGTGCCTTCACCAGCACAAGTTTGGAAAAGCATGTCAATGACTGGAAAGATGAACAGTGTGGAGCGGCATACCTTCGTAAGCATCCGTTTCACCAATGTACATGTCAATGCAGTGTCCAAGCATTGTCACAGAAAATGTGTCATCACGCTTCAGTCCAAGAGCCTAAAAGGGGGAAAAATAATCTTACGGTGGATAAAATTCAAGTCCGCAAAACGATATGCTAAGTTATATACTTGCATATGTATGAAATAAAATTTTTGATATATACGTAAAAACATTCTATTGACAAAGTTGAATGGATCTATAAAATACTAACTCTAAGAATACTAACTCATTTGATTTTTAAAAAAGGCATTACCGTATGAAAGTAGTCGATAGCACTCTCAAAGTCACCCATGAGACTGTGCACGTAACCTATGGCGGCGTAAGTGGAGGCATGCTGGGGGATCAGCACCAGCGCCTGACGGTGGTACTCCAGAGCCTGGTCGTATTTCCTGCACAAATGCATATCAGATCTTTATTATACCAAAATTCAAGGAACTTTTCAACAACTGAACAGTGTCATGTTACCTACTTGAGTTTGCGACACACGTGACCCAGGTTGTTTAATAAAGGCTCCCACTTGTCTACAGTCACCTTGAATGGAATGTGTCCCAATGTGAAATATTAAGACATCAATAAATTCAACAACAATAATAAAATACATTTAAATAAGATAATCAAAATAACTTTGAATGCATAAAAGAATACCCTATCTTTCATCCATCTATTATCTATAGCTGCTTATCCTCACAAGGGTCACAGGCTGGCTGGTTTCTCCCAGAGCTGACTTCGGGCAGTAGGCGGGGGACACCCTGAACTGATTGTCAGCCAATTGCAGGGCACACAGAGACGAACAACCATTCACACACCCAATCACACCTAAGGACAATTTAGTATGCCCGATACACCTTCCACACACGTTTTTGGAGTGTGGAAAGAGCCGGAGTGCCCGGGGAGAAACCACATGGGCTCAGACAGAACATGCAAACTCCACACAGGAAGGGCGGAGCCAGCAGGATTCAAACTTGGGTCCTTTTAACTTGAGGCGGACATGCTAACCACTGTTCCACCAAGCCTCCATACCAAATTATGTAAGTGAATATAGTGATAAATAAAAACAGTACAAATACCAGTAAATAAAACATTACATCTTGATAAAAATAAAGACATTGTAAAAAAACAATTCAAGAATGTTACACAATTATAAAAATGTTAAATAACATTAGATAATAAATAAAAGTTAAAAAGTAGTTTGAATGTATATACAAATAAATATGAATTCTAAAATTGGTTTTAAAACTTACAATATACAGTATTTCTCAGTGTACAAGTCGAACTCGTATATAAGTCGACCGCCGACATTTTTTTTTTTTTTACTTCAATTTGGGTGAATTTTACAAAAAATGCAATAAGTCCCACAACTTTAATTATTACACATATGATGGCTGTCCAATTTAAAACACATGGTTTGTGTTACTAAAATGACCAAATTACAGTACTTTGAGACAAATTATCGTATATCGAGTAACATACTGTTGTGGTTATAAGGGGGGAGGGCGTGGTGCAGAAACAAGACAAGTGTGAGGCAATGTACACGCGTGTAGACAATTGCAACAATAAAACGATTTGAAGTTTCAGCTTTTTTTTTTTTAGAGACAGCTAAATGAATTTGTCGAAAAGTCCTCAAAGTCATCATTACTATCTTATACGCCAAAAAGCTCCTACCATTTCAATGCATGGCTATCTAGGACGTGCTCTTTTTTTCCACCTTGTCATCTCTTCAATTATGTCTGTTACTCTTCCACGGGTAGTCATATTTGGATGCGTCTAATTTCTTTGAAATGGAGGTCCTCCGGAAATGCTTTGCTGAAGCCTTCTTTACCCGTTTGTGGCAAGATCAGAGCGTGGATCGGTTGTGCTTTGCTGTGCCCCCCCAACTGCTGAAATCCACGCACTCTCGCATTTGTGTGTTGAACAGACAAATCAAGCCGTCCTTTTCTTTTCATTAGTCCCCCAGAAAAATTATCCAGGCATATATAATAATTTTAAACCTTGTAAACGACACGATACTACCTTTTTTACATTCGAATTAATGTTATTAAAAATTGGTCTGGTTTTGAGTTATGTGTGTAGTAGTCGACCCCAGAATAGGGGGGTTGAAAATGAAACAATAAACTCAACCTGTACACGGATAAATACGATACATTTTATATGAATTGCAAGGAATTAATACAAACTACATGAGGATTGGAAAACAAGCAGAACGCATGTTAATCATTTTCTATTGTTAAGCTTCTACCTCATTCCCAATGGCTTTAATCTTCTCCATGGCATCCAGAAAATACTTCTCAGCCATCTTCCAACTGAAAGATAGATGTGAAGAAAAAAAAAAAACACTTTTACACAACCTGTCCACAAGAAGCAATGACCCATCAAATGAATGCCCATCAAATAAAAAGAATTTCTTAACACTGTCTGTGACTTACTCTCCATTCTGAAAAGCAACCACAGCCACCTCATGAATGACAAAGGGGTCCTCTGGTGCGATGCTCAGCGCTTGGCTGAAGAAGCGCTCTGCCAGCTTTGAGTTGTTAGTCAGGCCGTACTCCAGACCTATGTACAGCATTGGCAAATGACACCTAGAAAAGAAAAACAACAATAGAACGAGGATTGCAAAGAGGACTGTATTGCCAAACAAAATGCCAAATTTTGACTCACACACATTTATAAGATGGAGCTTACAACAAAAGCAATAGGTGGCACTAATATACTAACTGTGTTGAATCTTTGGGAAAAAAAAAAAGAGGATTCGATCGCAGCCAAATTACAAAAAAATTAACCATTACATAAATATGTAATCACAACTACCAGTACATAACTCCTGATTTGATTAAATGGGTTAGGGTTATAGTTGTCAGGAGCATCTATTTAAGCAAGTGGAGAGTACCAGGGACTCGAAAGGGTATGGCATTAATTTGGTGGAAGGGAGAATTTCTGTTCATATATTTTCCACAATATGCAACTTTGAAACTAAACTTTAGTATAATTAATCACAGATAAAAACAGGTCACACAAGCAAGCACTTTTTTCATGCAGTATTTTGTTACGTTACCTGCTTGTTCCATCGTGAAACACATAAAGACACTGTACACACATAACCCAATAATGACAACATGACTTCTGGAAGCTTAAGGGGAAATCAACCCCTAAATCTTCTTTACAATAGTATCTTCTATCCAGCACTAATGGTCAACGACACTGGGTAATTGCAACTACCTCATGCCACAAAGTGTTATTTGGGGCACTAGTTTAGGAACAACATGCAAAATCATATTGTTTTGAGTTAACGCCATACCCTTTCATAAGCTGCGCAGCTGTGAAGTAGGCAGCCATGGCCTGGTCATGCTCACTCTCCATGGCGAAGGAATGACCATAGGCGATCCACGCCGGACCATACGTCCTCTCCAGGGTGGTGGCTTTGCTAAAGGGCAAGTAAAACATTAGCTTGACAAATACCTTGCCCTAAACGTGACCGTGCTTGCGTACTGGGTAACACAAATACCTGAGGTAGCGACGGGCATTTTCATTTTTATGGCCGACCATGAGATAGTAGCAGCCAACAGCGAACCAGGAGACCTGGGAATGTGTGTGTGTGTTTTTTTGTAGCTCATTATGGCAAATTAAAGTTGTATGAAGAGCCAACACTTACTGGGTTGTTGGGATACAGGTCCACAAGTTTGTGTGATAGATAAAATAATTCTGTAGGACAAAAACAAACAGACATATATCATGAATACATCATCTGAGTAGGGCCTGTGGATGGATTTGGGACAAGCAGGTCTGAAAAGCGGAAGTATATGTTACCATTTGCTTTTCCAAGCTCAACTAAAGTTCCAATGTGCACTGGTAAGCAGTTAGCATGGAAGGGGTCTTTGACCATCACTCTACAAGATGCAAAAAAAAGCAAGTGAGCTAAAGGCACTCTCAATAAATCTGGGAGCAAGACAACTTACGTTGAAGTGAGCTTGTAGCACATCTTGAAGTCACAGTTGTAATAATGCCTTTCAGCAAGGGACACTACCACGTCCAAGTTCTCCTGCAGATTGTTGACCATGGCAGGTACCACCAGGTCACTGGGTTTATTGTACTGTTGTGGCAAAATCAAGTGGAGACACGTGTGTTAGGCAAAATATAACGTTATTTAGGTTAGGTGCTGGGCTCATATTTTAGCACTGACTGAAACGTGGTGGAGTAGTGCCAACGTGCTTCAGCTTACTTTACTTCCATTAGATTTTTGTGTGTGCAATGTTTCATATGTGCAGTGGAAACTCACACATTTGCAGTTGACCACAATGATTCACTTTATACACAGATTTTTTTTTCTCCAAACACTGATTCACATATTCAAGGATTCTTTTTCTCTCATAGTATTAAAAAATGTTGTTTTTGCGTCCCTCCCCACCAATTTGCTTTGAAGACGCATATTGAATGTTTACCAGTGTTTTTGAATACGTTTTGGGTGGAGGTTGGGTGGCGGCATTCGTTTAACTGACAATTAATTATACATGATTTTCACTATTTGTGGGACAGCCCAGTCCCGCTCCCCTGTGAAAAGCAGAGGTTAAGTGTACCTTCTTTAACTTATTCTCAAATAAGAAATGAAGTAGCTCCTCCTCTTCCTTTGTGCATTGCTGACTCAGCGGCAGTGATTGTAAAAAGTCTTTCTCTGTTGAACAAGGAGAGATTGGAAACATTTTCAAATGCATTTTTGCACGTCATAGCAATGTTTATTTAATCATATTATAAATGATCACAAGAGAAACTGCAGAATCATATGCTCAGAATGTAAGTCTATTCATTTATTAGTGGTTCATTATTAATGCCCTTATTGCTCTATTTTTTGTTTTTGTTTTATTGCCTACCTTATTATTTGCTTGATTATGGAATGTAGTCTGCTCAGGGAAGTGAACGGAATAAGAATTTCATTGTGTGGTCTTACTATTTATGACAATAAAACTCTTGAATCTTGAATAAAAAGACCTATTTGTAAAAAAATGGCATAAAATACTAATAACAGACTTTAGCAGAACACATACATCATGAAACTCCCCAGGATGTAAACACACAACAACGTGGTGTGACAAAATGATTGACAAATTGTCTACTTTATGGAGCGCAACTGGCCTTTAAGCAGGTATCCTTCTGAGGGGCGAACTTTAGCAAGTGTCCGTGAAGGTAGTGGCTATCTTGATCTCCTCTAGGGTTTGTTCAAGGTCGCCACAAGGTCACAAGAGGTCACCAGACATTGCTAACCACGACCAAATTTTGAACATGTTCGAAAAAATGTTTGCGAAAAGACCAATGTCTCCCGACCAATGTCTACGCCGTATACTCACGTGAGGAGTTATATTTTATCAAATGGGGCCTCATGTTACATTCTGGTAAGCCAGGACTCCTTTTGTTCTGAGGCAAGGCCTTAATGATAAAAAGCTTTAACGTCTTTGTTTTTTTTTTTTTATTACATTTAAACCTTGTTGAAGATACCTGTTAAAACCAAATTTGAGTTCAAGTGTTTAACTGCCTTTTGATGTGTTATCATTTTTACTGTGGTAAACGAAGAAGACAATGCTTAATAATTGGTGATCAGCAAGAGCCTACTAGTGCTCCCCACTAACCGCGAAAAATTAGGAAACGCTCTATTTTCAAATTATGGTTGTTCTTAGAAGTGTTCTGTTCAAGATTAAATTTCACATATTTTGCTTGTTTGCAACATTATGATGTAAAAGCTGTATTTTATGCCATAGATTTTGAAAATGTGAATCAATATCCAGCCCTATTCGTAACTGAGCTAAAATTAACTTCAGTGGTCAATGTCTTAATGTCAGTTTGTGATCAATCTAGGAACTGAAATAATTACACATAACTTTGTTTTCCTAGTGAAGGGGAGGCGGATCCTGTTAGAGGGTAGCGTCTATATTTTGGGGAAAAATCTAATGTCAGATCCTGTTAGAGGGTCGCTTCTCTATTTTGGGGAAAAATCTAATGTCAAGTACCAAAGGTCTCTCTTACCTTCTTGGGCTGTCAGCATGTGATGAGACGTGAGAAGCTCAAAGGCTTCGAAGCAGTACACGTCTAATTTCAAGGCTTCTTTGTAGCTGGAAGTGGCCAAAGGCCGGTTGTCCATGGCATCATAGATCTTGCCACGCAGGAGGCAGATAGAGCTGCTGATCTGAAATATGAATACCAACCTCAGTCGACTGTCAATACAACCCTCGCTTCCTCCTACCGCCTCTTGGGTGTAGAATGTGCACAGGTGGATTTTTGACAACACTGTCTACATGTTTTTACTATTTATCAATATTAGGCTACAAGACTTTTCATTCATAATTTTTATTGGTGTCACATTGTTGTTGTTGATTTTTAAAAGGTGGGTACCCCTAGACTCAATGATGACAAAATAGGGTCGTCTGTTTGTCAGGAACCAGAAGAAGATTCAAGAAAAAGTTAACATTAACAGATTCAGTATGTACAGTTAGAAGGTCGATGCTAATAATACAAAACACATATTACAAAACTTGGTCAAGGGGCGCATAGGTCAAACGAAGTGGCTTGATTTTCGTTTCATGAAATATTTTTGTGTAAATCAGGGTAGGGGAATATAATACAGTGTCTCTATTTTGTAAAGCAAGTACTTAAGTGAGTGTGATTGCTAAACACAGGAAATACAATGTTTTTCTTCCCATTAAGAAAATGCAAGGCATTAAATATAGAGACAACAGTGTGAATATTTCATTTTTGATCAAGTGCCATACAGCTTACAACTTACTGAGGCAGGCGACATGTCCCAATCGTTGTTTGGCTCTGGTGCCCCGACCTCCTCCTTTATTCTCCTGTCTAGCAGCTTCTTACAAACTGCCTCCTCTGATAAAATATCCAAGGCCAGCTGGAACTCCTTGGCGGCATACTAGAACAAACGTAAAGCCATTCACCTGCGTTTTCAATTTTACTTTAAATCAATCTCATTATACAGTGGACCCCCGGTTTAAGATGTCCCTGGCTTGCGTTTTTCACCATACGATGTCGACCGCGGCCATTTTTTTTCCTGTGACGACAAAAACTCCTCCTCAAACATGATGGTTAGTGTGCATGCATGACTCGGAGAGTCGCTCCGCTCTTGTACGTCTATACACACGTAACCGCTTAAGTCACAAGAATGCTGGTCTGCTATTGGTCAGTGTCACGACTCCCCCCTACCTGCCATTGGTCGGCGTCACGGTTTACAAAATGGCGGAATGTTAAAGCTTTGTTCGCCTGTGAGTGCTTACAAAAATGTATTTAGAGTGCATTTTAGTGCTTAATTCAAACAAATTGTTTAGCCATGGGTTCCGAGATTGCTAGTGATGTTAAAGAGGGAAGTAAGAACATGATTTATATGGAAACGAAGCTGGAGCTAAACAAATAAATACGAAGAAGGCTAAGCTAGGCAAGGTAACCCTCTTTGTGAAATATGGCCATAACAAGCTCTCACATCACCTCAAACGTAAATAAATCCTTTCTATATTTTTTTTACTTATGTTGTTTAATTGTATACATGTATATTTTATATATATGTAGCACTCATACTATTTTGATACAAATTTTTAACATGTATATATAATTTTTGTCTTTACCTGAGGTTTTACACACATTTGCTATTTAACATAGGTTTGAATTTCCCACCATAAGGCGAATTCGCATTACAATCCCAACCGCGGAACGGATTAATCTCGTTAACCAGGGGCCCACTGTAATTTATTTCATACGGTGGACAATCCACAGTCCAACATCTAATACAATTCAGAATTTGACTCGATAATTGTGGGAAAAAAATACTCATCTATAGTCACAAAGTCGTCAGGGTTTCAATCAGCAAGACCTCAAAGTATATTGTTTGACAACAGTTGTATAAGGATTTGGGTTTTTCACCGTGAAAGAGTGTTTAAAAATCGATAAATATATTGTTTTTAACTTTTTTCATACTTGCATGACACTGTGACTTGTTAAGGAAAAGAAAACATTGTGCATTTTATTGTTTTTGCATTAGACGATTTTTATTTAATTTAATTTGAGGATTTGAATAATCATTATGACCTTCACTCATCACAGTGCCTGCACAAGTATGCACTTTATAATGATGAGGTTTGAGTAATAATTGGCTACGTTTCCAGGGGAAAAAAAATACTCCAAATCAGACCAACCCCAAGTATTGTTTTTAACTCTAGAATTTCCACTACACATTGCAGTAACTTACATGACACCGTGCAGCAAGATATTGACAAGCTTCATACATCTGTGCAAGAAAAGGGAAAATGTCACAATGGAAGTGAATAATGTTACACTTCATTTGAAACATAGAATGTCACTCAATACGATCTTTAAACACTGACCTCATTCAAAACATAAACTAATACAGGTATTCAACATACTACTTTGCATCTACGACTGCTGTATTGCGCAGCGCCACTGCAATGATGTCGCACATCCCTGCCAAATGCATGCGTCTCTGCTCCGTCGTACCCCATCACATAGTCCCTGGAAGGTTATATTCTGCACAGAGGCTACCAACTCGATTTAAATAAGTAAATACGTTTTCTAAACTTCTGGAAACAAACCAAGCTCCATTTGTGGAAGGTTTGCATGGATAAGTGAATTGATAGAATTGTGACTTAAATAGCAATATATATTTGTACACACATTATAGCGCCAATTAACAGGAGGAAAGCATTTTCACTTTTTGTCTTGATGACAATGGCACAGAGAAGGAAAAGCAGTTGATTTTGGCTTCATCCAATCAATCAACAAAAGAATAGACAATCTTGTCAGTATGAAGTGCTTTTTCTTTGTAAATAAGTTTGTAGATCACATTCTTTTTCCTTTTTGGTGCTTTCTGAACTATGGAATTGACCACGATGGACAGTGGCGGACCAGATTTTTCAAGTCCTGGCTTACTGTACGTTGGCCGACGGCACAGCCACAACAGCGCGGCATGGCAGATATGTAGGCTGCGTAACTGTTCTCATTCATTAACATATTTCGTAGTGCTGTGCACGACACAGGGCAGCGAAGAGGAGCTGCAACGTAGTATGTGAAATCCAGGGATAAGCGTTTCTACTCACTTGGTCAAGCCAAACATTTGGTACAGTTAAAATTCTGGGAATACCTTATCAAGTTTCCTTGAGCGGAGTGCATGCGAGGCTCTGTGATACTGCGATGTTAAGTAAAGGCATTGAGCAAGCCAGTAGATGTCCTGAGGATCTTCTTTACGCCACAAAACAAGAAAAAGAGTAAAGTAAGTTAGTGTTTTAAATTGTCTGACTGTACAGAAAAACACTGGAAGTCAACTTTTGTGCAATAGAACAAAATGTTCTTCTATTGGACAAATATTGTCGCCGTCATAAAACTGCATTACATTACATTGTTACATTAGCATCCACTCACATTTCTTTGGGCTCCACCGCTTTTGTGGCGTGCCCTGATTTCTGAGATGGACCAAATGTTTTAAAAAAATAAAAAACAGGAAACTGGGAAATTTCCGACTTCAGATAAATGGAAGTACGTTGGACATTGGAACCAAAGTAGCATAATTGATAACAGTGTACAGTCTACTTCCAACTCTTTGGAAGGAGGAGTGGGCCAGGTCTGCCTGTCAACAGCAAAAATCTGCATATACAGTAAATGTCATCCATTGAATGTCATTGGGGGAGATTCAATCCTCTGAATTTTTTTCCAAAACCTTAATAAGAAATGTGTATGTTTTTCATAATCAGCAGAAGAGGAATGTTTTTTTTTTAATATTATGTATAAAGCCCATATACCACAAATGCAATATTAATAAGTAGAACACGTTAAGAAGGTGGGGTTGCAAAGTACGTATTACTATAAATATGAATTTTGACTTATCTTCCACTGAACATTTTCAGCTGAAATGTGCACCAGCGCATCAGCTACGTGCGCCCTGGGCCTATATCAACTATTTTTTATATATTATATTAACGGTTTTTTTTCTTTTCTT
Source organism: Hippichthys cyanospilos (assembly GCF_059441005.1). Taxonomy (NCBI): domain Eukaryota; kingdom Metazoa; phylum Chordata; class Actinopteri; order Syngnathiformes; family Syngnathidae; genus Hippichthys; species Hippichthys cyanospilos. The sequence continues at coordinate 23,136,019 of NC_142373.1, read as the reverse complement.
TTCTTTTCTTTTTTTTTGCTGTGGGTATTGAAATGATGTAACAAAACGCACAGTTAAAACAATATTCAGCTCTTAGTATTAACATAAATTTAACTCAAACCTATACAAATGATATCACGAAACATTCATTTTGAATGACAGCATATAAAATGATTGCTAAATCCAGATCTTACCATAAGAAAGAGACGCTATCTTGTCGGCCCAAAACAGCGCACTTTGATACTGTTGCTGAAATGACACACACACAACATCCAAGTTACTTAATGCATGATATCATCATGTTTAAATAAGTACCTTCTCTTCAATGTCGTTGCTGTTTACTAGATTTGAATGCAGGCTAAGACTAGCTTGAATGGACGGACACAAACGCCACATAGCACATCGTTACCTGGTCGATGTACTGCCGCACTCGCTTTCGAAGCCTGTCAAGATTCATTTTAATCTGTTTTCTACGCAGGTGCTCTAAATAACTAACACATGTCGTCGTTAAAAAAGAAGCTGTAATGGTTGCGCATGCAGCTACGTTGCGACGTACACACTAGCCTGCTCGCTGCTTGAAATTAAATCCGCGGCTTCCTTGCAATTTGCGCTTTTGGTGCATCGTTAAACTGCGCCGGAAGGAAACAAAAAAAAAGTTTGTAACAAAGGTTCCTCCAGGATTGAACAAGTTTTCACGTTTTTCACTTATAGTTGTATTACTCAATAATATGTGTCTGAATTTTCCAGATGTGTTGTAGAATAAAGTTTGTATGCTTGTATTTTACTTTTTAACTGTGAAGCAGACCTGCTAACCAGTCTTCCACACATATTATATTATATTATATTATATTATATTATATTATATTATATTATATTATATTATATTATATTATATTATATTATATTATATTATATTATATTATATTATATTATATTATATTGTACTGTATATTATCCATCCATTCATTTTCTGTAGCCACTTATCCTCACGACGGTCACCTTCACTCAGAAAGTCTGAGGGTTGGAATTGAACCCAGGACCTTTGAACTGTGAGGCAGACTTGCTAACCAGTCTTACACCCATATACTCTATTCTATTCTATTCTATTCTATTCTATTCTATTCTATTCTATTCTATTCTATTCTATTCGAATTGATAAGATACGTTTATCCAAATAACTATGTGTGTGTGTGTGTATATGTATATATATATATATATATATATATATATATATATATATATATATATATATATATATATATATATATATATATAGTATTTGGTATTGTTGTTATGAAAAAGTCAGCATTCAGTATTTGTTGAATGAATCCCATTGAATTCACGTATGAATGAACATGTACACTGTCACAACACCGCCTTCTAGTGGTAACATCCGCAATACTGCCTTGTCATGGGCAGCTCTAACATTATTGCATTTACATTACACGTACGGTACATACCTGTTCATCTAATTTAGTGTTCTTCCAAAACATCAATACCTGAGTCATTCTCATAGCGAAGAAATATTAATATAGTTACCATGGAAAAAAAACAAAAAACAAAAAAAACAAATACAATCGTTTCCAATCAGGTTATTCAAAGTAGTCATCTTTTGAAGCAGAAGAGCAAAACAGACTAACAGCCCATATCAACAAGTAATAAATGAGTCCTTTTTTCTTTAAAAATGTAACAGGCCCATCACGTAATAACTGAAAAATTACGTAATATATGTTCTGAAACGAAAACATCATAATTTTTGACCACTGCTTGTTTAAAATAACGGTTATAAATGCAATGTCCAGACAATTACAAACATATGGCAAGCAAAGCACAATGAAAACTGCTACATTAAGGATGACATTCTCAAATGAAATGACCAAACACTAGCCAGGAAAAATGTCAAACCATTATATTAACTGTTCTAGTAGGAAAGATTAAAGATATGCTTCCTTGTCTCAAATATTTCTATTGCCAATCTGCTGTTCTTAGTGCTTCCTCAATGCATACTGATTGCCCCCAGTTTGGCAGCTTCGGATTGGGATTGAAAAACTGACAATATTGGCTCTTTCATCTGCACAGCACTATGAGAGTCATGTCCTGCAAAAATCTGTCCGGCAATTTAAAAAAAAAAAAAAAAAAACGTTTTTTTTTTTTTTCTTAATGGATGTTTTGAAATGCAGCTTTCTGAGGTTTTTAACCGTAGAAAATTTTAAATAGCGTGTTTAGTAGTTTTCCACTGTTATTGTGCGTTCCCTAAATATGTTCAATTTCAAAGCCAGCACTATTCTAATAGCATTACGTTAATGAAGCCTGTTATGGTGTCCTATTCAGAAAGGCAGGGTGATGCGATGGGCCTCTAAGGCGCATCCTTATTTCATCCTCCCCTGGGACTACGCTCTTCCACGAAAGCCTCCGCTGGATCGAAGACCTGATTCACTCCATCACAGTAAAGAGTTGAATCGACAGTAGGCCAACAATATTTTTACTAAATTCTTCACTCATTGCTATTCTTATTTTTACTGTTTGAACTGCGTATCAAACGTCAGTGGTCTGCTCAGGTTGAGACAAATAGCAGTGCTAGTGCTCATACTTTCTTCAATGGTCCCTCAGGGGGAAAATGCAAGTGAGATCATCACTAGCAGGAGGAGTCAGTGCATTTCCCCAAGGTCGCCATAAGGGTGTTTTTTTTTTTTTTTTTGTCCATGTGATGGAAAGTGACTAAGGCAACATGTCCCATGAGAGCATCCTGTTTAGAGGGAGCAGCATCACACACTGCTTACCATGCTGCTTGCTGCAATCTACACCTCATATTTGTTTGTGTATGTGTGTGTGTGTTTTATAACATCTTGCTGGTTCTCAAATTCTTTATCTTCTATTAAAATAAGCAGTATTCAAAAAGTGACCTTTTTTTCAGGGGGAAAAGTACGAACAGCAATACCAGCCATTAAATCAGTTATTTCCAAACACTGTGCATAAGGTAAATATTAGACAGGTTGTCAACTTTATTACTTCACAACGACATTTGCAGATGAGTATGATACTGAAGGCAAAGCGCTTGTTGCATGCGCCGATTTAAGTCATTTCATCACATAAATCATTTAAATGGCTTACATTTCTGAATAGGTCGCCTTTGTGGAGAAGAACCAGCAAAGAAGAGGCAGGCATCAGCAAGATTTCTGAAAATCTTCCCCTAAAACTTGTGAATAGGGTTAGGTACATCCATGAGGAAATGTATGTTCCTTGGTACAGTTCAAAGCTCATACCTCTGTTTCCATTGTTACTGTCAGAAGAGTGCAATCATTACAAGGGCAACATTGACCTTTTCAGAATTGAATCATATATTGGAGCCATCTTAATGAACACGATTTTCTTTCATAATTGGCAAAACATCTGTAATCACATGATTCCATTTTTGTATATTTTGTCAGAAACCAAAGTATAGTCATAGACCCCACCCCTCCCCCCAAAAACATGTCTTTTTAACTAACTGCAAAGGCCAGGCTGACTTTAACACAATCTGAAAAGCCTTCCTACCTGATTCATCAAATGTAGTTTTTAAAGTCAACTAATGGATGGCAGAATAGAAAAAGACTCTGAGGCAATGCACTCTCCATTAATACTGCCGTACTCCACCGGGATGGATTCTTTGACTCGGAAATAAGCTTTATGTGCCCACCCCTGCAACCCCCAAAAGTGACTGTTTCAACGGGAGTTTGGCACATACACGAAGCACTTTTCACTGAATGCAGGAAGTTTGGCCCATATTTTCTTAATACTCCGATAGGTTGCTTCTATAAAAGTCTATAAATAATGAAACAAAACAGACTGGCGCTGCTGTTATATAATGGCGGAATGACTTACAAGGGTAACAAATTAGCACAGTACCAAAGTACCGCTACAGCGATGCTTACAAGTTTCAACCTTCACTTTAGGTTTCATGAAAGGAAAGCCTAAAAGACAGCTGGGATAAGCACCAGCGAACCCAAGACTCTGATGAGGACAAGCAGTTAAGAAAATGGATGGATGAATTGCACTACATTTACTTCATGTATGAGGGTTTGGGTGCTATGTTATAATTTGAAATAATTTTTCAGAAGGAATTTTTTACAGTAGTACCCCAACTTGTTGCTTTCAATTCCAATATAAAATGCTGAGTCTCAGCTTTGGGATGAAGATAATGTGCACAATATGGAGGTTTGCTACTCAGGCAAATCATGGGTGAATGAGGCTGTAGCAAGTAGCTTAAATATTGATTATCTTGTTGGCACTGCAGAGCCCAATCAATCGCATGGCTGCCCATGGCTGTACTTCCGGGTTGCAGCCCTTGTAAACATGTCCAAGTAATCAAATGACTACTATATGTAAAGAGCAGAGAGCATGTCGGTGTCAAAGCAAGACAGAATAAACCAATAAAAGGTAAAATAACTAGGAGTGATGAAAAAATGACTTCTTAAATGCATTGAATTCTTAATTGTACTAATGTATATATATATTTTTTGTCATCCCTTAAAATACATTTTGTCCACTGGGACCTGACAATGGTATGCAAAGAGCAAGGGTTCAGCAACTTCAGATCTAAATTGGTATTAGTGTGAATGTGAGTGTGAAAGGCTGTCCACCTTGTTATGTGCCCTGAAACTGACTGGCAACCAGGTCAGGGTTTACTCTGCCTTCTGTCTGTCAAGTGGGTTGGTTCCAGCTCCCCATGACCCGTGATTGGATGAGCAGCACATACATTGGATGAATGGATGTATGGAGGCAGGGACATCACTTGATGACAAAACTAGATCTTTGCTTTGTCGTTTAAATGAAATAGACAATATATATTAACATGTATAATAATAATAATAACAATAATAATAATAATAATAATAATAATAATAATAATAATAATAATAATAATAATAAATTGATAGCTAGCATGGTGGAAGGCCGGTTAGCATGTCCGCCTTACAGTGTGAAGGCCGTGTGTTTGCTTCTGTCTCGAGCCTTCCTGTTTGGAGTTTGGGTGTTCTCCCCATGCTTGCGTGGGTTTCTTCGGGCACTCCGGTTTCCTTTCATATTCCAAAAAATGTGCTTTTTAACTGAACTCGCTAAATCAGAGTTGTCAAACATGTGGCCCACAGGCCTGATCCGGCCCGCAAGGAGGTTTCTTGAAGCATTAAAAACATGAAGACTGAATCGAATAGTCCAGCGTCCATAATCAACAGACAAACATTCTTATTTTTACAACCAATGCCCCGATAAGCACTGCAACTTACAAGCAGACGTGACCATTTGCCAAGCTTGTGCGAAATAGCCTGCGATTTTTTCAGTGACAGAAAGTGGAACACTTGACTAGAATTTACATTCGTATCATTAGTTAGTTTTGTCATGCCGCTGCTCAACACGATAAAATCTTTTGACTGCCCAGGAGAGATTCACAATGAGCGGGGGTCGCCCTCTGGGTCATTACCATTACCAGACATTCGGCTTTGGTCTGTTGTATTATAAACAATAAGACTTTATTATATTTGGTGGTCCGGCATTCACACTTAGGCCTTCAGTGATTTTCTACTCAAATGAATACCTCTCATAATACCATCATTTATGACACCATGGATGAAGAAATCATATACAAACGCATGCGTACTGGGCCTTGCATCACTTTAATCGTGTACAACACAGGCTGTTTTTCAGAGCATTTAAACATCAATAAGCCTGCATCAGCAATTGAAACACACCACTATATGTGATAGTCATTAATTGAATATGAACGGAATAAAATAAAAAATATTAAAACATGAAAAAAAATATTGTTCTACAATACACTTTTGGTACCGCTTAAGACACATCATTATTGGCACCTGGGTTCATTGGCTGTTTCAGGTCTCACAACAGACACCATCGCCCAGGGGACCCAGCCAGTGTGATCGAATTAATAAATAAATAAAATACTTGCACTCACCAAAACAACTGTCCCCCAAAAGACTAATTTGAATACAAAATACATTCCTCCCCTCCTTATGAAGACTTCAATGATTTGGTTGACGTTTTCCTCTCCTTCAGCTTTTGTTTGTTAAAAAAGTGAGTAGATATATTTGATTTTCTGCTAAAGGTTCCCTGGTCTGACTCTGGTGTAGGCTACACAGCCAAGCTGCACCGTGTAGCTTGCTTGATCTCGTGTGACTGTTTGTTCATCTTTGTGTGCCCTGCAATTGGCTGGCAACCAGTTCAGGGTGTATCCCACCTGCTGCCCGAAAACAGCTGGAATAGACTCCACTATGCCCACAACCCTTGTGACAACACTGGATGGATAGATGGATGGATGAAAGTCAGAAAACCTAGTTTTGAGTCTTATTCAACAAATGGACGATAATTGCCTTGTAGTTTCCATTTTAGAGATAGTTTTACGATCCTTCGTGTTGGTAATTTTGTCACTGAAACAAAATAGCCTGGTTGCAGGTTTGCTGGATAACTGGGATTGAAAAGTTTTGACTAAGATGAATGCAGATCCAAGCTTATCTAATAGCGCTTGAAATAGTATTGAAAGCAAGTGTGTGAAAAATTAACAAACCTTTAATTCAAAAGAAAAAAACAAAGAACAAAGCGAAGCCATCGTAAAAACTTGAACCCGTCCATTTATCTCTAGTTTTCCTGTCTGAAGTAAAGGCCGTTATGGCACACAAAGGGCCACTTCCTGCTGGCTGCGGCCTGGGGCAATCAAAAACATGTTTTGTAATGATCCCTGACAAGATGGTCAGACAATATTCCCAAGGGTGCAATGATACTTGCATTGCCGTTGGTGGATCGATGAGAAGGATGCATAGAGGCCGAGGTCAAAAGTATGTCTGTTTGTTCTGATTCCACAGCGACTCCTTTTTAACTATATAATAATACGCATGCAAGAAAAAACAGGCCGTTGTTATTGAAGGATTTAATGAAGGGACGTTTTTAACCATTTAATCATTTTGGATAAACAACATGAAAAATGTAAACAGTGTTTCTCTTACTATCAGTTGTGATGTTTCTTTACTTCTGTTTCTTCATATTTTTGAATGGTTGCTCTAGAACATGTAGAATTACGCATCTTTGCAGAAGGGTGATGTTCACAGTGGCTCACTTTGGCTCTATGATCAGGGTGGCCTTTCTATCATCTGGATTTGTTAAGCATTTTCTGTCACTTTAATATGGCAGACCTAAACTTCAAAAGGCACAATTCTGACACCCTTCTAGTAGCTGTTTTACAAAATGCAATAAATGTGAAAGGAAAGTTTCATCGAACGATTCATGGCCAAGCCATTTCGTATGGTTATGAGACAGTGTGACCTGTGACCAGAGGACAGGCATCAGAGCTAGAGGTGGCAGAATTGAAGGACGATAGGATGAAGAATTAGATGATTGAAATGGGATTAAATAGACTGGAAGGTTTGGAAACAAAGCTCGAGAATCCAGATAATCTGGATCTGTGGTAGGATTCTTGAAATGGGGCCATCAAATAGGAAGCGCAAAAGGAAGGCCAAAGAAGAGATTCATGGATGTGGTCAAGGATGTGGTAGAAAGCTAAAAGTTAGAGCAGACGAGGAGGATTTACCTAGGCGACTCTTGAATAAGATTGAGTAAAGTGTGACAATATCTTTTGAAATAACAATGTTGATCAGATTACCTTCATCATACTTTTTGGATTAGCTCTGTAGTACAAGACAAACAAAAATGCAAGAAGAAGAAGAAGAAAAAAACCCACATTAACTTGCATTGGTTCTCGAAAGTCACAATTTTGGATTAAAAAAAAACTACACTTTTATTGTTTATTGTCTATTGTTATTGATCTAAAGATTTGAAAATGGTTTAATCTCCTTCAGCATGCAATGCTAATGGTTGAACAAATTCAGACCATGCAAAAAGATGAGTGTTGGAGATATGAGGATTCCACATGATGCCAACTCTATTTTAGAGCTCCAGAGTTTAAGTGAATTTTTGGAAGGAAATTTATTACACAACAACCAAAACTGAAAGCCGTGGAGCTTGTGGCCTGCAAAATTTCTTTCTCGTGGAGTAATGGAGGCAACAGGAAATACTGTCTGACAGTGTTTCATTACAAACAGCGGGAGGTGCTGCATTTACCGTTGTCTATAGCTATAACAGACATGGGAGCCTCTGGAGGGGTGCCACCCCCCATGTAATATAATTTCATGCTAACTAGACATACGATTATATTTAAAACATATTGTTGATCATTAAGAACACATTTATTTGAACGTTTTTGAAATTTATACTCTTAATTCTTTTTTAATGAAAATAGTCTAAATCGTACGTATTGTCTCTTTAAAGGTGCATTGTGTAAGATTTAGCAAAATCTAGTGGGAAGCAAAGAGAATTGAATTATTTTGATGCAAGGCACACTACGACACGTCAAATATTTTTAAAAAGTGCTTTTTGTTTCACCTATAGCTGAGGTGTCAAAATTCAGTCCTCAAGGGTCTGTATCAAGCATATGCTCCGTGTTTGTTTCCCCAACACACCTGATTTAAATGATCAGGATCGTCATCGTACTTCTGCTGAGGTTGCTGATGAGTACATCATTTAAATCAGGTATGTTGGGGAAAGAATATGCAGGATACTCGCCCTCGAGGACCGAGTTTGGACTTGCCTGACCTAAAGGGATCAATGTATTTCCTTAGGGAAAAGGCAATCAACGCTTGGCTACATTGTCCCGTGTTTTTCTTGAGAGTAATGTACATGGGAAGTCACATCAAAAACAACACCAAGGGATCTAACCGAAAAACTGCTCCCGGGGTCTTACACGTAAAAATCGACTGATAGCAAGCAGTAACCATCTTACTTAAACCATCAATAGGTCCTCCTTCAATCCCTGGTAGTCAAACTGTCTTCTGCCGCCAATGTAGAGGGAGAGTCTCACTGTCACATGTAACACGGTCCTACCTGGTAGTACGTGAAAGAATGCCCCACTACTACTACCCCCCCCCCCCCCAAAAAAAAAAAAACTGGTTGTATGACGTCCTTTGGTGTCAGTTGCTAGCCCTTACCACAGCCTTGCGCCGATTATCTTTCCAAATTAACGTTCCAAGAAAAGTTAACACAAGGGAACTGCATCTTCGTCTTCAGCTGCAATGGAAAAACCTTGAATCCCTTTGAGGAATGTCATCAGGCAGCACAAACAGCCACGAGCGAACCACAATAGCCCTTTAGTCCTCAGAGATGGATGAACACAACAATCGAACAACAGCATCTATCCATCTATCTGTGTGGAGAGTCCATACATCTTACTAAAATGTATCATGACGCTTGGCTACCCTACAGAAATGACACATTGCTGTGTAAAGATGACTAATGTATATGGATTTTACTACTTAGCATGTGCCGCACACTTTGCCTCGCCTCGCTGCCATCAGACTCTCACTGCCCCTGTCGGATCATAAATATTCCCAACTCTATTGGTGATATGACAGTACACAAACAGCATGCCGTTGATCCTTAAGGGTGCTATCATTAAAAACATCTTCAAAGAAACTGACACGTTGCAGAATACAACATATTAATTACTCTGTAGATGTCTATACCCCCCTGCTCATCTCCCTTAGGTCGTACACCAGATTAACTCTGCAAGGGTTTTACTTTTTCTTCTGCTTTTTTGCAACATGTATTTCAAAGGAAGGTTCAGCTTCAGGGGAATAACATTCAAAGTAATTAAAGGTGGGCGTAGGTCACGTACAGTATATGTGCTAGTTATAAATAAGACCTGAGTCTTAATCTTATAGTTTAAAGTTAGTGGGGCCAAATTCCAAGTAAGTCCACTAAAGTCATTACTTGGGTTCAGCATGATAAGTCATGAAATTATACTCAGTCAAAACATATGTGTATTTATTTACACATTTGCCACTTTGTGCTCAGAACTTAAACTTTCATTAGTCCACTGCAATAACACATTTACAATCATATAGTCTTTTTTTTTTTTTAATAATTGTGTATTACTTTACTGTCTTCTCAATTAAAACTGTAAAGATGATGCGTAACAACCGGCTTCATTTGCATGTATAGGAATATTAAAATGGTGGTTTTATCAAGGTTTTATACTGGCTACAGAGGTGGGAAGGAAACAATGTATAAATACAAGTACTTTGATACTCCAGGCCTACTTAAGTAGGTTGTTCACAAATCTGATTGTACTTTTAAAGAGTATTTTTCTGACAATGTACATTCCTATCTATAAGATGCTCTCCTAAGTTTGTCAAAATAGGGGTTTTAATCTTCAGTTTTTACAGAAATTGCCGACCTTGATTGAAATCTTGGAGGGCTATAAGGCGGACAAAACATGATCGCAACTGTGTCAAACACAGACTTATTTTGTACTGTAATTCATTTATTTACTTTTCAACATAAGTACATTTTTATAATAGATGATTTTTTAAAAATTTTGTTGACGTTTATTGAAAAAGTGGTTTAATGCCAGAGTTCCTTTTGTTTGACAAAAAAAAAAAAATCGTCGTTACCTTTTAACTGAAGAACATAGTTACTCCCTTTGCTTTTTTTCGGTTTTGTTTTGGCGCTGGGAACACAACTAATTTCCATTATCCAATAGCAAAAAAATTGTTATAAAGGCTTTATGGGGGAGAGAAAACTGCATAGCCAATACAACAAAGTCTTAAAAACCTAAATGGCTCACGCTGGAGCAAATATCAGTTTTAACTGTGCACTAGATTTCGGAATGGGACACGTATGACAGTGTTGCGTATCGGATCCCAATTCTTAGCAGCTTCACTGACGTGAATGGGCACAAACCACGTGTTTACGTAATGGAAAGCCAGACTTTCCAGTGTGACCCCTCCTCCTCTGTTTGAAACACAGGCTGGGGGTTTGATATGGGTGCACTTTTTTTTAAGGGGAGGGGGATATATGGTGTCATTGATACAGACACGCGGGGATCCACACGCATCGAGGCGCAGCGGTGCGGGACTTGCGAAGACATGCAAACTGCTAGGGGTACCGTGTGACCGGGGGGGGGCGAATTTGGACTTGTGCAGGGGGTCTTCATAGGATGCATCCTCCCCTGGCGTGTGACGCGGTGTCGATCCACCCTCCGCCTCCTCCCCCTCCACCTTCTCCTCTTCGGCTTCGCGTCAGAGTGATGAAGTAAACGCGGCGATGGTTGTCTCCTCCACGAAGAAGTCCGCCGTCTTTTATTGTTTTAGTTGTGTGTGTGTCGTGTAGTGTGTGTGTGTGAGTGTGTGTCGTGTGTGCGTGCGTGTGCGCGCGCTTGTGTGTGTGCGTGCTGGCGTCTCCTCCCCGGTGCGACACATGCAATTAAAAGAGTACCTTTTCTACTTGAGGACGCCACAAGAAGAAAAACGAGAAGAAGAAACCGTAGCATTGTTACGAATAAAGCCACGTGAGAGAAACACAAGAAACCACGCAGAGACAGGATATATGTTTTTTACCCTTCTTCCTATATGATACAATTGGCAGGCTTTGCGTGGAGAACTGTGTTGTCATTCTTACTATTGCTATTATTATGCAACCGCAAGGATCTCATCTCTTTACGGGTGTTTGAACCACTGGATTCGCCCAAATCAATCAATGTGGTTTCTTTGGAACATTTTCAGCAAAGGAACGCATATGCTGCAGTGTCTTTGTGGCAAGAGTCTCAAGAAAAACAAGAATCCAAGTGGTAAGCTGCATCTTTGTTATCCCTATCATAACACTAAGTGTGCTTTTTCACTTTATTGCTCCTCCGCTGTGTAATTTGTGATAGACCCTGCAATGCTATTTATGCAGTAATGCAGAGGCACACACACTCAGGCACAAGGGAAGAGGAACAACTTCTGCTATCAGTTTTTTTGGGGGCAAGTAACAAGCTGCACCACATCACCTGCAACTTTTCCCAACTAGCATTTATTACACAGTTAATACATAGTTGTTACGCACTGAGTGGTTGAGTGGCCTTGTTTCAGTTTGTATGAAGTGCTCTAAATGCTTAACTAAATTAATGAGGCAAACAAATGTAATGTTTGATCATTTACAAGTTGAATGCTTTTTCCTCCCATGGATGTCTTTTTCTAGCTGGTCGGGTTAACTGCTCTCGTAAGCCCCCTACATGGTCCATGTGCCACACGTTGCCCACCACTGCACTTCATGATGCCATTCTGGTTCGTACTGCAGCAGCAGCAGTAGCCCTCCACTGCAACATCACTTCTCGATTAAACGGGCCCCCACCGGCAGCACTGCACTGGCAAAGCAATGCAGTGCTTTTTTTGAAAGGGGGTGGGGGGGTTATGTCTTAATGCAACAATGCAATGCTTATTTCAACAGGCTGAATGTGTAGATGTTCTTAATAATTGTGCATCTGGTGGTGTTTGTGGTGTGTGTATGTGTTGTGTGGGGCTACTTGTTACTCCATGCAGCCTGGCGAATGGAAGATGATGAGCTCAGCAGTACAGTGCAACTGCACCACACATCAACATCTGACTGCATGTAGAGACACTTTGACACTGCAGGAGAAACAGTTGAATACTGGCAAAGATGACATTAGGTACACTCTGACATAGTCTAATGCGTTGCAAGTACAAACAAACATGACAAACATCTCTCAGTATGATGCAGTGCAGTGTGCCGCAAACCCAAAATATATTATTAAATGAATGTCTCTTTGACAGTATCACTCTAAACTCAGCATTATCTGACCAAGGCACTTTAAATTGAGTGGATGTCACCAGACAGCGCAGTTGCACCTATAGTCATTGACGATAATGTATTTTTGTACCATTTCGTAATAATACAGCCTAAACAATTTATTACTCAGGTGAACACAAAAAAGGTTTGTTTCAGGATTAAGTAAACTATTAGCAACACAGGCACATAATTTTAAGAATTTTCCATCCAATTACATGTTTCTTTGTGTGTCCCCGAACAATAACATTATATAGCTGGCTTTTAAATCTACAACATATTTAATGAAACAAAACTAAGGAATGTGTGTGAGTGTAGTCTCGTGCGTACAATATACACTTGATGTCGACGATTCACAGGGGATATGGAACAAAGCCCAACCTTGGATTGCAGATTTCTATGAATAATTGCCACGTGCATAGAAGTAATTCTAGTTACAACAAACTACGATTCCAAAACACGAAATAGCATTTTTTCGCTAGTTTTGAACTTGCCATTAACAAATTAAATCAACAATATGAAAAATAAGTGAATTATCTTTGTTTCTGTTTCTATATGTGCATATGTGTATTTTTAAACTTGGACGGTTAAGACACACTTTTCGTCTGTCGTGATACTGTAACTACCAGCAATATTAGCACGACTTGCCATTTGAAACAATGTCAGAAATGTAAGGGTTTGGCATCACTTTACCCATGTTTATGCTTTTATTGTGTCTCCGAACTGTGTAATAATATCCATCCATCCATTTTCTATAGACGCTTATCCACACTTGGGTGAATGACTTGTTGGTGCCTCTCCCAGCTGTGTATGGGCAGTATGTGGGGGACACCCTGAATCGTTTGACAGCCAATTGCAGGGCACACAGGGAAGAACAACCATTCACGCACCCATCTACCCTGCATGTCTTTGTAATGTGGGAGGAATCTAGAGTGCCCGGAGAGAAGCCACGCGGGCACAGGGAGAACATGCGAACCCCACACACAAGGGGGTCGGAGCAAGCAGGATTCGAACTCGGACTCTGAACTATGATGCGGACATGCTAACCGCTCTTCCACCGCCCTTTGTGTAATAATGTGTGCCTTAATTTAGCTCCACATCCTCACTTAGCAAGCTTTTGAAGTAAGGAATTCTTTAATGAATTCTTTTTCTTTCTTTTTTTCTTTAGGTTATTCTTATGTGACGCTGCCTCTACTTAAGTTTTTACATGTTTCTTAAAATGTGCCTGGATAAAAAAGGCTGGGTCTACATTGTTTACCTTCAATTACTTTACAATGGTTTAGCTACGTTTTACAGTAGAAATTAATTTCATTCAACAGAAAAAAGGAACACACGTGATGTCATTTGGGTAATTAAGTCTAATGCAGGATTTAGATATGCATAGAATACTTTGGTTTTGCCCTATAAGTCACATCTTTTCCTTATTGTGAGGCTGTCTCTACAAGCGCACCACTTTCACTTGAACGTGCCCTAGAGAAAAGATCATTTGAAAATGTTGTTTCAAATAGCCTATGTGCCTATTGAGATGTATACTATAGTTCTAAAAGATTGAGATGAAAAAGTTAGCCTTAGGATCAAGCATCGGAAACATGTGCACAAAACAATTGAAGCGTATGTCTCAAAAACGCAAATTCATCAATTTTGGGATTTACAATATGTCTTAGTTTAGACATTATTTGTACCCTACAACTGACAATATTTTACTTGTACACCTCAATTTCTCTTTGTGAATTTAGCTAGGTGGCATTTGAAGTCATTTGGTAAAAACTAATACTTAGGTGACATTTGTTGACATTTGCCATGCGATTTGGTCCAATGAAGTTCGGTGACTGCCTGATTTAAGATCATGTCATGATTAAATTAATAATAACAGTTAAAACAATCTAAACGTCACTGATGTGAAAGGCACAGTGGCAATGAAAAGCGACTGATTGTGATAGCTCAGACACAAGCTCATGAGAGGACCCCCATTTAAGCCATGTGCTGACCACACAAGCCACGGTAGCTCATTATTGCGAAAAAGAGGGCTGCGATTCCTGCAGAATCAGCAACCTGGCCTTTAATGAAGTAGCAAGGCAGTGTCAGAACGTCTCTTCATGGCTATAAGATAACTAGTTGAGCATGTTACCTGTCAAACAAATCACACAGCAGTTCAAACCAGGCGTGTGTTTTTCTTGTCACAGGGATGAGGCAGCTGCTCTTGAGGCCTCATCTGCAAAGGCCTAGATATGGTACTCCAGCTCCATGGCTGTATTTATAGCAACTCCACCTAAACTGCAAGAACAGACAGAGACAAAGCTGACAAGGCTGTCAAGCTGGGCATACGTGATGAGAATTAGGCCCTCGTTCAAGCCCAATTTCAAGTCGGGTGATTCACTTTCGAGCCAGGGAGATCATTTCAAGTTTGATTGGGTGGAGTACACTAGTGTCTTGACTTATGAGTGCCCCAATTTTCAATATTGTTGAATTATTGAAGAGTTGCTTGGTCTTTTTTGTTGTTGTTGTTTTGTTTTTTGCTTTTCGATGCAACTCAAAGTTGAAATACATCATACAAAAATGAAAAAAAAAAAAAAACACCCACAAATATATCTACCCAAATCCATCCATCCATCCATCCGTCCATCCTCCTCTGTGGCGTGTGCAAACTCCAAACAGGAGGGCCGGAGATGAACCCGGGACCTCAGAGCTGTGAAGCAGTCATGCTAACCAGTCTTCCACCGTGCCACCCCCACAAATATAATAATCTATATTTTTAACTTTTCAGAGGATTAATCACCATTTCAAACCAAATTAGGTTTTATTTGTATTGCACTTTCATACATTAAAAATGAATCAGAAAGTGATTTAAAGAATTAAAAGCAATCATTTGAAACACATCCTTCTCATTCTCACGTTAAACACACACCCTATGAACACTACAACCTTTACACACTCACACAATACATCTCTCATAAAAGTGATGGTATAAAGACATGGGAAGAAACTGAGTATCCAGGTGAGGAAAAATTGTATGAATGTACACTATATGGTGAATGTGATTTAAGTAATGACGGATGTGATTTTTACTGCCCCAGAATACTATTGGTCACGTGTGTCCATTTCTAGCATCAGAAAGCAGAAAGTAGGCCTTGAGCACTTCCTTCATGCACACATGGCAATTTGTCAGTCAAGCTTTGACAGTCTGACCAGTTAATTTGTACTTTATTAAGTCAATTAAGTAATGAGCCATCTGAGTGGAAGGAATAGAACTTGAGTTAGCTCCTCTTCTGTGTGTGCGATGACATAGATGTCGTCTTGAAACTTGCAAATGTCACTTGAATGGGGGACTCTGGCTACGATGAATGGCAGTGATCTAACAAGGTCAGTAATGTAAACGTTAGAGTATAAGGTTATGTCATGAACTATCCTGTGGAAAGAAGGTTTGATGGGCACTCAGTGAAACATTAATGCTGTAGTTTTTTTTTTTTTTTTTTTCCTGATAGCAATTATATAAGGGAGCTTATGGGGCAATCAGTACTATTAGGTTTTTTGACTACTTTAAAGTCTCTTACAGGATAATTGTGTTAACCAACAGACAATCAGGCTTAACTAATGGTGTAATTCTGCACACACACAATGTCTTTTCCCTTAAGCATGAAATGCTTGGATATATCACTATCCATCTCTCATGTCTCCATGTTTTAGTTGCTGTAAAATGTCTTATATAAAATGAATTCAGAGATTTATTTAAGATACACTATGCATCCATCCATCTTCAAGCGTCGCTTATCCTCACAAGGGTTGCACGCTTCCTGGTGCATATCCCAGCTGGCTTGGGACAGTCGGCGGGGGACACCCTCAACTGGTTGCCAGCCAATTGCAGGGCACATAGAGACTAACAACCATTCACGCACCCATTCACACCTAAGGACACTTAAGTACGTCGAATAGAACTGCCATGCATGTTTTGGGAGTTTGAGACAAAGCCAGAGTACCCGCAGAGAACCCACGCGGGCTGGGGGAGAACATGCAAACTCCGCACAGGAAAGCTGGAGCGAGGTGAATTTGAACTCAGACCCTGCAATGTGAGGCGAATGTGCTAACCACCATTCCACCGAGCCGCTACATGATGCTTTTCAAATAAAAAATACATCATATGTGTTAAAAGGTAATTGTTGGATGCATAACATCATTAATCAGATCAGTCGTGTGTCAGCCTTGTGAGACATCAAGATCTTTCACATAATCTATCAAGAATTTGTCAAATTCAAAAGTCTTATTTGTTTTTGCTCGTCAGGGGCTTTAACAATTTTATAAAACATTTCTATTGATGTAATCATATCAAGGTGAACTGATGTCCATTTTCCCCTGGATATCTGCTATTTTGTGTGACCTAATAAATGTCAGACAGAGCATCTCTTTAGGTAACCAAATTATTTAATGGACTTTGACCATAGACTGGAGCATCTACATCTATGCAATTGTTGGGCAGGTCACATGTCCAGAGAAGCAAAAAATAGTTTCTTGTATCAGTCACTCTTCATATGGCTGTAATTGCACATGCCACATGAATTATCATTACATTCAGCACCAGTTTTTGGTCATTTAAGCCACTCACTCTTCAGACCTAATTTTCACTTCAGCTTTAGCTCAAGGCCAGAGGCAGCCATCCATTCCAGTATCCTTTCAGGGTAGCTAAAAAAAATCAAGGTTCTCAGAGTCGAAAAGGCTGCAATGATCTATACTTGATGTTGGTAAAACCCTTTCTGCATAATGTATGTACACCCGTTTAATTGGTAGCAACAGACAAGGAAAAGAGTTCTGTTAAAGTGTGGGTTAACATGCAAACACAACTCCTACAATTAGGAGAGAATGGCAGCGTTTGCTAAAAATATCCGCCTCCAACCAGCATGGCACGCTGCTAGGATTCATCACAAACATGAAGAGGTGCATGAGCAACAGCCCCTTACAGAAATTTACTTTACCTTAATCCTAATTCAAAACTCTTCTGACGTACTATAGTTATAGTAAGTGGACTGTTATCTTAAAAGTCAAACACTGGCTCCTTTTACATGTTAACACAGACATTTGAATTTCCCTCAATTGTACGGATTCGAACATGTTATTGAATGTACTATTATTATTATTATTATTATTATTATTATTATTATTATTATTATTATTATTATTATTATTATTATTATTATTATTATTATCATCAGTGTTGGGCAAGTTACTTCAAAACTATAATACATTATTTATAACATATTACTGTCATTTAAAAGTTTTTAGTTAAGTTACAATATTACTGTATTTAAAATGTAATGCATTACACTACTATTGCATTATTTTCATATTACTCTCACCACCATAACTGGAAACATGGATTTGCCATTCTAAATGTAGCTCATTACTCTCATTACTCATCCAGTAAAAGGTTGGCCTTAGCCTAAAACCAGTACAAATCATTTCATCTGTATTGTATTATGAACATTTTAAGACAAGATACAAAATCTTTTTTTTGTGTGTATTTTTTTCTCTATATAACTTAGCTTCACAGCATGATGCACTGATAATGCTGTAGGCAAAATGGTTAGTTCATTTCACAATTTCAATGTTAATATTTAAATTAAAGATCAGTTGGCGAGGTTAGAGACATATGTTTCAAAAATAGATAGCTTCGGTGGGGGGGCTAACGTTAGCAGCTAGCCTACAGCATTGTTAAGGTCTTTAACGTACTGGCTAACATGAGTTTTGTATGCTTCATCTTGATACACATTGACCAGAACTATTTACAGACTATTATTAATAGCAATTGTACAGTGAGAATTAGCATTAACTTACCTTGTCATGTACGCTAGTTGCAACAAGGATCTTGCTGACGGTTTCCAAATGCTGGTACATCACTGTGGGAAACAGCAGCTTGACCTCTTGATGTCAAAGTGTCATCCCTCAGCGAGAGAGTGCAATCCTCTTATTTATTTTTTTTTTTTGCTAACTCCATGTTACTATGGCCCCTCTCTGAATGGTTTGTCAAATTACTGGTCCTATTTTGCGAAATGGACAGCTTTTTAGGTGTTGCACAAAACGTGCACCTAACAAAGATATTTTTCTTGTCTTTATCTCTGACGAACTGAAAGTAAGGGTTTTATGTACAGCTTGTATACATACTGTATTGTCTATATTCAACCCGCAGTTTCATCTCAGCTGTAGTAGATCAGCAAGTAAACATTTTGTCTCAGACTTTTCTCCTCTGATCTCGCTGTGTTTTTGGTGAATTTGGGGGGAAAACAAGCTTTCAGGCTAAAAATGCATTGTAATGCATTACTTTACTCTCATTTGTAACGAGTACAATATTATTATTATTTTTTATGCAATGTATTACATTACAGCATTACAGTAAAAAGTAATGCATTACAGTCATTACATTACTTTTGTAATGCATTACTCCTAACACTAACTATTATTATTCTTATTATTACATTTTTAGGATAAAGCTCCATGGAAAGGAAGACAGTCTCTGTGCGCACTTGACAAATGTGTGATCACACAGCACCATGACTCAATGATAAGTGTTCCGAATGGACGATGTGGGTTCTATCCCCAAATGTTAGCACTATGTTAAAGTGTCCATTAGCAAGACACTGAAACACAAGATTCTCCTGATGCTATATCATCAATAGGTAAATAATTTGACCATTGCATGGAGTTCTGCCTGGAGTTCCTTATGAATGTACAGTACTTGGTAAGCTTTAACCTCTTGCTTGGACTCAAGCAAATCAATTACTCCCTTTGCCATGTGACTGAGCCTCTTAAGTAGCATTGTTAGAGTAAATGAGCCTCTTAAGTAGCATTTTTATAGCAAATGATAGATAGATAGATAGATAGATAGATAGATAGATAGATAGATAGATAGATAGATAGACAGATAGATAGATAGATAGATAGATAGATAGATAGATAGATAGATAGATAGATAGATAGATAGATAGATAGATAGATAGATAGATAGATAGACGTCCAAGAAACATTCAACACAAATGACTCATAGGGGTAGACGAGACGGTAAGGCCCAACAGTATTCGCCATAGGACAGTGCTCCGCTAACAGCAGGAAAACATTTTAGATGAGGAAAAGGAGGAGAGAAAAAATTTGTTCTTGGCCATGCCCCAAATAAAAGCCATGGCTAAAGTCTGGAAAAAAATCCTTGCACATGTGCCAACAAAAAAAAAGACACTACAACATATCTGTCACACACATGTGCATGGCTAGGGGAAGGATGGTGGGGGAAGGGGGGCCATGGCGTGGCCAGCTGGTAGCAGCTAGTAATAGTTCCAGCGCTTTCGCAGCGTAGTCACGTCATGTGGGTGGAGCTTAGAGGACCAGCAGCGACTTTGAAAATAGGGATGTGTATGCTTTGAAGTCTGTGGTCTGTGTATGTAAGAGTGTCCTTGAGCTGCCAGTCGAGTCCAACTAACAGTCTTAAGGCCACTTGATAGGAAGGAGAGAAAATATTGCCGTACCTCGAGAACTTTACGCCCTTCAGAGGAGAGGGAGCTGTTTTGATTGGTGGTGAACTGAGTCAGCTGTGTTCACACCCACAATAGTGCAAAAAAGAAAGAAATTGCTACAAGTTACCCTCTGTGTCAATGGTTACTATACTCATAACCAGTGAGTGTTATTTTTCATAGGCCAGTTTACATAGCAATCAATTGTTACGTACATACAAGCAGTACAAACGATTGGTCACTTTCATCACTAACAAAATCTTCCTTGTGCAAAATTGTGTCATCCATTGCAACTAAGGCTAAAGGTTTTTGGCGGTTTCGAAAGGTATGTTTGGCACGAACACAAAAGAACTTATCAACAACATAACACCATACCTGCAATACACTGAAGCATGGAGGTGGAGACATCATGCTTAGAAGTTTTGTTCTTCAGCTGTCATTCAAAATTGCTGTCTTAAGGCTTCTGCGACAAAGCAGGAAAGAACATTTTAGAAAAAAAGCCTTGTAGAATATCTACCATTTATTTCAGTATATATCAGAGGCACATAAAAGGTAAACGTTGTGTTCTGGCTCACGTTTAACATGAGTTTGAATGCTATTTTATACTTCTAAATATAGCCATGTCCCAGTTACAAAATGATAGGCACACTTGTACCCCAGCTTTTAGGACTTGCTTCCCCTCCCAAAGAGATTGCAAGTAAACACAGGTGACATTAATGGTAGATAAGATTTAACTTAGCTTTGTCTGATTTTTTTTCACATCACAAAAAAAACAAAATATAAGGCTTTGGAGACGTTGTATATCCATTATACTTGTTGATCATTATTACAAGCAGTGTCTGTTACATTATTTGCTTTCCATTGGCAAGTGGATCCTCTTTCACTTCCTACTGGGACAACAAGATAAATGAGCATAGACCATCCAAATGTATGTACAGTATGGTGAAAGAAAATCACATCAGATCAAAATCATCAATTCCAAAATATTCAAGGATGATAACCATTTAACATGATTTGTGTAATCCAGAGAAATATTGTGTACTTCTGTTTGTTGTGTTCATTTCAGAGGTATAACACTCACATGCCTTTTGAAATTCTGGCTGATTGAGAAGGTGTCATAATTGTATGAAATTGATTCTTTCAGCTCCATGTCCAAAAGTGTCTTTCAGAATTAAAGTCAGGGATTGGGGCGTAGACTGAAGAATCGCAGCTCATGTTGTTGTGGAAGTGTGGTTTCCATGGTAACCACTTGAAAGGGGTCATGTTATTCTGTGGTAGTCCATTTAATGTGCCTAACACTTCACTGATATCACTTCAAAATATGTAATCAAAGCTATTTAAAAGACTGAAAACAGGCATTGTGAAAAGCTGACATTTCATTCAATTTAACCTCTTCTTCAAAATGAATTGCAGGCGAATTGTCACTGAAGAGAGATAATAAGTGGTGAGGGAATTTGAAGCATAGCTAGTGTTACCTACCTGTGAAGTCATCCAGCTGCTCACAATACAAACATGAACACGGATATATATGTTTATCACTGCTTTATCACTGCTTTGGTTTTAACCAATAAAGGTCCAGGTTGCATCACATTTATGAAGGATTGTAGAAGTAAACAAATTACAGGCTATTTTCTATTTTGGTTGTTTATATTTTGGTTGTTTGCTGCTTTACTTTGAAACCCTATCATAACATAACTAATGTGTGTACCCAGCCTTGTCTCAGCTGAGCCTTAGTTAATGAGCACTTTGCGTTATCTACAGAACAGTTTTGCTGTGTATTTTTATGTGATTAGTCCTACTTTCCCATGGTTTACAGAAATGTCATAATTATTTAAAAGTGTGTATTTTTAAACTTTTTTTCCACTTTAATGAACCAAAACAAATCCATTCCAAGGTCAAACTGTTACTAGCAGCAGTAGTACTACTCTGAACGACAAACTAATGTTGATGGAATTGGCACGCTAGACCAAAATACAATGATACAATGAAAAAAAAGGAAAGCTTAAAGGTTTGAACCTTAAATGTTCTGTCTTCGTAATGGGTTCATTTGTAAATCATTGTACATATTTTGTTTTTATACAGCGTCTCAACTTTAATGGAATTGGGGTTTGTGACTTTCTGCTGAAGGAAGGCCAGCATGACTTACGGAACTGGAGTTGAGCTACATCCATGGAGACCTTTGTTCTGGCAGTGTTAATTTGCTCAGTACAACAATAGCTTGGAAAACAGGAGTTCAGAACATTAATAGAGAGGGTACCAGCCAATTTAAAATGATTTGATTCACTGGTCTTATTTTACAATATCGGTAAATGGTTGATGAATTGTCCATCCCTAGTATTTACCAATGCCCTCCAAAACAAACGCCTCTTCTTGGTGAGTGTGTCTGTTTCTATTCTAACACTGTCCTTCCCCTTCAGTATTATCACACATTTGGCTGTCTTCCAAAGTAAAGTTGTGGGTTTTGTTACCACAAGATATATTACAGCAACACAAAGACTTATGGCTGCTACTTAAAAGCATGTGTTTAAGCGACACAGACTCACTGTTTTGTTCTAATGGACTAAGAATCTTAGGTCACTGTCTACCGAGGTAGTTAGTAAACTGTGCTTAATATAATTTGTCTTCAGGGTTGATGCACATTGTATCACCTTGGTAACGTATGCTAATACTGATGCGAGAGGCACACGATGATCTTTAAAGCAGACCTTCAATTTATCTTCAAGATCAAGAACTATGCTATACTGTATTTTACACTACCAATTTTTCTTTTGTTGTAGTGCTGGGCAAATGGTGAATATGGATTTGATTATCATACTGACTTGAGAAAGGGATTCATGTTGTACCCTGTCATTCAAAAATGTGATTGCAAACTGCAAAGCCGATGTAAGCCCCAACTTAAAACGCGGATTGTATTTTCCATGTGGATACAGTTGTGCATTAACATGTGGTTTATGTTGCAGACACACCGCCCAAAAATGGAATTGGATTGCCTGTGTTGAGTACAGTTGCGAAATACAGATGTGCTTTGACTTATGAGTGCCAAATTTACAAATTGTTGGTTGGTTTATTTGCTCTGCTGTGTTGTGAGCAAAAATTAGTGATGCAAATGGGTTTTAAATATTCCACACACTCATAACTGCTGTTTCTAAATGATGCACTTTAATGGGGCGTATTTTGCTTCTTTTTTCTTGTTTGCTTCTCTCTTATAAGGTTTTTTTTTTTTATTTAATAACTTTTTCTTTTTGCTTAGTTTTTTTTGTTTGTGTTATCTGCACTTCAGGGCTGCCATACCTTGGGAATGGCTTTATAACTATTTTCAGACAAATAGATTTCACTCATTTCGTCTGGAATTTCTTTGGCGAATGGCATGGTGTGTTTCTCTTTTGGGGATTTCTTGATTCAAAAACATTCAACAACCACTGTCAGAGCCATTGTCCATATATATATATATATATATATATATATATATATATATATATATATATATATATATATATATATATATATATATATATATATATATACACATAGATAGATAGATAGATAGATAAAGTTAGAGCACTTCATATGTTATAATTAGTGCAATTAGTGCATTAGCTTAGCATAAATAGTCCAATAGTTTGATCCAATAGTTTGATTCCAATTCAGACAGCGAACAAATGATGTTTGACACTAAAACAACAGCTTTGAAGCATTTTAGATCATATGTTCAGGCTATTTATTCTGCTCTAATGGCCCGCTGTGGTTTGTGTAAAAAAAATAAATAAATAAATACTGTCAAAGAAATTGCACCAGATCTTAGATCTTAGTGTTTGTCTCACCTATTATTTAAATGATATACTGTAGGCTGAAAACGATGCCTAAACAAAGTACACATGCATTAAGCTCGCCTGCACTACGGTGCTCACCGCTTTTTCCCGTGAGTTGTGTGATGCATTCAAGACCACTAAGAAATAGCATTGCTTAGCAAAAACAGAACATATCTTGTACCCACTAACAACACACCTTACCTAATTCATCACAAAACACTATAAGTACAGTACAAACAGTCGCTTGCTCTTCATCTTTTGTTCACATTTTCCAAAAGGATCCCAAAGCAAAGTTGAAGGTTTTAATATCCACTCTGCGGTCACTTGGGTCACATTTTTGAGTTCAGGTTTCCAAGTTATGCTTTGTAGCAATAAATACAATCATATTATTTTCCATTTGATATATGTTTTTCACATCTATGAATGTCCTTTATTTTTCCTTCTGTTTGCTGTTGGTTGTCATACTAATGAGCTATAAAATGACAGATTTGTTTATTTGGTTGTTTTTATTTATTTATTTATTTATTTATTTTAACTTAAAAACAGGCCAAGAGAGTGCGTGATTTCCTTTTCATGTAAAGTCTACTACTTCATTTGTGTAAAAACACTGGAGGATTTCCTGTAACACTGTTCTGTTAATTGGTAATTCCAATGAAGGTAATAAAAGATGCCAAATCACTCATCCACAGGAGCACTATTCAGCTTTTTAGACCGATGAGGAGAGCAGAAAAACACGACGAGGTCCGCCAGACCCTGCTTACTTTCCTGTGCCCAGAGTACATCTCATTGATTTGATTATGATTGATTGCTGATATGATTTCATGAGTCACCGCTGGCCTGCAGCTCATTTATTACGCCAGGGCATAATGTGAACTGTGCTTCCTAACTCCAGAAGAAAAAGCTCGACACAGTACCTCTGTTTGCTCGCGCTTCCCTCTTGGGTTCTCAGGTGTCTGATAGAGGCCCAGTTATGGTCAACATTGACTATTTGCTCAGGTTGTTGGAAATATTTGACACTCGCAACATCATATTAATTTCAAATACTGTATATATACCGCTGCCTTTAAAATGACTCCCTATCCATGCCGCTGTATTGAGCAATATATAATCTGTTTACTGTTTTGTAGTGATGTTTGAATGCATAGTAAACATCCATCCGTCCATCAGCTTTTACCAGGTATTACACCAGACACTGACAGGAAAAAAAAAAAAAAAAACACAAAATGATTTCATCATATCGGAGTTCAAAAAACCCCGATTGTCGGAAACTGAGCAAAGCTCGAAAAACAAAAACAGTTTTTTTTTTTTTTTTTTTTTTTTTTTTTTTTTAAACCACATAGACCAAATATTAGACCAAATACAATTATTGGGCCATTTAGCATTTTGGTTCCTTGTCCATATTTCTCTACCTTGTATGCATTATCTTATCTCCTAATACTGCCTGCTAGACATCCCCGTGTATCTACCATTGTGATCGTCTGTCTCCTGTGTCTTGATTAGACTCGCAACCGTATCAGTCGCGACTGTGAGTTTGATTGTGTTACCAGGAACTCTTTTGATACAGGAGAGCAGTTGCATGTTGTGGGGCTTTCAAGGCAGTTCAGTCTGCAATGTAGTGACTAGTACAAAAGTTTAAAGATTAATAATATGACATTATTTAACTGGCAACATATTTACAATGTATCAGCATGACTATGGAGTGCTTTGCATGTTCATTTTTGAATGAAGCATTTCCCAAATACATCAAGATTTAAATTTCTACAAGAAGCAAAACATTTTTAGCGCTCAGTGCACTGTAACAATTTCAGTTCAGAATGTCAACCATGCTTAGACAGTTTGTTAAAAGTCTCAACATTTTAAGTCTTATTTTTCAATCATTTTCTATGTAAAATATATTATTTCATTCAACTATTCATCTAATCATTCTTTTATTTCAAGTTCAATTAAGTATCACTGAAACCAAATCTAATATTTAGCATCTCACACATAGTGTGTTCTGTTGCTTGACTCAGAAAAGTCATGGTTTTTGATCTTCTTCATTTCTTAATTTTGTCAAAATGTAATTATAATTATTACACATATTCCATTGTGCTTGGTAGTATTTTCAAAATTATAATCAAACCAATTGAACCTGACGTCTAAATTTCAGTTTTTATTTATTTATTTAATTTCAACACATGTAAAAGCCCTTATTGAGGTTTTTTTTTTTTTTTTTTTTAACAGGACATTGTCTATGTTTATGGTGTGTGTGGCAGTACTTTCACTTATTTTTTTATGTGTTTCTGTGATTTTTACAGAGCTGAACCAAGAATCCTCATATTGCTTATGAACATTTAGATCGTGATAAGATTCTAATGAACGATTGTCATAATTACCTTGTATAACTTCTCGTTTTCATGGCCATGTTGATTAGTGCAGGATGTGGTGTGCTGGCTGAGGTCGGCTGTGTGAATTTTTGCTGCAGTGCAGCAGGCAGTCCTTTGCTCCTGGTTTTGCTTTCTTCTGCTTTCTCTCCATATCGTACTCCTCGCATCCTTTTTTGGGTGTACATGGTTTTACAAGAGTGGAACAGAAAATTAGTTTGTTGTTGTTTTTCGGGGAAGGGGGGGTGGTGTCATCCTCAGGGTTTTCATTTCATTAATATCACCTGGCAACGCCATGTTACATGTTTTTATTTTCCTAGCTGGGTACTCAGATAGCTTTGGTTTTTTTTTTTTTTTCCATCAATTATTTATTTATTTTCTTCTTACTGACACTCTGTCTTGTAGGAGTTGGAACTGATGTTCTATATTTAGACAAACACAAGTGGCATTTTTAAATGAGAAAAAAATAGAGCTATCAACCATGTACAACTTAAAGGATAGTTCTCAGTTATGGTCTTATTTGCAGTGAACAAAGATCATGCTTTATGACAAACTGTCTTCCCCTCTCTTTGTGTTATTACAGGTGGGTGCCTAAAATATAAATACTGAGGCAAAGTCCATTTATTTCAGTTCTTTGTTTCAAAAAGCGAAACATCTATGTTATGTTATTTCACCACGCACAAAGTGAAATATTTTAAGTATTTATTTCAATTTTGATTATTATGGCAGAAAGATACAAAAGGGTGCGTTGAAGACTTTTCCTGATCTATTACAACACGCACAAGAGATTTAGCGATCACTCACAGTTGTCTTGTTTACAAAAAACTTTCCATTGTAGAAAACAGTTAAAATAAATTGTCGGGTGGGCAAGTGTCTAAATTACATATTTTTTTTTTACCATACAATATACAGGGTTAAAAATATTTTTTTATGTTTATGGAAACACTCATGTTTAATTAACTTTAGACTAAAAATATTCTTTAAACACATGTTTGTGTCACTGATTACTTTATCATTATTATTTACAATGCATAAACCAAATTGATTAAGGACTTAACATTTTCTACAATTATAAAAACATCTGCTGTCTTCATTTAGCACAGTACTTCTTAATTGCAAAGCCCCTTCTCATAAACGAGACCCCCCCCCCACACACACACACACACACACACACTTGGCACGCTGACCCTAAGTGAGATTATTATCCATCAAAATTGTATAAGTACACCTAAAACTTTATCCTATTTAACATTGACACAAGAAAAAAGTAATACAAAAAAAACAACTTCCAACAACTGTTAACTTCTTTTTTTCTGCTTTTATACAGGTTAAAGGTTTCCCTAAGCCACAGGTGAATAATATAACGGCCTGCAAATGGGTTTAATCTGGTACGTGAGATGATTTTGTAAAGGAAAAAAGTCATCTGAATTTTTTTAATAAATGAAAAACTTGAAATGTTTTTTGATTATGAGTAATGTTAATGTTTTATGAGTAATAGTGATGTTGTGCTTTTACTGTTTTAGACTGTAATAAAAAAAAAAGTTGTTGTTTCAAAGTTCATAAATATACACCATAATTTTATTGGTCAGGCCCACTTGGGAATAGATTTTCCTCCACAAGGCACACAAGCTAAAAAGAGTTTGATACCCCTGGTCTAAGCAGAAAAAAAAAGTCAAAGCGCATCAAAGTGCCTAAAAAAAGATGCCAATACTTGGCAAAAACAAATCCTTTTCCCTGGGCTTTTCCCCCAGTCATCGCTTAACGCCCCCCCGCGTGGCCCGCGCCACCATTTCAGAGGGACTTAGCAGCACTGTACATTGTCTTCACCATTTTGATTTGTTGAAAACTCCAACTAGTGTTGAATGGTTCTCAAAATCTAATATTGTACAGTACTTTAGATTCATAGAAGTCCAGATCTTGTCTTACACGTTTATTGAATATTGCACCCTTAATTTATTAAAAACTCTCAACTACTTTCAGTGTGACTCCATATGTATTTTCATGCCTACAACTTCATCACTTTTTCAAATGATTCAACAGGTTCATGTTCAGTTTATAGTAGTCCTGGACAAATATTAATTTCTTTTTTGGATCAATTCAAATTTTTGGGGTGCAGACAAGTTAAAAATAATAAAATTGCTTTTTTCCTCTCCTGTCTAGCTTCTGCCTTGCCTTTGTTTCTTCCACACTCACGCCAAACTGTAGGCTAGTGTGACTGTGCTCTGGCTAAAGAAAGCGATCCGTTTGTTTGTGTTGTGGTTTGAATTTGTGGCATCAGGTATCAAGTATGAAAAAAAAAAAAATCTGAGTTTTTAAATTTTAGACAATAACTTAGACCTAGGTTCTAGTCTTGCTTGTTTTTGTCGACAAACATTGCCCAGTGGCTTCTTTTACTCCATGTTGTGCTGAAGATACTGCCACACATGCGATGGGAAGGAACTCTCATCAAAGCAGCTTTATCTTTGGAAGATGACGCCAAGCCATGACTGGCAAGCAGGTCTGCGCTTAGCTTAAGGTGACAAGATTTTAAACATTAAAAACAGGGACACTGCAAGTTTGCTGAAAATGAACGTGTTAATTTAATGTAAAATACATACTCACCAGGACCTAATTATAATCTATTTGATCACGAGTCAATCTCTTGGCCAGTGATTGTGGTGATATGTTATGCTAGATGCTATCTTGGATGACAGTTCAAGAGCACTAAACAAGTCAATGCAACTCACCATCATCCAATTTTTTTTTTTCTTTTTGCGTGGTCCCAGTATTGTAAAATTTTGGAAAAATTGAATACCTGCCCCTGCAACTTGAGTTGACATGCGGCTGTTATGATTTTAGCCTGTCAATCAATAAATAATGAAATATTTCCACATAATCTCTTCAATGCGCTCAGCGACCACTCATTGCTCTTTGGTTTTTGAGATGTCCTCCATGTGAGTGGTCATGGAATGCGTCTTCAGTCGACTGCATGAGCAAGTACAGTACTCACTTTCTTTTGCGTCTTCACATGGTTATTCATTGTTGAATGAAGCACCTTTGTTTTCAAAACCTTGTTAATAAAACAGAAAATCAGTTGGCAGTCCATACCTCGCTGTCTTATGTTGGAAACACCCCCCCCAAATATTGCTGTATTCTGACTTTATTTTCCATGATTCATGATTTTAACACGGAAGCAGGATGCAGGTCTTGTTCCAGTATGACGTGAATGTGAAAGTAAACTGTTTAAATTCCTTTTTGATTGGGTTATCACATTAATCACTATGACAACTGTGTGATTGACAAACACATGACCAAAACAAATGGTTTGCTGGAGTTAAAAAAAAAGATGCAAATTCAGTCATTCTTATTCTTTTTGGTTTACTTCTTTTGCCTTCATTTTGTGGCAGATTTGCAACTTGCAGAAACATGTTAGAAGGAAAAACTGGACAATGATAGACTGCAGTTGCGCACATTTGTACCGCATCTGATTGAGTAAATTTGTATGCTTTCAGCTGGTCAAGTAATATCTCGAATATCAATCATATAATCGCCTACTAATATTGCCACTTGGAAGTTAATCGACGGGGTCCGCGTGGTAGGGGATGACAAATATGCTCCTCAATTCGGTTAGTTTTTGGGTCTCTTTCCTGGTCACAAATTGGCCATGGCCCTATACCAGTTTACGGTCCGCTATTTGGAGACCACTGGTCTAGAACACTGAGACACAGCATGACAAGGCTATAGTAAAGCTTTTTTAGACTCCAGACCCCTTGATGGAATGAAATTAAGAAATGGCAGTTATCAGGAACAGTGGAAATGAAGGGAAGAACTTGAAGCCCAAGGCAGAACAGCTTGCAGGATTTTGAGAAAAGCAAGTCAACACCCATGTTTGATGGCACAACCCTTCCAGAAAGATCTGGCAGAAACCGGAGTTGTGGTACACTGTTACACTTTAAAAACATATAGCACAAACAAGCAGGGGGTGGATCAATTATGCTTTGGAGTTGTACTGCAGCCAGTGGCACAGGCAAATTTTACAAATACATAGGAAATATTGATTCAATACAATTTCAGTGGAATTTGGATGCTAACTTGCCACCGTCTGTCAAAAACTGAAATTAAAGAGAGGACATGGCTTCTTCAAATAGATCACGATCCTAAACACATCTCAAATTCTACACTGGATTACGTAAACTGAAGGGTTTGCCTTGGCCATCACAATTTCCTGACGTCAACATCAGTAAAACCTTTGCAGATCCTGTACCATATATTATTATTATTATTATTATTATTATTATTATTATTATTATTATTATTATTATTATTATTATTATTATTATTATTACTTTAATAGTAATTGAAATACATATTTTTGAGATGTAATGTGTCATTGCTAATTTATTGCCACTTGGCCAGTTTTTCATCTTCCCATGCCTTCTTTCTGAACATTAATACAAATTTTACCTGGGGTGCCCAAACTTTTGATCTCCACTGAACACTAGCTTTAAAATACTTTTTTAATGATGACGAAAACATGCAGGTTGAGCTGCTTTCCACCATTGAAACAAGCACATTCACACAAACATGCAATGTGACTGTCATAGCACCACTTAACATTGCCTGGAGAAAGCTGAGAAGGTGTCACGGTTATCTGCAGGACATGTTGGAAATTTGTGGGGCTGACGAGTCTTTCCAAGCATGTGACAGCTTAAATATTTGTGTGAGAGCGACTTAAAAGGTGGCGCCTCCTTCAGTGGGTCATATCAATAGCAGGCAAATGCTGGAAAGGATATGTAAAATTTAGTCCCGGTTTAAGGTTTTTGCAGGCCAACTATGGAGGTCACATCCTTTGCTAAGACTGTGGAGCGGCAAGTTCGCAGGGCACTTAACGCGGAACAGAGCGGTGAGTTCTGTTAAGGAGCTTTGCAAACGGTTAGCAGTATAAATACATTGACTGGAGTTGTACAACCTTGTGAAACTGCCTGAAAATTTTAAATAAAATGTAGAAAAAAAATACCTGGAGCTGCATGAAATTGTGAACATCTTTTTCTTGGCCGATACTACACTTTTTCACATACACTAAATCAGCCTGCATGATTCCAATAGCTAACTAACACTGGGAACAATCTCCTTGGACGGGCTAATACATACTGTTTGTTTGGTAGGCATAAAGCAAAGCATAATGATAGATACTGTAGATAATATGAACTTCATTGAAGAAAGGTTATCATTGCAATGTGTTTCTATGTCAATAAAACTGATCACCTCATCGCAGATGATCAAAAGTGAAGGTCACCCAGTGTTGTGTGTGTGTGTGTGTGTGTGTGTGTGTGTGTGTGTGTGTGTGTGTGGCTGTGTGTTAACACCTTTGAATGTGCTTTCCTTATAGCTGATACATGTGGAGCAACACTCTTGATATTATTATTTGACTATAGGCTCCAGAAGGAAACTAGACATTGTACTCCCATTCCTAAGAGATATGAAACAGCATACAAATTAAACGTCCATTTTTACACATCTCGTTTTCACATTTCACTGCAGTCATCAAGTCTCATGTCTCACCATGTGACTTCCATGATGGCTCGTGCAGTCGTCGCCAACGGAGTCACGATCTGCCAAGGCCGTCTTTTGTGATGCTCTCAATAGCATTATAACGACTTCTCCCGCGAGCTGCTGGTTGGGACTTTTATGTAACGGCTCCAAACAAATATAAGAACGTAGAAGTGTTTTCTGCAATTAAGAGACAAATTACAAGTGGTTTTATGTTTTTCAAGTTTATGTATGCAGTACAAGCTCCAATGGGTAATAATTCGCAATGTAGAGGGATTATATAAGACATTTTGTAATTATTGGACCTCTGTCACATGCTTTTAATAATTTTCTTATGATTTCGGTTTTCCGGATTGTTTGTGTGTAAGCTATAATAGGAAGGTGATGCACATCATAAATTCACTTGTCACATGTATTTTTCTGACATTTCATGTATCTAGTTTTGGCTGACCTGGGACACGCATAACTGGAGGACACAGCAGGACACAGACAACCAAGTATTCACACACACATTCAAATCGATAGACAAAAACACGAGCATGAAGAGAACATGTGAGCTCCACGTAGGCTGTTAAAAGAAATGAATCACAGAAAGACTCAGAAACAGTAAACCCCTCAACTTTAACTTTAATGACAGAGGTTCAAAGCAAAGATTGACTGTATGAATACGTATGATGATAAATGACTAATTTTGTAAAAACAATTATTAGACAGGACTGTTGCATTTAATGAGATTTTACATTGACAATATAACACTTGGCTTTAATCACTTCTGTTCCTTAATGTATTCATGAACTTCCACGCAACTAGTGTAATATAAAGCATAAGCCAGCTTTCGACCTGCTGACTCAGTGGGGGAGAGCAGATGACAGCAGCAAATGAAAGATCACTTAAATGAAATTGAATCCATCCGCTGCACAGCCAGCAAGCACTGAAAGAAATGTCATCACAGACAATCCTCTAAAAACAAATGTACCGTACACTAATCAGACACTTTACCAGGTACATACAGTACATATGTAAAATCTAATGAGATTACAAGATTCCAATTCTATGCTGGAAACTAATACGGTAATGATCCGTCTTAATGCCGAGAGGCAATCATTGAACAATTTTCCAGTTAGTGGTTTTGTTATGTTTCTATAACAACAACAACAATAATAATAACAACAACAACAACAATACTAATCCAATTGTAATTTTTGCTTAATATTTTCAGTATTAATAAAAATGCTACATGGAAACACATGCATGCAGTATATTGAATCAAATATGTATGATTCAAGGCTCAAAATAGTTTTTTGTTGAGCAGTTTTGAAAAAAAAAAAATTGACAGGTAATTGTAGGGACCTGAAGCAATGCTGTAAACAATAAAAGCCCGACATTATAATGAACTCTTTCGCTTGTTCATATAGTCAACAGTTATAATTTCTAATATAGCAGCAGACATCAAGCCGGCATGGAGGTCGGCAGGTGGGTGGAGTAAGCGCTTAGGGCAACGTTCCACGCTCTGATCTCACAACAGTAGTCACTTAGGTAAAGAAAGCTTGGGAAAATATCCCAAGTAAGATGATCAGCAAATCATCTCCGAACACCTCCACTTCAAACAAATTGGATGGGTCCGAAGTTGACCCATGGAAGAGTAATGAGCATGTTTAAACACATATCTGGGAGTTAAAAAGGAAGAGATATTTGCCGTGTTTTTGTACTAATCGTGTTTTTGTAAAATACACACAAATTGAAGTAAAAATAAAGGGCGGTCGACTTGTAAGTGAGGTTGACTTGTACTACGAGAAATACGGTATATACTAATTGTCTTGAATCTGTTTTTATCCACCTTATCTTTTGCAACAGTCAGTTCAGTTTCTGGATACATTAATTCCCATCGATCTTTCTGGCAGGATCACAGTTTCCAACCTGGTCTGCTACAAGAATCATTTTCTTTTGAAAGCGACTGTAATGTATGTGCTCAGACGTTGTTTCAGTATGCTCGCTTCTTT
Source organism: Hippichthys cyanospilos (assembly GCF_059441005.1). Classification (NCBI taxonomy): domain Eukaryota; kingdom Metazoa; phylum Chordata; class Actinopteri; order Syngnathiformes; family Syngnathidae; genus Hippichthys; species Hippichthys cyanospilos. The sequence goes on along the minus strand of NC_142373.1, from coordinate 23,102,189 downwards.
TATTGAAAACCATGCGGTAACAACCTTGGCTAACATGCGTTGCTCACGGAATGGCTGCTAACTGTCAGCTGACCCCTCTAGATTGTCTCATTACCATAATTAGGTCGTATTATTATTATGACGTAATTATTACGTCAGAATAAGTCCGATATAGCAATACAAATTTGTACATCATAACTCGGCTTATGTGGCTGACGGATGCAATCTTCTCTCAAGTTCACACGGTGTTGTTGGGAAATGAAATTCAAACTGTCAAATCAGGGCACAAAATAAAAATCATCACACGACAACAGACATTTTTTTTCCCAATTGATGCTCTTTTTTTAATGACTGGCGTTCTTTTTTTCCGCTTTTTTTTTTTTTAGTGCATGCCATGTGAGCTACTGAAATAGCTAGGGTAGGAGGTATACACAAAGAAAGAGAGGGAGACAGAGCGAGCGAGAGAGAGAGAGAGAGAGAGAGAGAGAGAGAGAGAGAGAGACTTTTACATTCTGTAAAGTTTGCTTCTTTCCGATGTGGAAGTTATTTTAGGTTGTTTTGCCACTCTTTGGTGGGCAATCTCCTGCGTTGCACCTGCCTGTGATTATCATTATCATCAGTACATGATTTTGATGTAGTAGACACATGAGAAAGGCACAGAAATTTCACTGTTTACTGTTGTTTTCCTTGTGATTCTACCCTCTTGTCCATTCCTGCTTCAATTTGTTTTTTACTTTTTGCTTCAATTCTGTCCTCCTAGTACAGGGTGGTCAAACCCGGTCCTCGAGGACCGGTATCGTGTACATTTTCCAGGTTTCTTTGTCTGACGCACCTGATTCAAATGACTACCTCATCAGCAAGCTCAGCAAAACCCTGAAAACCTACCTAATCATTTGAATCATGGGTGTTGGGTAAAGAATATTGGAAAACATGCAGGATACCGGCCCTCGAAGTCCGAGGTTGGACACCCCAGTCCTAGTAGTTTATATTTATTCTTATTTTCAGCGTTTTTCTAAGCACTGCTGGTTTTTTTCCAGTTTTAAATCCACCACCTTGGGTTTGTATGCTCTCTTTATTAGTTTGGTGTCTTGTAGTTCTCTGCCCACCTTCCTTTTTTAGTCATGTTTGCATTGGCGGCCAACCATTCGGGTGGTTGACACAGTTCTGACGTATGTCTTTTTACAGTGAGCAGAAAGAATCGTTACAGTAACTTTGCAGATTGATTACATTGCCATCAATTACATTCAACATTTTATATTTATCATGAGGGTGACATCCCCTCCATGTGCATAATTGAAGACTTAAAATGGTAACATAAGTCATAACAGTTCTCATTGTAAGGCTAAGGCTGTTATAAAAAAAATAAAAAAATAAAAAACTGACTGCCTTATCTGAGGTAAATAATGCAGACAGCTAAGGTGATGTCCTGTTATCGCTGAGGATCACATGACTCACTGACAGAGAGAAGAGTCTCTACTGTCAATCAATGAAGCACAGGGGCTAAGTTTCTGTCGCAGTATCTTCGCCCCTGGCAGAGGTCAAGAGCTCCAAAGCAAACAACAGCACTCCGATAATCTTCATCCACTGCTCACATGTAGCAAAGAGGTAGTGGTAATATGAATTGCTTGGATGGTATGCCCATCACACAAACAGAAGTTCTTCAATAGACAAACTTAGTCTGACTAAGGTTGAATAATTTATATGCACATTCAATTCACAAATCTGAATTGAGCTAGTGCAGAATAGAAGCTACTATAATTCATTTTCTAGTTTATTCTTTGCGTTTTGCCTGCACTCAAACATCACTTTAAGCCGTCTTGGTTTATATCTAATTCAGGTGTCAGTTACTGTCTCAATTTAGATGTATTATATATATATATATATATATATATATATATATATATATATATATATATATATATATATATATATATATATATATATATATATATATATATATATATGTTCTTGTAAACTGCCTGTAATTTGGCCTACTTGCTATATGTGCCCGGGTTTTTTTTTTCCCCATCAAAACCAAATCTTTCAAAACCTCCGACTAAAGTTGAGACTTGCCCAATCCATCGGTTTCGTGGTTGCGTGTAACAAGCTTGAACCAGAGATTATGCAGCCTCGTGTTACTCACGCTGATACCGGTGATGTTAGAGGCGGAGGTTCTTTATGATTGGACACATCAGAGACGGAAGTTCCTTTTGATTGGACAGATTTTGGCGACACTACTGCCGCCTAGCAGCTTGTCATGCTTGTAAATGATTGAAACCACACTATGCTGGATTTGCGTAGCAGCAATTTCTTGCTGCATTTACCATTTTATGTTGATAGAAGGATGAATGAGAAGTAGCAAAATGAATCTGATTTTACACTGATTCATCCTAGTTTTATTCAAGTAGATTCTGAAAGTAATAAATAACATGATATAATGATTTTGTGTCTTATTTTGAAGTCATACGCTCAGTTGTGGTCTTTTCCTTCAGTCCTTGTGTGCTTTTTTTTTAATATTTTCTTTGGATCCTGGTCTAGGACACAGTTTCGGTTTTTACTTTTTTTTCGGTTTTTACTGCCAACTGCCATTCGCGGGGAATTGGCAGCAGGCAGGCATGCAAAGCAAAAATCTACATATAATCGACACCATTTGTTTCCCAGTCTAAGACTACTTTTTTTTTGTATGAACGATAGCTTATCAAAGGAAAATGTCCTACAGGTGTGGGTGCACATGATTTGATAGGCCTGATATTTTTGTATGCCTTTTTAAGCTCTTATGCATATGTGCACTTATCGGAAAAAGGTACTTCTTCAGCGTTTCATGTTACTTTTTCTGGATGTTACTATCATTCGGGATTGCTACATCCATCAATTGCTGTCTTCTGATGTTTATCCACCACTACTATATAAGGCAAGTTGTCTATCACTAGTGTGTCAGTCTGGATGTAGAAGTCCCACTGGATCTTGGCCTTTTTGTTCATCACCTTTGGAGGCGTTTGCCGTCTTGATTCTGGGACCTCCAATCCATATTGGGTACATATGTTTCACTACACTATTCCTTCGACCTGCTTATGCCGGTCCATGTACGCCTTGCCTGCCAGCATCTTACATCCTGATGTGATGTGCTGTACCGTCTCAGGGGCCTACACCTGGGATACTCTCTGATGTGGCCTGGCCTCTATTAATCTTGTGTTCAGGGCCTATTCTTGTGCTGCCATGATTAGAGCTTCTGTGCTGTCCTTTTCCAGCCACTGGTATGCTTTATTGATGTTGGCCACTTCCTCAATTTGATGGTGGAACATGCCACAGAGGAGCTTGTTCCACCATGACAGCCCACTCAGTTCCTTCTCCTTATTGGGCTTCTGTGGTTTGAGGCATTCACAGAGGAATTTGTTCATGGGGGCCATCACCATGATGTATTCTTTTGGGCCTGTCATTTCCTCCTGGATAGTGTATATTGGACATGCTAATTTGTCCTAAATAGGATTTGACTGGAAATGTGAATGGTTGTTTCATTGTGCGCCCTGCAATTGGCTGCCAACCACTTCAGGGTGTCCCCTGCCCCTTTTCCATGAAGATGGCTGGGATAGGCACTCGTAAGCCAGCAGCCATATATATATATATATATATATATATATATATATATATATATATATATATATATATATATATATATATATATATATATATATATATATATATATATATATATATATATATATTTTTTTTTTTTTTCTAGTGCTCATTTTACCTCTGAAAACTGTTGGGTGCCCGGAACTTGCAATATTAAAAAACTTTGGGTCCCAACAAAAATGTTTGGAGTCCAAAATGTTCCGCGGTAAAAAGGACAAAGTATCTCCGAGGTTCAAACTGTATTTACAAGACATGAGCAAAAAACAACAGGTATGAACGAATCTCACAGTAAAATTTATTACAGCAGCAAAAACTTACATGTAGCATTCATTTCTTTTTGGAACCACCATGTGCTACTTTCTTCTTTAAGGAAAGCCATAATCAGCGTTTTGGCCACAAGGGAACAGACCTAGAACAATGGACCTGTTGAGTCAAGACGGCCTTTGCATATGGTTATTTTCTGTTTTAAGTGCGGCAACACTCCACATACTGCTGCGGTATGCGAGGTCCGCTTTGACCTTTCATCTCAACAAATTCTCCATTGACCTTTTTCATGGTATGGTTATTTTTGGTTGCCATCTGTATACAAAGTGGAGTTATCACCATTTTTTTTTTGGCCTATTTGATTAATTGCTAGCATTTAATTTCAGTTTTGCTTTTCATACTAAAGCCGCTTGTCCGATTTACTGATTCGCACCGCTCTTTATTCGATTACGATGTTGAGGTTGGCACCAATGTTGACGGCAAGACTAAGACAAGGTCGCCCAGTAATGCAACAATGTCCTTTATGTTACGCGCTCCCTGCACTGTGCCAGTCTTTAATGCTGAGCTCCTCAGAAAAGTGCCACCTCGAACCTTCTGCTGTTGTATGTTTGATCTTATTAGTGCTGCCGCAGTATAAATACACTGAGCCACTACTTGGGAATTTCAAATAAAGTGGAGCGGCAGGACACCTGAGGGGTAATGGCACCAAGGCAAAACTGCGATGTTACGTTCTACAAACAAGTTACGCTGAATTATTTTAAAACAAATATCTATTAATTATGGCTGTATATGCTGGATTATTTTATTATAGAATTATAGATGTGGTCATCACTGAAAAATACTGTCATGACACGGATTCTCTTCTTGGTAGTTCAATACATCACATACTTGCATTAGAGAGAGATATTATATCAAGGCCCACTGTTATTGGTATAAATGAGATAAATATATGGTGTAATGACAGACAACATTGTGCAAGACAAATGGTGCAACACTTGAAATCCCATGAGTCAAACAAGAAACAACTGTTAATACTAAGAAATTTACACAATAAAACACTTATTTCCTGATGACGAGAAAAAAGCCAACGAAAGAATTAAAACAGCTATCTCAGTTAATTGAACGTAGAGGCATGATTTTACCAAACGCTTGGGTCAAATGTTGACTTGCACAATCTCAGCTGCATATAACGTTAGCAGTTCTACAGGATTCTCTAAATTATTTATGCTCTGACTGTTTGCTGATCGGCACCTTAAAGTTCCCTTTTCAACACATTAGACAAATTCTGAGCTCTTGAGGCTGTTGGAATTGTTTCAGAGCTTTCCGTGTGACGTCTGTGATAAAACATGAAGTATTTAACAGCGTGTAATGCTGAAAAACAATAAAGTGAAATATTCATAATGGTGTTGTCATGGCGCAGGGATGTGTTACTTATTGATGTGATGGAAACGCGGCTGACTGGGTGTATGGTGAACAACATGCTTAAATAACCATTGGGGCACTCTTATGTTTGGTGGACAATTAAACCCTTGAAGTGACACTGTGTAAGATTTTTCATTAAAGGTGAATACATTGAGTAGTATACATTTCAAAAACTTGCAAATAAATGTGTTCTTAACAACCAACAGTATGTTTTAAATTTAATCGTAGGTCTAGTTATCATTAAATTATATTACATGGGGGGGGTTATAGCTATGGAGAACAGGAGGAAGAACGTTTATTGCTGAATTTACCGTAATGTCCCTAAAGCTCCCACAGGCGCATGCTATGAATTATACACACTCCCTTTAATGACTTTCAATTCCAGTTTTATTTATTTATTTTACTTTCGACCCTTCAGTTCTTTTCAATAACTTTTGGTCTAACTATTAGGCATGGGATGGGACTTATTTGACTCAATGAGGACGACACACGATTTTTGTAAAATTTCTAACATAAAATAGTGGTTAGTATTTGGAATATATTTTCTTAATATTGAGCAGGCTGCAATAAAAGTAACATCTTGATTCTTGCATGCAAATCTGAATTTAAACAAAGGAAAGTCACTTCTGTTACAGGCTCATTTTTCAGCTGCAGCTGGGGTAGCAATAAAATGCATGTTAGCTGAGGTGGTCGGCGTATTATTAATATATTTTTTTTTGCAGTGTTTACAAACTGTCTTTGTCTTACCTGCCAAATTTGATCACCACAGGTGATCTGAAAGTAAACAACATCCTGTATTTCTCCAGTAGTGCTGAAGATATTAAGTCTTCTGGCATTAATTAGATTAAAGCAATCCTTTTGTTTGATAAAACAAAACAAACAAAAAAAAACAATACAAACACAGAGTTCAAATCACACATATTTATACTTAATTATTAGTAACTAAGTTTGTAATTTTTTGCCAATCCACATTTTTTTTGTGAGAGTTTGGACAGCTCTCATTTTGGTCATCAGAGGAAGAGACGCCAGACCCACTGAACACACATTTGAAGTAGCTTAGTTTGTTTAAGATTGACCAGTAAGAATGCCAACGTTTCTGATAGTCAGCACCAATGTCTGCAGATTAATAATAAGCAAGAACAAGCGTTTCAGGATGTCAGTATCAACGAGAGCAAGTCATTCACGTAAATTTAACTGCCTTTGAAAAGTAATCGGACTGCTCCTGGGGCCATTCATGCACTGTTAGCTTGTGGCTAATTTTTGCTAGATGCCATAATAAATGCTGGCAGTAGGCACAATCCATCTGTTTTTCATCCATCCGTCCATATTCTACCACTGTATTCTGGAGGCGAGTCGCGGGGGCAGCAGCTTGAGCAGGGAAGCCCAGACTTCTCTTTCCCATGCCACTTCGTCAAGCTCGTCCAGCCTAACTAGATGCCCAAACCACCTCAATTAGTTCCTCTCAATGTGGAGGAACAGCAGCTCAACGTTGGGCCCCTCCAGGATGACCAAGCTTCTCAACTTATCTTTAAGGGAGAGCTCGGACTAATGGTTAATGGTAGCCTTTCTGACTCAGCATCCTTCAAACGGGGCTGTCGACAAGGCTGCCCCCTTAGTCCGAGTCTTTTCAATTGATTTATTGAACCATTGGCCCAGGCAGTCCGTCAGGAAGCAGGATTAAATGGTATTTCAATAGGACGAGATGAGTACAAAATAAGCTTAAATGAGGATGACGTGTTAATGACATTAACTCTTTCTGCACCATGGATGAGAATTCTCGTCTTTTAAAAAAGTAATAACAATAATAAATAAAAAAATTCTCGTCAGGTATTTTTTATGGAGGGTAGCTGATACCTTTGACTAATGCTTACCTAATATAAGACATGATATATGGTTTGGATTCAGGAATTTGCAAAGGCCTAATAAGTATATTGTACCATAGTATCATTTCTCTAAATATGTTATACACAGACTATGTAAAACATCGTTGGGAGAAAGAACTGGACATTGTAATACCACAGGATAAATGGCTGGACTCTTGGAAAACACCAGCTTCTTTCACCGTTTACTGGATCTGGCGAGACCTTTCCTGGAAAAATTCGATTCACTATTTTATCACCCAGTTTGGACATTGCCATGTACTGTATATTTAAACAAGGGAATGGATTGTTAATAAAGATTTGCTATTAGTGATTCACTGTCCTTGGTTTAGTTGCGTTTTTTGCCATTGGTTTTACATAACATACCGGACTTAAGATCTCATAAATTCCAAGTGTTCCAAAGTCAGACATCAAATATAAAGCAAGCGCTCTAACACTTGTCGTGTTTGGAGCAACTTTGTAAAAGTGCGTGTGCATGTAGATTTTGTCTACGCTTCGCTACAACAGAAATATAGTACAGCAACCATTTCTTGCACTCTGATCTCGTTAAATTTATAATGATCTTAAAACCGCCTTCTTTTTTTAGAAAAGAGCACAAAGCAAATTAGTTGCTCGTTGAGGCTGCTGGGGAGCTGGAAATGACAGCTCTTATTTGACCAGTTATTATAAATTTGTTCATGTGATTGAATTTAGCAAGACTTTACACTGAGAGTAATGAGCTCTACATGGGAGTGAAACCTTGTTCTGTCAAAAAACATCCATCTTGACCAATAAAAATGAGTCTTTTTTACTATGATAAAATATACATGTTTTTGTGCACTTAGTCACATACAGGTAATATACTGTATGTTTTCTGTTTTTACTTTTTAACCTCTTTTTTTAACAAAACAGGATCAAACGCCAGTAGAAATAAGCTGTAGAAAATTGCTTCTCAGAGAGGTTTTCGCGACACCAGCATACAACCAGAACCTAAACAGAAAGTTGGTGCCTGGCGGGCAGAAACAAAGTGCTTTCCGTTAATGCATTCTGGGATGGATGTATTTGGGTGAATCATTTCAAAAGCCTGTGCAGTTCAGCATAGTAAAAGTTGTTGTACATAGTGATGCTTAATTAGAATGTATATATATATATATATATATATATATATATATATATATATATATATATATATATATATATATATAGTCATGGTTTGTTGGATTTTGGGTTGTGGGTTTATTTTGAGGGGTTCTGTTCCTTTCTGTTTACGTATATAGTTCCTGTTTCTGCTCCCCTCGTGTCACCCTGCGTTAGTTCTGATTTAGTCCACCTGTCCGCGTTACCTGCCCCTCGTGTCCTCCAATCCGCTCCCCTTGCCTATTGTTCCTGCCCAGCTGCCGTGCATTTCTGATTAGTTTGTGAATGTATTTAAACCTAGCTTCTGTTACAGCCCTTGTCGGATCATTGTCTTGTCTTGTCATTATCATATAGTCATCATGTAGTCCCGTCTCGTCCATCAGCGCCGTGTTTTTCTGCCAGCCTGCCCGTAGTGTTTGTTTTCTGTTTTTCCAGCCTGCCTGCGCTCTTAGTTCGAGTTTTTTGCCGTCCTGTTTTTCCCGCTTTTGTTCCCGTACGTTGAGTTAATAAATATGGATTTCGTCAACCCCCTGTCCCGACGCTCCCCTGCTTTTGGGTCCTCCTCCTCCGCAACCATGCCGGCATTCACACCCGCCGCGCACCCCCGTGATATATATATATATATATATATATATATATATATATATATATATATATATATTTCTTTTTTTTAACTTTTTAAAATTTTAACATGTACATTTGGTCTCACAAGTAGAAGCACCACTGTATTTCGAAATTACAATGAATTTATATCAAATATAAAGCATATATTAAAAAATGTTAATAAAACTTTTAACAACTTGTTTGATTTTGATAGAGACACATGCTCTAATCATTTAATGTAAAAAAAAATAGAAAAATAAAATGCAAGCATTCATCCAATAAATTGGCAAGACATTGATATCTGGTAACATTAATAACTTGACCTGACAATGAGATATAAGAATGACTTCAGGTAATCTTGTTTGTCAAGGCATAGATGTATCATAAATCCAGTTTCAGTCAGACTAAATTTCTTCTAAACATATTTACAGAAACCAACACTTTTGAGCACAGTATGTCTGTATGAGGCGTCTCTGTCAACACCTTCAGCAGCTCCTCTGACACTAGTTTTTCACCCAAAAATAAAACCCACTCATCACCACTCAATAGCTCCCACTTGTGTTGCATACAGAAACTTTAAGAATAGACCTGTCATCATGGGAAAGTGACAGTGTAAATTTGTGTGTTCACAAGAATGCACGATCCACCCCAACACCACCAGCACGAGATGTTTTTTTTGTTTTTCTTTTTCAAGTAAAGCTTTTGCCCCTATTGGTCACTCACTTGTCATCCAATTAAAACAAACACTTCCTTCAAATCACTTCTGTATGGAAAAATAGATGCCCCCAATAGATTCGTCAATACATATCTGTAGTTCAGTAAATGAATTACCGTAAGTTACAATATTTGGATGAACTCCTGTCATGACCTGAACAACTTTTGGGGAAATGTACCTTTTCTGGTCAACACAGAAACTACACAGACCAATCATTCCACCACGTGAGCAGCTTTGTGAGTGGAGCGAGTGGGTGTGTGAGAGGCAGGCAATCATTGCGCTAGAGAGTTCAGTGCAGACATGGAAAGAAAAAGCAGGTTACAGCTTTTGATACAATTTTCTATCGATAGCCGATATATCTTTACACCTTTTGTCTGCTTGCCGTATCATTTAGTCACCATCTAGCCATTTTCCACTGCACTTTCTTCTCCACCTGAGTCACGCGTTGATGTATTTGTGTACACTTAACCTTTTCTGCCTCCTCACCTCCTTTTTGCTCATCATACACACACACACACACCCACTGTGATGACACACATGTAGTTTATTGAGTGCGGTGAGTGTAGACACAAACAGAGGATCAGGAAGCACCATATGACAATGCTACACCCATTTTTTAAGCCGGGTTTTACACGGAAATGAAAGCTAAGCAATACAAATGCCATATGACAAATGACAGATGACATACGGGAAAGAGTATGTAACATTAAACACATTAAACACATTTACAAAACAGATGCTATCATTATCATGGTACTTGAACTCAATACGTTACCAACGTGACTAAGTTACTGCATTGCTTTGCAAACACTTTTCGGTTCCCTCATCATTCTGTCTGTAATCAGTTTGCCTTTCTGCCTTTCTGCAGGAGTTAGCTTCCCTTTATATTTGTATCACTGGTGCATTTACCCTACTGAGGATTAATGGCTTAAGGAATGGATGGACGTATGGCTGGATGGCTGTTACTTTGCTTAATTAAAGTGTTGCCTGTAGAGTTAATAAATGTTCTGTATATATATATATATATATATATATATATATATATATATATATATATATATATATATATATATATATGTTACTACATTGACAAAATATGACTTTGTGGGCAAACATGTTTAAGGGCCACATTTAATTTTGGACAAATGAGTGAGCTGAATTAGTTTATATAAAATTCATTATGAATTCTTAATTAATTAAACAAAATCAACATATGCATATGAAATGTGTTATTTTTTAATATTATATTGTATTTCCAGAAAACAATGAAAATATAGATTAAAGAAAAACAAAGAGATTATTTTACAGTCAATATAGTGTACGGTTCAGCATACTTTTTTCTGTAAACTATACTGTATGTCACATAAGTGGGTGACTCCCATGAGCCATTTTGACACCCTGTGATCATGTCTTGAAACCCGGGAGGTGAGAAGCCTTCCTGAGGTTATAGGCGGCATCGCCTACTCGCATGTAAATACGTCACGTGTTGACAGCTGCTTTCTCTCCTTCCTCTGAATGAGAGGCCCCTGTCTATATGTCTTGTCTGTCACATCAGAAAAAAGCAGAGAACAGATGGTGTTGTCATCAAAATTGCGTAGCTCTGATCTATTTTTTATGGGCCGTAAGTGCTGAGGCTGAGAGAAGATAAGGTCACGTCGGTGTAGCTCATTGGACAGGTAGATGTTTGAATGGATCTTGCTCACACTGAATAGATTTCAACTGAATGCAGAAATTGGCAAATATTGCCACATGCATCAAACCAACTTGCATTTATTTAAAATAGAGCGTGTTTATCAGCAAGAATTAAATTGAGTGGTCAAAGGGATATGGGGCAGAGTTATCCATGGAGTTCTGCCAAATAATTAGCAAGTACCATTAAAATGAAACATTGTCCATCCTGTCCATCACAGACCTTCTGAAACACGAGGTGTTTCTCAAGTTTAGTTTGACTGAAACCTTAGCTATGGATCACTACATTATAGTTACTGTAGCCATGGTTGCAGTTGGACCTGGATGCTTTGCATTTACGTAAATTTGCAGCTTTTCTGTGCGAAGCAAGCTCGATACAAAGATTGCATGTCACCTTTAGCAAAGTTGTTTTTTGAGCATTTCTTTCCAGATAATTTTATCACCTAGAATACAGGCAAATCTCATTTGCTCCTCCATTGCTCAAACCTGACCCCCAACACCCCCCCTACACACACACGCACGTGCGCACACACACACACACACACACACACACACACACACCCAACACACACATTCAACACACACACGCAAACAGTAGCCTATTCAAACACAATGACAGTCAATTCAGTAAGGTTGTAATTGACCTCTGTTTTTAAAACCTTAAGAACTCAAGCACAAAAACCCAATTATACATAAAAACAGATATCATCATCACAAGTTAGAGATTAAAAATGATCTTAATTAGAATAAAACAAATAACACTTAAACTATGACTGCAATTAATTGATCACAATGAACACATTAATCTGATATCCCTACTTTCATACTGTCCTCATTAGGTTCACCCCGTTAATGCAATTCATTTGTGTTTTATTTATTTCATTTATTTATTTGTACTATGAATTTGGTACTAACCTATGATCTGTCTCGTACCTTATTTTTGTCTCTATCCTGACATGGGTACCACTCCACATTTACCCATTTGTTTGGAAAATGTTATGATGTGATGAAACCAATTTGAAGAAGTCAAAATGATGAAATTATGTTTGACACCGTCATCAAAAGAACGCCATAGCTGCAGTAAAGTGCGGCAGTGGCAGCGTGATTCTTTGGGGCTGGTTTTCTTCAGCTGGGACCTCAGACAAGGTGGAAGTAATTATGAATACCGTAGTTCTATATAGAGGCAGGAAAAGCCTAATTGAACATTTGAAATTCATGTGGGGTTATTCAGAGGTACTTTAAATGGCGCAGGTGTTGGCTGACTCATGTAAAACGATTTTGAGTGTATTTGGTGAATTTTAAACATAGCTGCATTCCATCTACAAGGGTGTGCACACACATGCAACCACATTACCTCATATGATTTTACTTTCTTTTCAAATGGATGACGTAAAGGCCCTTGTAAATGTAGACCTTGTTAACCTTGATCATATTTTTATATCACAAAAAATTGAATATATGTAGACTTCATATTCTCTGTGCATCTAGGACAGAGTCAAAAGTAAAGTCTGTTTTTATAAAGCTTAAATTTTTGATATAGCATCTATTGTTATGGATGTGTTCTCAGGTGTGTCAAATTATTCTATTTAAACCTAAATATATTTGCGTATGCGTGCTGTACTCCAGCTTTGCTACGCATTTAGCCATCAGTAGGCATATTCATGCCCATATGTTGTTTAGTGTCAAAATGAGGAAGTGTCAGACCACACTGAAGGTCCATACAAAGTCACTTCTGCGTAATGGGCATTTGCCGTTTGCATGTTGACGTGAAGCAGATGGGGTCAGACGCAAACCATTCCACTTCCAAAATTTCAGAAAAAAACTTAAAATGTAAAAGTGACATCTATGATGCCTGGCTGAGTCACAAGAGCATTGAGAAGAACAATTCAGTATTGGTATGGGTTTTGGGTTGTGCATACATTCTGCTTGGAAGGAAGAACTTTATTTGTATGTTTGGATTTTCAATTTTATGAAAAAAGGTGGAAAAAGTGCCCAAGGAAACAAAAGCATTATCTGCATTCACCAGCATTTAGCAGCTCATTTGATGAGCGTTCCATGAACACTCACATGGTAGGAAAACTCAAACATATGTAGAAATGTTTTTTTTAATTCAACAATGCCGTAGTCTATAAGAAGATTGCAGGTGGTATGTGAAAACATTTTATAATTCATTTGATGCACCATTATTAAATATTAGAACAGCTGTATGTCATCTTAACTCGTGGTGGTAGGAAAAACACTGGCACAACACCGGGCCCAAGCAAAAACGGTAGGATAATGGTGAGTGTACTGACTCGGTTAGCGCCTGTCAGCTGTCAACCAAGTTTGCACTAGTATTAGCTAAAGAGCAGTGGACCAGCTCTACACCCTTGGCAGGGTTGTCAAGCGTGCATGGGAGGTCACCCATCCAGTCTACATTTTCTTTCTGGACTTGGAGAAGACGTTTGATCGTGTCCCTTGCGGAGTGGGTGGTGATTTGGGAGTATGGGGTACTTTTTAGCATTTACTGGTCAATCTACGTTCCTGCTCTCACCTATGTCAAGAGGAGCCAGTTGAGGTGGTTCGGGCATCTGGTTAGGTAGGATGCCTTCCTGGTGAGGTGTTCCAGGCATGTCCCACCGGGATGAGGCTCAGATTCCGACCCGGGAAACGTTGGAGAGACAATGTCTCTCGGCTGGCATGGGAAAGCCTGGGAATCCTCCCGGAGGAGCTGGACGAGGTGGCCGGGGAGAAGGAAGCCTGGGCTTACCTGCTGAGACTGCTGCCCCTGCGACCCGACTCCGGATGAGTGGAAAATAATGGATGGATGGATAAAAAACATAATTCCTTCTGTTTTGGACCACTGGACCAGGAAGTAGCGAGCAGATAGATGACCAAGAACAACAATTACAATTAATTTTAATGTACCACTGCAGTACGAAGATAGGCATTTGTGAAGATCTGAAGCTCCACTGTAGCATTTTTTTAGCTGGTTTGAATTTATTGCATCTTGGGTGTCTTAAAATACCTCAGAATGCATTATTTAATGCATTTGTGCATTTGGGGCTGTGCCTTTTGTCGTGTTCCATCCATCAAAGTCATTCCATTTAGGCTTAATTCATTTTGTTGCTACATTCCATCACGCAAATGCAGGCATATGAGTAAGTTTGTTGTTTTGTCTGCTTGTCATTTAGCAAACTCAACACTTGTTAGTGGTTGCCATTATTATAGTGAGACGGCTGACTGAATCCTTGTCAGGTTTGAGTTACCGTAGCGTCTGTGAATCATTAAATTACTTCATTTTCACGCGTAAAAGACCACGTGTTATTTAAAGAGGGTGAAGCTCAAACTGTGATGTGTTGGCTTTAAAATGCTTGTTTTTTGTTTTTGTTCTATAATGCTCTTTAATTTTATACCCCCCCCCCCCCCCCCCCCAAAAAAAAAAAAAAGAGTGAACCATCAACTTGCAAAGTGTTTTACTGTGCTATGTTATAGCCTATGACTAATGAAGTTAATGAGTGAAGCTACTGTTGTCTTGGTCGGCATGACAAGGACAGTGTGAGGAAGGGGTGGACCCAAATGCAGGGAGGCAGGGTGGGTTTAAAAATTCGAATTTAAAATGAAGAGGGTGAAAAATAAACAAGAGACAACTGTGTACAAAGTAACAGACAACAGCCCAGATATAGTGGGAAATGTGTTCCTTAGTGTAAGAATATGTGCGTGTGTATGTGTGAGTGCGTGTGTGTGAATGAATGAACTTTAGTCTTTGTAAAGGCGTGTTGTTGAATAACTGGAGGGAGTGACATCTTTTGTTAAAATTGATCAAATACAGGGGGGCCCCGGAGTTACGATATTTATCCGTTCTGGGGTGGGCTTGTAAGGCGAATTCACTGTATGATGGGCAATCCTGACCTACTGTATGTTAAATAGCTATTGCGTTTAGAACCCCAGGTAAAAACATCAAAATTGTACATACGTATTAAAAATTGGCACCAAAATAGTATAGTAAGTGCTACGTATATAGCTATAATATACATGTATGCAATCAGAAACTATCCTAAATAAAACATATAGAAAGGATTTATTTAGCTTTGAGTGTCGCTTGTATTCCCATATTCCCTAATAAGAGTTATCTCCAGCATTGTTTCCATATAAATCATCTTCTTGCTTCTCTTTTTAAGATCACTAGCAATCTCGGGAACCATGGCTAGCCCTTTCAACTTCAATTAAGCAGTAATATGCACAATAAATACGGTTATGTAACCACCCACAATCGAACAAAGCTTTACCATTCCGCCATTTTGAAACAAGTGAGGCCGACCAATAGCAGACCACCATCTCCGTAAGGCGACGCCGACCAATAACAGACCAGAATTTTAGTGACGCGTTGCATGAAAGGCAACCGAAAATTAGTTACCTAAAAACGCTTACAGATAAAGATGAAACAGCACAAATACAGCCAATCCCCTCGGGTCATGACAGTTGTTATGGTCGCAAAACCGAGAAAATACCATAAAGAGGGAATGAAAAAACTCAGTATTTCACGTCGCAACACGAGAATAACGTAAGTCAGGGACACTGTAACACGGGTGTCCACTGTACAGTAAAACCTCAGCGGGCCCTTCTGTACTGTTTTTTTTTCTTCATATTACGAAACTTACTTAGCATATAAAAGACAAACAAAATTAAACGAAACTTGACATCTAATAATTCCCATTTGATTTAATATGGAAACATTTGATTGGAAATGAACGGCGGCGTATTGCAATACGCGTATTGCGCCACTTTGTATTGCAATATAGCGATATTACAGCCCATAACTAATGTTAAAGGTTGCCAAAAGCTGGGCTAGTTATTCTTGCCCAATTTGGAGTAAAAATAAGCTGCACTGTGTCCTGAAAGTCATGAATTCCTGTTGTGTTCTTCAGGCACCATTAGCATAGCCCACAAATAACCCCTCAAATCTTCACAAGACTATTGGATCATCACAAACATACAAAACAAACAAACTCGGAGTAGATTTAATCTAATTTAGGCAAGGCGAGGGGAAGTATTTATTAATTTTCCTACACATTTTTTTTTCCAATAGTAAAAGCAATTAGACTTTGAAATGAACTTCTTAAAGAGGTTTACAAACCATTATTTCATGTTAATTTGTCGGTGAGCTATGTGTGCAGTTACATTCTCTTTTGCTACCACGATGCTATTTTTCTAGAAATCTGATGATCGCTAGCTCTTTTATGGTTGCCTCCGCTCCTCTATCACTATTACTATTGATCTATTACTATGGTTATTGGCGTTATTGCTATTGGCAACGCCTCTGTCACAGTTACAACAGCAGCAGCAATTATTGTTGTCACACTACCACTAATGTCTTGATCTTAATGTCTGTTGCATGTCTGCTATTGCAGCTGCATCTATTGCCATTGCTACTGGTGCTTGGCGGTGCAGCTATTATCTATGCTATGGTTCACTTGAGTCATCCCTTCCATCATCACCACAAGAGTTCTGTTGAAGTTTTCTCCACAGTCTTATGGGGTTTTGTAATTGGGGGTGTTTATTCTAAAAGGCCAGTGGATATTTTCAAATGGATTGGAGCATTTTCTGATTGCTAAGGCTTGCTGGAGCAGGCCTGATTCTGTCTGGGTGATTTACACCACCGCTGTGTTGTCGTCTTCCTGCACCTTTTAACACATAAAGCATCGGCGAGATGGGCGGGGTGTGGGCTTGGTTGGGAGTCGTGGGGAAGGGGGGATCTTGTGGTCTCATCTGTGCATGATGAATTACTCGGTGTTTACGTGCTAACACACATCAAGGTGTTGCTGTCGCCCAATGTGTGCAAGGCAATGGCACAGCAGCCTGCAGGGGTTTTCATTCTGCTAAACGGAGAATAGCCGATGACAGGAACGGCGTGTAATAATGCCGTTGAAAAGACGAGAGGTTTTGAGTTCAACTATAGGAGTCAGTGACAGACACAAGAGAGAGTCATCAGTTATTTGCCATGCTAGCATGTACAGTAATTGACAAAAAAGCTGACAGTACACACATACTACGATGGGAACAATTGGTTAACTGCGGCCACTGCAACCAAAATGCACACTCTATCAACACTAGACAAAGTAAAACTACGGTACCATAATTAAAACATTGTTAAATACCTCTCTGCTAATTTGGAAGCTATATGTTTTTTTAGGCAGCTTTTGTATTGAATTGTACGTGTAACTAATTAATAGAGAAAATACAGTAGACCCATTGGTTAGGTAGCATAGATTGGGTTGCTTTAGAGCAGTGATTTTCAAACTTTTTTGGCCACCGCCCCCTTCACCGCCGGGCCAAAATGCCAACGCCCCCTCTTTACCCCTTTCCAACGAACGCTAGAACGACTATATTGCTAAATGTCTCAAGAATTGGTTGATTCATCAATCAC
Source organism: Hippichthys cyanospilos (assembly GCF_059441005.1). Lineage (NCBI taxonomy): Eukaryota > Metazoa > Chordata > Actinopteri > Syngnathiformes > Syngnathidae > Hippichthys > Hippichthys cyanospilos. The sequence continues at coordinate 23,084,482 of NC_142373.1, read as the reverse complement.
AAACAGTTTGAAGACTAAAAAAAACAATTTTAATAAACAAAAAAGGTTATCATTTATTCTTCAATTACAACACCTTGAACTGAACTTGAAATAAATTGTAAAACTGAACGAGTAACCATTAACAACTGTCCTGCCTAATGAGATGGGTGGGTTTGGTGCATTGCAATCAGACTGTCAACATCAGGATGAAGGTTTGTCAGGAGCAGTCTCAGATCACCGCGCTCTGTGATGTTAAGTTTGTTTCTTTGTTTGGTGAGGAGCCTTGTCACAGCGCTGAACCCCCTTTCAACCAGGTAGGAAGTCGGAAAAGCAATGAAAAACAACTTGATGGCTTTCCATAGGGTTGGATAGCGTTTTGGGATCGCTGTTTGCATCCAAAAGGCTTGGTAAGAGGTTTTGAACTTTGGTTTCAGATCCTCATCATTTTGCAAACTTACAAGTTCCTCTTCTAGATGGGTTGGCACTTCTGTGCTGGGTTCAGTGAACGGATCGATCACCCAATCAGGGATTTCAAGAGAAAATATGTCGTTAAATCTGACTGACATATCTCTGTAGAGTTCTGCTAAATGAGCGCAGTACACGGCAATGTCATCGTCCTTCACTCCCGTTTCCTTCTCCAAGTTAGACAAACAAGGAAACTGACGGAATTCGCGTCGTCCAAGGTTTCTGCTGTAGAGCTGTAATTTTGAGAGGAATGCTGAGAGGACGGACTTGGCTTTGATTAACGAAGTCTCATCACCTTGCAGCTGCAAATTCACTTCATTGAATTTGTAAAACATTTCAGTGAGGTAAGCAATATCTGTCTTACTCGATTTCAGTTTGTCGTAAAGCTCAGGATTGGGTTCTTGAAAAAAATCCAGAACACTGTTAAACAGTGTGTAAAACCTTTTTAAACAGTTACCTTTTGACAACCACCTAACTTCTGTATGGAGAAGCAGGCATTGAAAATCTTCGTCATTTTCAATACACAGCTGATGGAACAGTCGAGAATTGAGAGCATTTGCTTTGATTTTGTTGACTGCAGTAATCACAATAGATAAGGATTTATTTAGCTTCTCACTCAAATTCTTTGCCACTAAGTGTTGTCGATGGATCACACAGTGAACTGTGAGGACTTCCGGAACAGCTTTCTTCAAATAACTTAGAAATCCACGGTGGCGACCAACCATGGACGGGGCGCCATCTGTAGCACATGAGATGATGTTTATAAGTGGAATGCTTTTTCCCTGGAAATAGTCCTCCACAGCTCGGTACAGTGATTCTCCTTTGGTATCTGTTTCCAGGAGACGTGCAAACAATAATTCGTGACACAAAGATCCATCCTTGATGAAGCGTACATATGCAAGAAGTAGTGATTGATTTCCCGGAAGAGTGGATTCGTCCAATTGCAAACTAAACTCAGTTGTCATCAACATCTTACAGAGAGTCTCTTCGACGTTTTCAGCCATTTTGTCCACTCTTCGTTGAACTGAGTTGTCACTGAGAGGAATCGATTTTATGATTTGTTCAGGAGATTTGTGCAAAACTGTTTTAATAACCTCTTTAACTGCAGGCAGAATCAAGTCTTCTCCGATAGTGTGGGACTTGCCGGCTTTCGCTATCAGCAAAGAAATGTTGTAAGAAGCCTTCAGACCGTCATCTGAATTTTTCGATGAGGAAATAAACATATTCATTGTTTTTCGCTTCAGAAATTGATCTCGAAGAGTTTGAAAGAACGCCAATGTTTTACCGGATTTATTGGGATGAATCTTCTGTAAATGTTCGAGGAGCCTAGACGGCTTCATTGCTTCATTTGAAAAGTTTTTCTCACAAACCAAGCACATGGGTTGTTGCGGATTGGTCGGTGATTGTATAAATCCATACTTCAAGTACTCTACAGAGTATTGCCTGCACTTCTTTTTCGATGTTCCTGAAGCTGCCATGGTTATCCCTGAAAAAAATGCAAACTGTTTTTAGAGCCAAAAAATTTCGTTTTTAGATAGCATTGAGCTTACCGTCTAAAATGATTTCTGTCGTGATGATGAGAAAATCGCGCACGTATAGTTGCTTTCTGGCAGCTATAAAAACTGACTTGCATCTGGAGAGAAGCTTAAATAAATAGAAGACAGGCGCCTCAGATATTATTCGCTAATTTCGTTTCTTTAAATAGACCAATGCGCAGTTCACCTCGAATCATAAAAATTGATAGCTGATGCATTAAGCCGGTCGCTGTGCGCATACGTCTGTGGTTAAGCGTTGCCGGCGCGCTATTGTGTGCTCCTCTGCGGCTGACTGGATGGTGGTGGTTTCCCCAGTCGCCTGCATCGACGATAAACTCGCGACAGTTAGTGATATACGGTATATGCGCGCTGCTCGTGAGCGCTCGAGCAGACAACGTTTCTTGTTTCAATAAAGCTTGTTTTTTGTCGACTTTTTATTACAGACAATCAATTTTTCCGGTCTTTCTACAAACACCAACGTCACATTTCAATGTAATTGCTCAATCGCCCCCCTTCACTATTTCAACGCCCCCCATTCGCCTGTTTATTCGTCAGCGCCCCCCTGAAAGTTCACACCACCCCCCGAGGGGCGGTACCGCCCACTTTGAAAACCACTGCTTTAGAGAGTGTAATTGCTATATTGGGATTATTGACTAATGTCGGCTTTTACCTTGAGTGCCTCTATGGGCAACGTGTCTCTTTTTAGATTATTTTATAATGAAAATGACCTATCTAAAATCATTCTTTGACAAGAATGATGCTACACTTAGAGAAAAACACTCACACACATACGCACACCCACACCTACACACACACGCACACACACAATTCCAGTTCTTATTTTCTTACATTTTTAAAAGTGTTTTATTTTATGTCTTACAATGCACTGAATTTTAAAAGTGGTGCATTAGGGATAGCACTAAAATATTCTGTACATAACTATTTACTGGGTTTCTTACATATCTATGTATACTTTAATATTAGCTGCATAATGATACTGTACTATAACAAAAATACACTGATGATGATGTAAATAATAATAATAATAATAATAATAATAATAATAATAATAATGATAATAACTGTTAAATCTTTTTAATATTAATCATGTTACTTGAAGAGATGAGGTCGCATTTTGCTTACAAAATGTGAAACTGATACATTTTAAATATGTGCATTAGGGATATTATCTTTCAAAGGATTCTGTGCATATTCATTCTCTGTGTTTATTAGATTATTATTAGGTGTGTAGTGCTTTTACTGCAACAAAAAACTTGTAATGACAATAAAACAAATGCATTTTTCATTTGTTTTCATTATTCTTCATCATATTTGTCGATTGATTGGTTTGGAAATTAGATCACATTTTTCTTACATTGTGCAGTAAGAGATTGATTGTACTTACCTTAAATATAGTTACTTTTTGGGGGCACAATGCCAGTGCGGTTAGCACGTCCACCTCACATTTCAGAGTCCTGAGTTCAATTCCACCTCACTCTGGCCTTCCTGTGTAGAGTTTGCATGATCTCCCAGTGCCTCCATGGGTTCTTTCCGGCCATTCCAGAAAAATTACATTCCAAAAACAAGCATTCTCGGCATATTGGACACTGTAAATTGTGTGTGGTTGGGTGCGTGAATGGTTGTTTGACTCTGTATGCCCTGCAATTGGCTGGCAACTACTGCAGTTCAGGGTGTACCCCGTTGCTGGGGTAGGCACCAGCAAGCCAGCAACCCAACTAAGGATAAGCGGCTATGGAAAATGGATGGATGGGTGGATAAAGTTACTTCTGAAATGCAATATTGAAACAGCAGTGCTCTATCCTGGAGGACCAAAACATCATGAATATTCAACGCAATCCGCTTTTTATTACAGCACACTTCAAATCAGATGTGCCCCTCCTATGTGTGCTAACATCCTAATCTCGGAAGCGGACGTGAGCCTAACTTCAAATAAAATGAAAAATAAACAAGGACAACTTGAGATTGAAAGAACTTTGCTCTCCGTCAAATACATATTAGCATAGTTTCCCATTTGCTGTAACTATAACACCAAAACTAAATCGGATTTAACCTTCCATCTGCCATTTACTTAAAATTTATTCAGGTACTTGTACATGGTATTATGTTTGCGTCTAATGGAAAGTCTTACCTACAGATTCTTTTTGCTGCAGATTTCACCAGGGACCTTCTTTGGGTTTGTGGGAAATTTGAGGAAGGAGGCATTTATATTTATTTACTTTGTATTTTGTAAATAGAAAAATTATTTTTGTAAACATTCAAAACTTAAAAAAAATCTGTGTATTGAAGCATTATCCAAAATAAATACTGTATAGAATTCTGTATTGCACATTAATACTTTTTTGTAACTATAGTATCTATCCATCCATCCATTTTCTATAGCCGCTTTTCCTCACAAGGGTCGCAGGCTTGCTGGTGCTGGCTTTGGGCAGTAGGCGCGGGACATCCTAGACTGGTTGCCAGCCAGTCGCAGGGCACAAAGAGACGAACAACCATTCACACACACCATCACACATTCGTACAATTTTTCGGAGAATGGGAAGAAGCCCAGAGTGCCCGGCGACAATCCACGTGGGCTCGGGGAGAACATGCAAAATCCACAAAGGAAGTCCGGAGCCAGCTAGATTCGAACTCTGCTCCCATAACTCTGAGGCAGACATGCTAACCACTGCGCCGCCCTGTAAATAAGTATTCTTCTGCAAATTAAATTGCAAAATAAATTAACCCTTTATTTTTACAAATTTACATAAGTAAACAACAATGATTTTTTTAAAGAATATATTGCAATGAAACATGGATATTATACATGTAACATTTCATCCTGTATTGTATCATTGCCTGTGGTAGATTTTTTTTTTTTTCATATAGATGTGTGTATAATAGTGCATGCAGGTGTACCGAATGACTGCTAAGTGCACTTTCACAACAATGGCTTCTTACTCAGGTAACGTGGTTCCTCTGTCGTGTTCGTAATCAGCTAATGCAGCCTTTTGGGTTGACTCATGGCAATGAAGTCCTACTGATGCACGTTCTGAGCGCCTGTCCCACTCCGACCCATCCATTTACTCCCTTCTGTACCCAAAGGGAGCAGGCTTGTGATGACATAGTTTGGGAATGGAGCGGAGCTTTGAAAGCGCTGTGGGAGGAACGAGTAGGTGGGTATATAGTGGGAGGGTTTTTGGAAGATTGCATTGGTGAAGCCTCTACCAAGACTGAAAGAAGAAAGGAAGGTTTAGATAACCATGATGTGTGTCATAATGGTGAGCTACATTGAGGTGCGACAAGTTAGTGTCCTCTTTGAGTGTGAGTGAGAGAAAATCAGTGCTCGTATTACATATGTGAGAGCAGTGGTAGTGGAAGCCACGTGAATCATTCACCACACTTGAAAGTGTATTAATTTGGAATAATGAGATTTGGCTCCAATATATTGAAATGCTAAGACGCGGTTTTTGGTATAGACATTTTTGCCAATTATAATATGAAAGGTAAGATCTAAAGTAAGTTAGCACGTCTCAAAAAAAATGAACAAAAAACATCGAATTTTGACTGATCTTGCAATGCCCACAGAGTATTGTCTTCTATTGCTATATACAAACATGCCACCCACGAAAAGAAACTATTGACTCTCTTCTTTCAGCAGAAAAAAGTATGTGTTCTCCATCTTTAGCAATCGGCATTAGAATATAGTTTTGTTGAAATTCTTGAATGTTTCGATGAAATTTATATTTCTGTTGAAAAAAAACCCAAAGCTTTTTGTAATGCATACATTTCAAGCATAACTTTGACCATAACACGCCTATTTTTTTAAATGCTTCTGTGACCTCTCAAATATCTAAACAGTGCTTCCTTTTATGGAATTACATAAACAACATGACAAAAAGAGCTTTTGATAGCAAAATAATTTATTTAGTCCCACACACATCACATCACATAATGCTAAAAAAACTTTATTGTATATGTTAAGTTGGCAAATGTTCAAGATAGCACTCCCTTGTTGTGGCACCGTTAGATTGTTCCCAATAATAATCGGAGCAATTCTGGATCAGATCGGGATCCGTCTCATCTTTGTCATCCCTTTCATCGTCATCAGCTTGTTTCTCTTGAAAGAGATGATGTGAGATCCCCGGAGCTCAGAGCGATCTGCGCAACACAGAGCTAACCGGGCTGACTCCTTCAAGGATGTTGTTTTCTGGGTGGCTGTTGCTTTAGGCTTTTTTCACTGCTTATCTCGTCATTTGAGACTCTTTTGATTCCTTCTTGGAAATTTGCTTTATGAAATGTTCTTTTGGTGTTTTCTGTTGGCTTTCTTCCATTTTCTCTTTTTTTCCCTCATCACTCTTCAAAGTTTGCTAGCCGCTCCCTTTTCTTGCTAATTCTCTTCTTTGTACAGTATATGCTGATATCTTACCAAATGCACGTCTGCCACCCAACGGCTGTTCTCATAGCTTGAAAAAGGCTTTTCAGCCTTGCACCTTGGAAGCGAGATGCATCAAAACGTAGAGATGAATATCGTGCCAAAAGCATATGCCCCACTTTTATCTCTGTCAGTGCCAAGCGTTATCAGAAAAGGCAACCCACTGATCACATCTATCGTAGCTATTGAGAGCAACACTCCCATCCAGCTCAATAAGCTTAGAAGTAAGAGAAGTGCTGGCCACAAATGTCATCTTTTTATTAATGAAAGAAAACAAATGTAGTGGCAAATAACATGTTATACGACAATAATTCTTCTCGCTGGCAAGGAAAGCGTTAAATGGGATTGGGAGTGAGGGTAAGTTTTTCAAATATTTTAATGTGACATTTGATGTTGTCTTCTTCTAAAATATTCTAACTAATAAGTACAATAGGCATGTTGGGAATTGTGCCAAATATGGCTTTATTTTAGACATACAAAAAGATAAACATGAAGTAACTTCTTGTTCTCTTTGGAGCATAAGTAAATACAAACATGCTTTACAGACATGGCTTGCATAAGAACATGTGTACACTGCATCTGAAATATTTTGACATAAGCTATCACATCTATTAAATTGAGTATGTAGCCACTCACATCTACACAATGTCTTCAGCAGCTCCTCTGCTCTGCTCTGCTCTGCTCTGCTCTGCCCCACCTCTGCCCCTCCACCCTCCCTTCCTTCTCTATCCATTTGGCCCACTCTGTGAATATTTTTATTCTCACTCAAGAAATTAAAATAAAGATATAAATAAAACACGCTTAAAACTATAGGACGCTAATATGCCAAGATGACGCGCTCTACAGAAGTGAGTGCTGGCCGGGTGGGCGGGTTGAACGTCTTAAAGGCTTGACATGGTTGATTTACTAACGTCACATCACTACCTACTCCTAGAGGAAAGTTTGATATGTGATTTTTCTGCCATTTTTTTGTTAGACCCTCTGGCACAATTGATTTATATTGTAACTGCCCACTAAACATTATTTAATACATGTATCATTTGTTTCAAGAAACCCTGCAGAGGTGTTGTCACTCTGGCCACCCAACAGAAGAAAATCTGGATACATTGCTGCATTTTTCTAATTATTTACTATAATTGTCTGGAAATTATTCATACTTTTTAAACAAAAACGTTTTCTAGTTATATGTGAGCCTAAAAGTGTGTGTGTGTGTGTGTGTGTGTGTGTGTGTGTGTGTGTGTGTGTGTGTGTGTGTGTTTTAGTTCATTTATACCGCTCCTTGTGAATACCTCTCGTTTATACTGCAATGACAATGGATGCACTAAAAAAAAATCTGCTGCATCATTAGCTGGGTTTTCATTACGTATTTTTGTCATTATAGATGAAATCATCCTGTTAATAAAAAGTTACAAGTACTTTAGAACAGGTCCATATTCAATACATGACTCCATGTACACTCAGACTTTTGAAATACTGTAGTTTGCATTCCCCTGGAGTTCCTCAGGGCGCTGTCATTTATCTTCGCTTGTAAAAATAAACCAATAAATAAATAAATTCATTAATAACAATTCATGTTGAACAGCTTTAACATTTTCGAGGCCGTTGCTGGTTAAAAATGCAGTTGTTTTCATTTGTTCAATGCCCTGCCATTGTGTTCTTTGCTCAAACCACCATGTTGGCATAAGTCTTATCTATTGTAACAACTGTATTTAAGTCCTGTCAATAGATATAAAATGTAAAAGTTGAGTTATGAACATTTAAAGCTCTGGGGATTACTGTCAATGAGTCTTAATCATTTTATGATTCCAGACAGCTATTTCCGGACTAATGAAACCCCAATAAGAACATAAAACATGTTGTTTCCAGCTCATAGCAATTGTTGCATTATGAATACCAGTATTGTTCAGAGGGACATGACTGATTTCTGCATAAGACAGATGAGTTGAATCAACTTGAAAATCAATGATTATGGGCAACATTTCCCTAAGTAGATGTGATGACTTGCTGATGCTGATGGAGTTTTTGTAATAAGGTGTGACTATGTGGACCTTTTTTGTGCACTTAATGCATGTTATTGCAAAAATCCCTGGACCCCTCCCTCCCCTTTTATTTCATTCAATAGCTATTTTTGGCGATGGGTTTTGAAAGGTTAACCTGTGAAATGGATGTGGAAACTGTACAAAAATAATAAACATGTATCCTCTGTGATGTGTGTTTCACGGGTTATTTTAGCTTCTTGAGAAAATGTTTTGAGGGTTAGGGTTAGAGTTAGAGTGTGAGTTGGATGTGTGATTATTTTGTTGTGGTAGTACCACGATTTTTGCCCCATTTTCTATTTATTATATAAAAAAATATTTATTGTATAAGTAATAATATTCCTATACAGTACAGTACAGTATATATATATATATATATATATATATATATATATATATATATATATATATATATATATATATATATATATATAATTATTATTATTATTATTTTTTTCTAGACCACAGCCAAAATGTCAGACCACAGCCAAAAAATCAGAAGTAGCACGAGTCAAATGATAGAAGAATGCAAAATATATTTATTATATTTCATATTTAGAGGTGGGCCGAAATATTTTTGTTTACTCAATATTTCAGGCAAATATACTGTATATAACTTCACTGATAACATTTTGAGTGTCATGTGCATGTCATGTTTGCTTCAGCTGAAACCATTCTTGAGCTTTGCCAAGATGCACTCAATTCATCTTCATAATGACAATCATTTTATTTTCAAAGCATCAATCTGTGTGCATCAATGAACTTATGTACAGTCAGAGTGTCCGAAGGTGATTGATTAACTGATCCTAAAAATAGTAGCTGATAAACCTAACAGTCACGCCAACCCATAACCTTTAGACACAGGCTTTAACATTGTCCATCACATAAAATTACTGAAGCAGAGAATGTATGTACATGCCCTGACAATCCATTCTCATTGACTTGACATGAATGCTGCTTCAATGGTCCTGTCACATAATCGAGATTTAGGACGTGAGGTAAGCCGTACATTCTCCGAGCGAACACATGACGTCTCTCCATCCGTCTCGGCATCGCCAAATAGTGTTAAAGTAAAGTGACTTCCTTTTGAAGCATTTTATGGACTTAAGCAGGTCAATAATATGATGCCCACTTACACCCCATGTCTTAAATATTTTAGTTCTGGAGTGTCACTTTGATGCCAGAAGTAATTATGGATGTGTCCGTCCTCATTAGGCCAGATAGTGGATATGCCAATTGAAGTGTGATGATAGCCATAGAGCAGGAAATGAAAACCACAGAGTGTAATGTAAGGAAGGAAATGGCTCCTCAGATGATCAATACAGTTAAATACAAACCACATGACCACAATATTTTTGTAATACGGTATGCTGAAATTTACTGACACAATGTAACCGGCCATGTTCTTGATGTCACTCACTGGGTAACGGCCAATAAAAGTAAACGTACAACAACAGTGAGGATACTCTGAATGCACTGTTTTTACATTTTCAATATTGGCCACTCTGTGATGTGACTGCAATAAAAACAGTCATGAGCACTTAGGCTAGCTATTCCGCTAACACAGTTATGAAGGCCAACTTAAATATAAAAGCTTAGTCCAGCTATTGCATTGACGCCCATGTCCTATTTAGCGCATTTATTTTGAAGATAGTTTTTAGACCATGTCATGACGTGATGTTGTTTGTTGTCGGCATTTTTTGTTTTGTTTTACCTGTATTCCCAGGAAAGATGCGGAAGCTCGGCAGTGCTCTCTTCTCGACTCGTGAAAATGCTAGAGTAGTTGCCCTTCTGTTTTGTTTATAGTCTTATGTTGTTGAAACGAAAGGTCAAGAAAAAGAAAAGAATGGGCTATTGTTGGCATATAAAAACATTAGAGTTCCAATACTGTCTATTTAATAGAGGCGCATTGTGTAAATGCCAAAGTGCTGTATGGAACTAATGTATTCTAATTCACTGATGCTGTTTTCCAAGTGAGCTAAAGAAAGCCTAAAAAGCAGAACAAAATGAGATCATTTGCTGCTTTATAGTCCGATGTGTTGTTCTGACATATGAGAAAGAGCGAGAGAGCTATATTGATCGCTAAATGCTAATTTCTGCTCCCGACATAAAATCAAGCGTCCCTGTTCACACAAGCGAGAGCAGCCGGCGTAATAATAGTACCGCCCTGCCTCACTGCTGTTGGAAATCCTGTCCTCAGGGTGTGATCTATATGTGTGTCTGTTGCATAACGTGGAAGTGAATTGACATCACACAATCTAAGATGATAATGCTCACTTTTTGATTGACACTATCACAATGTCAACAATAAGTTCATAACTATCATACAGATAGAACTTTTTCATATGTCAACTCTCTTGAGCTAAATAAAGATTTCCAAAATGTTACAAAAGAAGCATTTGGCTCACTATATGGTGAAAAGAAGAACAGCTAATTATGTCTTGAGCCTAGGATGGATTACAACTTTTAACCATAAGAAAACATTTTTTTCTCACAACACAAGTATTTTTTTTTACTTTTTCTGGAGCATTAATTTTGTTATCTTACATACATATTATTGTCGTTTCATACTTCATTCCTGTAAGTTACATCTCTGAGTATCCAAGGTAGAAAGCGAATGGCCGAAAGAGAGCTTCTGTAGCATCTGACGGAGCTTGTTACCTGAACATATCAGTGAGGAGAAGGGTATGAAATTATTTCCAAAGCAGTAACTATACCATGAAACACAGCAAAGTAGAGAATGAAGTAGAGAAATATGACACAACGTAGACATTACCAAGACTGAGAATAATAAAAACACAACAAAACTACTCAAACTGGCTAAGGCAACACTGAAGGAATTTCTCATAAGTACTGGCCATTTAGCAATTGTGAAAACAAACCTACAGTTTTTGTTTCGTTTTCCCCCTAATGTATTGGCTATAGGTTAGAATGTCACCACTTTAAATCTCTAAACGTGTGGCAGTGTGATGAAACCCATGTTGAACTTTTCAGAATTTCAAAAGGAATATTTGGGGCAAGGCGGTTTGGTGGAACAGAGGTTAGCACGTCCGCCTCACAGTTAAGGGACTTAAGTTCAAATGCACCCTGCTGTGGCGTTCCTGTGTAGAGTTTGCATCTTCTCCCTGAGCCCGCATGGGTTCTCTCTGAGCAGTCCGGCTTCCTCCCACATTCCAAAAACATGCATGTCAGGTGTATTGGACATACTAAAAATTGTTCTTATGTGTGATTGGGTGCATAAATGGATTGATTGTCTATATGTGCCCCGCTATTGGCTGGCAGTCAGTTCACGGTGTCCCCTGCCTACTGCCCATAGACGGCGGGGATAATGAGGATAAGTGGCTACAAAACCATCATTGCCAAAAGAGCACTTTAACGAGTTACAGTGAAGTATTGTGTTATTGCATTGTTTTGTTTTCCATTAGAATTTGAAATTTAAGAACAAGATAGAGGGAATTCTGAATGATTCCTAATATATATCAATCTTGACAAAAAAAATAAGCATCTGCTAGAACACAGGTGTCGAACTCCAGTCCTCGAGGGCCGATATCCTGCATGTTTTCAAACCTTTTCCCTCAAAAACACCTGATTCAAATGATTGGGATCATTTTGAAGCTCCTGCAGAGCTTGCTAATGAGATAATCATTTGAATCAGTTGTGTTGGGGAAAGAAAACCGGAAAACATGCAGGATGCCAGCCCTCGAGGACTGGAGTTCGACACCTATGTGCTAGAACGTAAAACAACAAACACCCCCCTCTAATATATATGGATTACCCTCTAATGAAAAGGAGAATGTAGACTTTTGTTTCCAATGGATGGCATCATTGGTGTGCCCATCTATTCGGCATCCTTCCTGAACCAGACTAGCAGAGATAGTCTGATAGCTAGCAAATAGTTAGACAAACAAACATGAAAATAAAAACATGATTTTTTTTGAGGGAGCCTTGGCAGAGGTTTGTACGAGACATTCTAAGTGTTACTCAAACAACACATGTTGGAATGAGTCTCTCGTTTGACACAATACTTTCTTATGACAAATGACACACAGTCAGATGAAGGCTTCTCGGCAGTGTTTTCCTCCACTTGTCACAACCGTGGAAGCTTGATTAAATGAGAGATTGATAGATTTGATCAAAGAGATAAACTTGGACTCTGAAGAGGGCTGCCATTATCAGATGAAGATGTCAAAACAGAGCAAGTGTGACGTGACATGTTAATGACCAATTGAAGGCTTCTTCCTCATCTTTCTTTTTTGTTATGGTTTATTTTAGCTACAGGGATGTGATTGAACTGTAACATCCACTTTGAACACACTGCTTATTTTTCCTCCACCCGATATATGTGATCTATGTTTAATTCATGATATCACGCCACGCTGTGTTGGCCCTCGGCAAATTGGAGTTGATGGGTTTCCATTTAGAGGTTGCCCCCTTTTGCTTGTTTCTCTGCTGAAGTCGACCATGAGGCTTGTAGTCTTTAGCGGAGTGGAGCGTCAGGGAGTCAAGCATATAGATGAGTTAGTTTGTCTTTGTGTGTATGTGTGTGAGAGAGTGAGCGAGAGAGAGAGAGAGAGAGAGAGAGAGAGAGAGAGAGAGCGAGAGCGAGAGCGAGAGAGAGAGAGAGAAAGCGAGCGAGAGAGAGCCTGCAGTAATGTCGTGCTGAGCGCCACACTGTCCTCTAGTGGCAGAACGCTAGTACAGCACGTGCATTATCTCAAGCAGAACATTTTATGATACTTGGTAAACTCGACCAGTGGTTCTCAACCTTTTGTCATTGTGCCTCCTATGAAACATGTTTTCAGCCAAGTACCCCTAAACCAGTGCAAAGCGTTTTTGAGTTGAAAAAAACAAAAACTTACAACATAATAACATAACATTTGTTTTGTTTTATGAACTTATATTTTCATGAAACAATTACTGTATATCAAAATAAATAAATAAATAAAATGGTTGGAAGTATGAAAAATTAGAATTCCGACCTTCCTGTGACAACAGCTTTTACTTCGAATGAATGGAAACATTTTTAAATATGTACTCTCTGCAATAAAATCAGAGCTAATTTAAATGTTCATACATGGCGCTAAATGTCATTGGTATAGATAATTGAACATATATATTATTTGTTATGAATAAAGCAAAATCAATAATTGAACATGCTGGGTTGCATTTAAATTCTATTAAAAATACTGTTGTGTAATGTTAGTGTGATTGATTGAGTCATATCATGTGCACACCATGGTCTAGTCTCCTAATTGCTTGCCTGTCTCATACACTCCATCTTACTCTCCTCACAATGCTGCTCTGTATCTACATTTTGTGTTGATTCCTTAACCTTAGTGCAGTGACATCACATCCCTATCACCTCATTGGCTTGCCAAGTGTCGCCATCAGTGTTTCCATTAATGCCTTGTGCATCATATATTTTCTTTCATGCGCACTATCAAAAGGTTGAAGTCGCCTCAGTTAATGGAGCCCGGTATCGTAATGTTAGCCTTCACAGACATTAGTGTTTGAATCTTCATTCTCAATTGACCGCCTGCCTTATTGGAGGCCTGTGATGCATCCAGCAGCAATAACAGAATGGAATGGACCGCCATTTCTCTGTGGGAAGCGTGTCATATGTTTTACGATGATTGCAGTGTGCTTTCTGTCGTGTTTATCATGTTCTCATATATTGAGCGCTCAAGTTAGTACTGTTATATAATTTTTCTTGTGAAGCGATGCTTGTAAAATATAAAAAGAATACATGCATTAATTATGATTGCGGTGCAGAGCATGACAACAAAATTCAGGCATATACAATGGAATATCAATACAGCGATATAGCTACTCTCCGCCTCTCCTATCGGGCTCTCAGTGCATTTCATTTTTTTTTTTCAAAGGACTATAACTTCACAGTAGTGTATAATGAACTGCAGCTCTCACACTAATACACAATCTAGTTCGAATTAAGGCACTTTTGCCGAAAACTAAACTAATGCTTTTCTACGTCTGGCACTACTAAGGACGTTAGCAAAATCCACACTTGCACGGCCGCACCGCTGTGGCTTATGTCTAACACAAGTGCGGAACTTACCATAGATGTGGGCAGAATCAAGAGATGACCTTTCATGCAAAAATGGGCGAGGGATGAGAGGTGTTAGCAGAACGTAAAGTGACCTGACATTCAGAAATGGGCGGGGGCAGGGGTAGCACGCTCAGCAGCGGGAATTGAGAAGTTGGCGTCTCACTGAAAGCACTCTGCTATGTGTTGGTTAAAAAAAAAAAAGTTTGTGCCACAAAAGAGACTGTTGGATGGGAAAGAAAGGTACGGAGGGTTTTACTAAATATATTTCACACATTTTATTTATGCACTGCCAATGTGAAACAAAAAATCCGAAACGCTGAGTGAGCAAAAAGATGAAGCGCAAAGTGGCAAGCGAACACTGTATATTGTGTATACTATGGCAGATATCGCTCCTCTTTAAGTGAGCTTTAAAGTTGAACTCATATTTTTAGCCATGGTGAAAATTAGAATTCTAGGGTCCTCATACAGGTTCATACCGAGCCCAAGTACAAAAGTTGCTGTTTATTAGATGAGACTCAATAATTAATTAGTGCTCGCATGCATGTGTATGAGTGCGAGAGAGATTTTTGAGGTCGGTCTCATGTGGCCCGTTCAAAAAGCTCTACCTTGCTTCTTCCTTGATTAGTGTTGTGCGTGTGTGTGTGTGTGTGTGTGTGTGTGTGTGTGCCCGTGTGTATTTGTGATAAAGTGATGGATCATGCCTCTGGCTTAAAACTTGTGTTGCAATCACAAATTTGCGGTAGCTAATGCAGGGCTTATTTTCTCCATTCCATAAGCTGCAACCCGCACACTATATTTAACTCAACACCATTGATGGCTTTCCCCTGGATCAATCAAGGAGTAATATTAATGATTTTCCCCCAGGCGCTAGTGGGTTAATATTTTGCCGCCATACAAATCCCACACACAAATGCAGTTGTCACTTCCAACTAATTGATATTCTCCCACACTGCTCCGGGCTTCCCAAAGGAGCGCCAAACTGCTGACAAAGCTCGCTGTTCCTCTTCCACTGCTGCATCCTTAAAAATAGGATGTCAACTATCTGAATATGTGATCAGAATGCAGATGGCACATTGGTTTGCTTTGCTTGCCAAGCTACTCAATGCTTTTGCTAATTGCTACCGTGAAGAAAGACCACTAAAGGGGAAAAGGTTACACGCAGGGAATTGGGGATATTTGCGTAATCACTTTAAAAGTCATGTGATTGTTACGATGGCGTAGCATGGTGGGTGAGGGGGGTTGAGATGAGGAAGGGTGTGGACCCAAAATGCAGGGAAGCGGGAAAGCTAGTTCAATTCTGGAAAAAGATTAATAAGAAAATAACAAAGGAAAGCAAAGTTGACAAAGAAAAACAGAGTAACAAATCAAAACTCAAAAATAAACTTTCCACTCAATACTTGAACACTAAAAACTCCTTAAACAAAGGCACAGAAGAAAACGACAGCAACAATTCAATAGGAGACCATAACAGTTGGACAACAACACAACAAGATCTGAAAGGAGAACTAAATACTGTCTGCTCAAACCTAAGGAGAAAACACGTAACACCTGGGCAGGAAACAATTGCTGAAGGGAACTGATTGGCCAACTCAAGGGAAGCAGGTTGACAATGACAGGTGGACACAATGACACTGACGAGACACTGACACAAGGGGAATAGAAACATGAACAAAAGACCAAACTTAGAATGTGCAAAGAGAAATCAAAGCCCAGTAGAAACCCAGAACAGAAAGGAACAGAAAACCCCAACATGAACCAAAACACAAACAAAATTCCACAGAACATAAGAGTGATGAACTTAGCCAACACTATATAAATGGAAATCAACACCTTATATAAGTAGTTGTCTGGGAAATATTGTGGCCACTTGTAAAAAAGGCTTGAAATGAATTAAAAATGTAACAAGGATACATGGACTTCTTTGATCATCCGGCTTTTGCCTCTACCCAAATAAATTTTCCAAAGATGTCTCACACAACAATATATATAATATATATATCATAATAATATAATATAATATAATAATATATAAAACAAAAATATGTGTTTATAATAAAATATATAAAAAATAAGTTGATATATATATATATATATATATATATATATATATATATATATATATATATATATATATATATATATCTATTTTTTTTTTTTTTTTTTTTTTTTTTTTGGGGGTTGCCTCAACACTGTGTCCAAATGCAATCTTTACTGTAAGCATTGACCTTTCTCGACCAAAGGTTCCACATATAGGTCATTGTGTAGCCCTCACAGTCCAATAAGGATGCTCCATCATCTTTCCCCCAGAGGCTTTTCCACTGGTCCCCTCCTTCAAGGAGGCAGCCAATCATTGCAATGTAAGTATTAACGAGCTAATTCAAGCAGCAAGTGGACTATTTTTGAGTGGCACTTGCTGTGTTTCATTAGCGTTCCTGTCGGAGGTTTCCATGCCGCAGGCTAGGCTTTAATCTTATGCTTTTGGAGGGGTAAGGACGATGGAGAAGGGGGCTGGGCAGCGCTTCATCATACTCACGAGAGGGAGACAAATTATAACGTGGCTCGACGTAGTCCCCAAGGCACATTTGAGTGCCTGGCAGCCATTATGGGATGTACATTTAAATGATTTTATGACACAAGCTCACAAGATGATGAGCCGGCGAGTCAAAGGTTTGTGGCCGGGGTCACTATGTCCACCGCCCCTTCTGGAACATTCCCTGGAGGATATATAGTAAATTATCGGTGGACACTATTGTCTGCCAGCATGTTATGTGAGTTTAGTTGGGAATCCTAAGGGCAATATTTGAACAGAATTATTTGGGGGTCAGATGAACATCATGCAAATATCATTTATGTGGATTTGAAACCTAGGACATAAAATTGAATGTGGCACTAACTGAATGTTTTTTCTTTTCTATTATAACCTGTTATTGCTTGTCAATTGCTATGGGTGACAGTAGTGTTCTAATCTCACTGGAAGCACATCTGCAGAGACATACTTCCAAAAAAACTATTAGACAATTTATAGTCATTGCAGAGAGTTGGGATGTGGCAAATAGTTTATTTGTTCCAGGATCAGAGGGTCATAGCATTTTACTATAACTTTTAACAATTTTACCTGTCATATTATAACTTTGTTAACAAGAATAAGTTCATGGTTGTTTATCACGAAAACAACAAAGAACTCACTTGTGTAATAAGGATAACCTTACACACCTTTTGCTACATTATTATAAAAGTAAATTAACACGTGTAAAAATCAACACAATAACAGTCTCGAGTCCTGACTAAAATTTCATAAATGACAGCCTCAATACTTTGATTGGGAGTTTACTCACTGTAACTGAGTCAAACATCCAAAGCAGTCGAATGCACTCATGTTGCGTAATTCAGACATTTCATGCCTGTATTGAGTAGTGATGAAGGAACGCGGCCGGGAGGCGGAGCGGCGAGAATCATCATCAGTCGGCTTGTTTATCCAACTTGTGTCGGCTGACATTTTGTTGTGGCGTCGCTGCAGGACATTGAACTCACACTAATGTCATTTCCTCAAAGCAGATTGGATTAGAACATTTGGTCCTGATGGGACGAGCCTACATCTGATTCGATTGCATCTATGCAGTTTTTCTTTGTTTTTTGTCATCTTTTTTTACTTACATACTGTATTTTATCCAGAATATTTTTACTTTGGGCAAAGAATATTCTTACAACAATTGTATGTACAGTATTGAATTAAGAACACCACTTCTTTCGAAAACACGAATAAACTGTCTGACATTCATGAATGGATGATTGTGTATTTGCTACATGGCAGCGACTTTTTTTTTTTTTTTACTGCAGGTGCAAAATTCACGTTTGCATTAAGCCCCCCTCCTTCTGATTTTGATATGACTCCTTTTTTTGTTTACCATATATGGCAATTCTAAGGCATTTTTACTCCTTATGTTTCAACAATTACCCATATCATTGAAGAACAAAACGCGCATTTTTCTTAGGAATGTTGTGCAAAAGTGTCGGTTACATAGAAAGTTACGACTTTTTATGCTCCCTCTTCAATATTGTCCCCCCCCCCAAAAAAAAAAAAAAAAGATGATTTATGGCATATACGTTTTAAATTTAAAGATTCTCTCAAAGTCATAAAGTGCAACCAAAGTGTCATAACAACATTCTTTGTGCTAGTATGTGACTTAACATGAAGCTTGAACACATTTCTGGAGTTCAATTTGTAGGCAAATGAATGCAAAGTGCTCAGGGGGGTCAACTGTCAAGTTCTCCATGTAACCATATTAGGGCCGAGTAGAGGCAGTATAAATGCTGGCATTGGTGATCAGGAGGGAAGGCTTTTGGCCAATGCGAGCTTTGGAATGGGACTGACATGGAGGCGCGTGCATTTACGTGCAGGAGGAAAAAAAATGTAGGTACGTGTGCACTCGACATATTGATTGCTCTTTGTTTTTCGGATGTTTTTTAGGCGGAACTTGAGCATTGGTTTAAATCGTTTTTAATCCACTTTTGTTTTGTACTGGTATTGTGAAAGTTGCAAAATTTCTCTTTTCTCTTGTGCTGGAACATAACAAAAATTGGAAATGTGAATATAATACTTTCGAACTAATGCTTACAATTTTCAATGCTACAGATGTGTTTGTTTTCTATTTGTATTGTAAAGTTGCCTTTGTAGTTCGGAATAATTTCGGAGCAACTTTATAATGATTTAGCTTTAAATAAAGACAGTGAACAAGACTAATGGTTAATTTATATCGCATATGTCAAAATTGAAGCCTGCCACACCCTCTTGGATTTTATATTCTGTTGTTGTTTATGTACTCATTGAGCGGCCCAAAATAAACTCAATCATTGGACCTTCTACATCAGTGTAATGCTCACCTTTTTAACATTTTATCATCAATAAATAAGTGTGAACTTGAAAATGTTTACTATTTCACAAAGTAGATAAAGCCTTAAGGTCTTTCTCAAGTATTAGCTGAATCATTTCAATACGTTTACTCTCTTGATAGAAAGCTGAATAAGCCTTTATTATAAAATATATGTTTTCAGTTATATTTCTAGTCTCATTCCCCTTCATCAATACTCCATCATCTTCAACTGACACTGACAGCACAGCTACTACAACTAGCAGGAGTGTGCTGTTATCAGTTTCACGCATTTGGTGTCGCCACGGAAATGGTTGAAATATTTGTTGTTTTGATATTACAGCATAATGGAAAATAAGTATTCAGCATAACATTTTGTTGTTCAGCGACCATCCGTTATGTTTGAACAATGATTTATTTTTATCTTATTTTTTTTACCTGCATCAAAACTGTTTAGAATGAATCTGCAGTTAGTTCAACAACAGACATATATCATTGTCTTGTATTTGACTCCCTTTTAGTAGCTCCTCCCTTCCTTAACCATAAGAATCTTCCTTTAACTTTTCCCTTCACACTACCTCACAGACCAACAGAATGCTGTGTTAAGACTTCTGTCTTTGAAGCTTCAGATATAGAAAACCCCCAAAAGACATTTTTAAAGGCTTTTTTTACCCTGAAATCCTTATCCTGAAACATTCCGCAACACAGAATACCTCTATTTCATTTTCCTTGCAATACATTGGACATTGTTGTTTTGTTAATCGTTATCCTCTCCCAGAATCTGGGTCTGCATATGCCCACTTGGGGAGGGAGAGCACAGTAAACAATCATATTTTTTAAGTATTTTTATGCGTTTTTAAACAAGTGCATTGAAAGAAAAAAGATTAACAAATGTTTTCTATTTAAGAAACTTTATTAGTCAGTGATTATGAGACATGGGAGAGCCCCTGGAAATTGCAGGCCCACAGGCCATTGCCCAGCGACAAGACCACTGATTATGCTCAATGATGCTCTATATGCTAGATTGCACTGCAATGTATTCAGATACATAATCAGCAACTGCCCAGTATGGATTTTACATTTTTGAACACATAATGTGGGATGTTTTGAACTGTTAATTTCTCTCTAGTCCAAATTTCGGTTGTGTGCCTGTGCCAGTCATGCCTCTGAGTCTTTTTGAATTGCTGAGGGCTGACAATGCAGAAACTGGAAGTGTGTTGGGCAGCATTGGAAAAAAAAAGATGTCATTTGTGACCCTTGGGTTGATGAAAAAAATCACCAAATGCCAGTCATGCATTCTAGGCTGTTTGAATCGCAGAATATGGGTGTTTGGCGCTGGAACAAGAGGTCAGACATTTATTGTGGCTACGTGTTAATATGTACTGTATGTCTTGAATACTGTTATTCGGAGCCCATGGGCCACAAAAAAAATAAAAAAACAGCCACGCCCACTAGACCATTTGAAAAGAAATTATTTGGCTGATACATGGCCCTCAAGTTGGACAGCCAACTATAAGTTTCAATTCTTATAGTTTTTTAATTGCTATGTGTTCTTGCCGTGTTCTCCTTTGAGGTTAAATATCATGTCTGTCAGTCTGTGTAATGAAAGGTCAGTCTGCCACGTGATTGCTTGCCTGAACATTTTGTCTGTCTTCCTTTTTGCCGCACTAGACAAGCAGAGCACTCTGTCTCGATATATTTAGACGAGTAGATGGTCCACGCAGTGCCTCTGTCACGGTCTGACAGTGTCCGCTGCTGGCTGCAGCCTTTTACTGCATCCTCCAGTCAATGCAGCGTCACAGTCACTGCACGTGTATAGTAGAGAACACACTGTTGTTCACGCGTGAAAAAAGTCTACATAAGGCTGTTAGTGTGAATTTTAATTCCCTTATCAGCTATGTTCAGCTTGATGTATTTTTCTTCCCTCCAAATCCCATTTATCTCAGGGAGGAAATACCAGGTTTTCCCTAATGAGAATGGATGACTTTGAATGAATGTGCAGATGCTCATCCGTCAGTTCTCGCCATCCAATAATAGTGCAGCTGGATTCAACAGGTGCATGTGGAGACCCCTGGGACAACCCCCTTCCTCAGTCTTTGTAGCCTAGAGCTTTTAATTACAGACGCAAACAGCAGATGGCTCTCTCGAGTTTTAATTTGAATGTCTGTGATTTCCTGCCATGCTGTTGCTTCTGCTTCCTCTCTATATATATATATATATATATATATATATATATATATATATATATATATATATATATATATATATATGTGAGTGTGTGTGTGTGTGTAGGGGGAGGGGGGGTGGGTTGTGCGTTCGCCTACCTCCCACAATCCAAATATAAATGGTCTATAGGCGTATTTGTGAATGTAAATAGTTATTTTCCTTTGTGTGTCATGTGATTGGCTGGCATGTTCAGGGTCCATCCCTCTAGTGCCCAAAAACAGCTGCGATAGGCACCAGTAAGCCTGTGACCCTCATGATGCTAAGCGGTTGTGATAATGGATGGAGATGAAAAGTTGCTGTCCATGGTGCTGAAAATATTGAGCTAAACAGATAGGCTTTGGCATACATTTTTTTAGATTTGTCGATCTTTTTGCATAAACTGACTGAAGTAAATATCAAAAGTAGGGTATTACCATAAATATATGAATAGACGAATCATAGGCATTAAAGGTTAAAGTGCAAACAAAGCATAACAAAGCACAACTAGTTAAAATTTACAACAAAACTAAGCATTTTAAACAAAATTATGAGTTACAAGTAATTGAGCCATTTATATTTTTGTTTGTAGTATCATGTATCTTTATTTTTATTCATAATATTTATAATTGGAAGCATTTTATCGACTATACTTAACACCAAGTCAAGTCAAAATATTTTTTTACAATAATGTTCTCTGCAGAGCCACTAGTCTAAACAATGGATTATGAATAATATTACATTCATGGAATATGATTTAAGGTGCAAAAACACCTCAAGGACTTTACAGTTGCTCCGGTAATCACAATCATGGCTTGATTGGTCCTTACTTGAGCCCTGAGCAGCTTTGTTGTCATTTTCACTCAATAGCAGCTGGCAACATGGCTGCCTGCTGAGACGGATTAAAAGACTGTTTAGGTTGCAATGTTTAGGTTAGCTGGTTGCATGGAACATACTAGTAGTAGTAGTAGTGTATTTTTTTTTCTCGCATGAGTTCACTTTCAAAAATGTGACATTGAAAAGTCCAAATTAAATTCAGTATAAACACGATTGTTCCACGCTAAGTAGATTCTCAAATGAAAATTTTCAATTAAGTGGCTATTCAGTCGAACGCCAATATGTAATGATAACCACTGGTGTCAAGCCATAACCTTCTAGGTCACAATCAGTTCTTTTTTTTTTTTTAAATCCATTCCAGGTTTGTGAGTGTCAATTTTACACATTGACCGATTGAAAGTGTTGAGAAGGCCTTGCTCTCTTTGATGATGCAATGTTAATAGCAGATCAAGCTTACCATTTTGTGGCCTCTTAAAAAGTGATGATTTTGGAGGTTCGGGGATTGCGTCTTACCCAAGCGATATCTTTTTTTGCAACTGTATCCAAACTGTCTTTGG
Organism: Hippichthys cyanospilos; assembly: GCF_059441005.1. Lineage (NCBI taxonomy): Eukaryota > Metazoa > Chordata > Actinopteri > Syngnathiformes > Syngnathidae > Hippichthys > Hippichthys cyanospilos. The sequence goes on along the minus strand of NC_142373.1, from coordinate 23,061,504 downwards.
TTGTTGATATTTTGCAAAGGCAGCCACTTTGAGTACAACTTTTCATGACTCTCAGTATCCAAGTCGTTTATCTGAAGTTGCAACTCTTTGAAATAAACTCTTGTGTTCCAGCATGTAGTAAATTGAGATAATGGGTGTGGTTTGTTGATTGTGCTGTTATATGTAACTACATCCGGTTCTAATTGTGTATCACATTTTACAATACAAGGTTTGCGTACACATTTTACTATGCAGACTGTCACGCCGCGCACACGTCAAGTTCATTGCACTGGGATCAGTTTTTGTGAGCGTGTAGCTATTATTTGTTGTCGTTTTTGGTGATTGTGCCGCATCAGAACTTCACGGAATACCGAAAAAAACGCATTCTACCGCACAAGTTTGGCTTACTTTTGCGATTGCGTCTTTATTTGGACGTGTTGCTCGGGAACAAACTTCACTCCCCATAGATGCGCTTTGTGTGCTCATGCACGAGCGTCACTTAGACAGCAGCGTGAACGCGCCCGCTCGGCTGACAGGAGGAGAAAAAGGAGGAGGGTGGACAAGCACGGCTGGTGAAAAGGAGGGAAAAAAGGAGTGCATTTGCCTCTCAGCACGCTGCAAGCCGCAACTGGACCTTCTTTTTTTTCGTATTAACAAGCGTGAATCGGGAGTATTCCTTTGGATAGCACTTTCAGGGAGCCCGAGTTCTTCAAGACTGTTTCCCCCCCTTATGCATTCATGCGGAATTACGCATGATTTCCTGGATGATCCACTCAGTTTATTGTTTATCATGTAGTGTTCCGACAGCACGGATAGTTGTCATTCTTTTTAATAAATAACAAAGTGACATTTGACACTATACTGGACCGGAGCGGACCGCACACGCCGCCACCATGCCGGGACCGTGACCCGGTGGCCGTTTAGTGCGCACACCGCGGGAGCCGGACGGCTGATTTTGACCAGCCATGGCCGCTGCCATCGCGAGCGGGCTGATTCGGCAGAAGAGGCAGGCGCGGGAGCAGCATTTGGACCGGCCCTCCACCAACCGGCGCCGGAGGAGCCCCAACAAGAACAAGGGGCTGTGCAACGGCAACCTAGTGGACATCTTCTCCAAAGTGCGCATCTTTGGCCTCAGGAAACGCAGGCTACGGAGACAAGGTGCAAGTTTCGGCCACGCAGCCACTGGTTGATTGCCACTCCCTTTACAGGCAACACGTTTACAGCGATGTGTTTGGCGCGTGCGTAAAAGGTGATAAAACGCTGAGCACGTTTGCCGCATGTGAGAGCTGTCATGTCCTGCATGGTACACGCTGGGCGGGTATGCAGAGTATAGATGTACGATGATATTGCAATATTTTCATTATACGATGACAATACTGCAATGTGCATTTAGTGATATGTAAATGTTGAAGAAAACACGCAGAACTAACTGATCAAGTACCTAAATGAAAAGTTCATTTGAATTGAGGAAAGGTATGTTGGGAAAAAAAAACACAAAATGAACAGGTAAATGGAAATATATACTTTATTTTGTCTTGTCAGACCGTATGACTGACAGGTAGCACTGGAATGGGGAAAAAAAGACTGGGTCACCACGAATATCACCATATTGCAACAAACAATATTCATAGCGGAATAGTTCAAGGGTTATCAAAATCATTTTTGTCAAGGGTCATTTCGTAGTTATGTTAACCGATCTCAATGTTTAATCAATGGCTGGATGAATGATAAAATAAGAAAACCATTTTGTTCAACTATTGTTCAAGTTACTATAATAATGGGTTTGGGTGACAAGAAACGGCTTTCAATCGCTCCATATAATTTTAGAGATATAACAATGTTAGGTTGTGGTACATAGATTCTTGCATGCATCTTAGAGGTTTACAAAATTGACGTGCTTTTTCAGTTCACATTATATAATGTCATAGACCAGATCTGGACCCCGGGACTTGAGTTTGACATCCGTGGTTTACGGGATGAAATTGATACTTAGTGTCATCTCCTGCTGGGCATTCACCTTATAATTGTCTTTTTGGAAGACAAATGCATCTAATTTCTCACAGTATGTAGCTCCATATAAAAGTCACATGATGTGTTCAAGGGCAAATCAACTAGTTGGAGCATTTTTGTGATATTTTTTTTTAAAAATGCAACAAATTCCCTTCAGTTAACTTGCATGGCATAATCATCAGGTATAGGACCTGTTGCGCTGGACATGCATTGGTGCTTTGACTTATTTGAAGTGACCTTTTCACAGTGTAGTTGTTGTCATTGCAATGTTGCCCTCTAAAGTGTCCTTCTTTTGGAAAGAAGAACACGGGAGTTCATATGTTGACCTCACAGAGGCACAGTGTGGATTAAAATGGCTTTTCTCTGGGCGTTTATATGTGTGGTGTCAGAGAGAGGACCCATCTGGCGATGGGTCAGGGTGCTTCAAAATGGCAGATGCAGATTGGTGTCGTCCTCTGTCACCTTAATGCAGAAGCTTCATCCATCTAGATTATGTTTCTGTGTGTTTGTTCACACAACTGCTGTTCATTGTAAGGTCTGTTCCAAGACCACTGCAATTGCCACATACCATTTTGCAGCCTAGTTTTTTGGTTTAGCTTTGCACAATTTTAAATAGTATTTATCTTATGATGCTACAATTTGGTCTTGCGGAAAAAGTCTCAATACAAATATTCCATTTCGCCGTCAAACGTGTGGCCATTGTAAAACGTTTAACTGCACATAGTGTTTTAATAACATTTTATCGTAACCACTCTTAATGATGCATTTTATAAATAAACAGACTGTTTGTCAGATGGTATTTATTAAGGAGAAAGTCAAGTAAAACAGTTTTAAAAATATTCTAATAAATGCAAAATAAAGGACTATTGATATGTGAGTGTTGTGATGTAATTTTCTGTTTACAGCAAGTAGCAAAATGGATGCCCCCTAAGGTGGAAAATACTGGGTACATTTTACTGCTTAATTCATATTTCACAAGCACACTGTGTTTATACTGATTGGCCTTCAAAGAACATATTTCATCATTGACATTTTTTGTTGCAATATTTGCCCTGGAATAAGCAAATATCGTCCTTCATATTCTTAGCCCAGAGGTCAGCACCCTGCGGCTCTAGGTCCAAATGTTGCACTTTCATCCTTATCTTGCGGCTCTCCATGTTTGGCAAAATAAATAATGCTTGGTTCTGATTGACCACGTGGATTGCGTAACAAGTGACACGTTTGAATAGCAGTCAATGACGTTTGCATGATTGGGTGGTAGGGCGACATCTATAGGACGTGTTTGGTATAACCCAAACGTGACGAGACACAGCCAGTTAGTTTTGGGAAAGTTACAGTTGGAAACGGAAATACTGTGCGGCCTTCCAGATCACAAGCACACACTTTGCAGAGTTTGCTATAACTGAACATTAAAGATTAAAGTGCTTAAAAAATTCTTAACACAAAATGAATGCCATCTTAATGCGCCTGAGTTTCAACAAGGATGGACTCAAAACCTTGGATCAGTTTGCTAGTGCTTTTCTTAAAACCAAGAAGGTAACAAGTTAACAACCTGTATTAACACGAACACCACTAAGAGCTAAATCATGAACGAAGAACATACAGTGGGAACTTCCAGATTAAAAGCAGTAATTTCAAAATAATATAACACAGGTAAGTAACAATACAAACAGGTGTGCTTGGAGAATTCTTAACACAGAATAAATCTCATTTCAATGCTCCTGTTTGAGAACACAGATGGATTCAGACGTTGGTTCGATCTGCTTGCTTTTTTAATGAAAACTGGTGCACAACGTTGCTTAACAAAGCTTCTGTAAGCAACTCCTCTGGCTGCTAACCCCCAACTGATTCTGTCCACTTCCACCCTTCCCATTTGCCCCATTACCATATTTATCTGAAGAATATGTTTGATATACAGTGATCCTCGCTACTTCGCGCCTCACCTATTGGGCCCTCAATGCATTGCGGATTTTTGTTTCATGAGTGACACAGCGGGAGTTAGGGCGGGAGTAGATTACAACTCCTGCCCTCATTGGTCGATGGTCCCGCCGGGAGCCAATTACTGGAAATCAAGTTTGAGTGTCCTGCAAGACACGCAGTGTTCAACTGTGTTAGGTTAGTCTTTACCTGCAGAAATGATCTGTGTTTAACTATTGCTTGCCGTTATTGTATCATATGATGGAACATTTTTGTGTGTGTGTGTGAGAACATTAATGTGGCTAGAAAAGAGACAAGTTTGAAATTTATTATTACTCCGTATGATACTTACAGATTCTGGGTGTCTGTGATTTATTACTGTATTCTCATGCAAACCCTTGCATATTTTAAACCTGTAAAACTATTGCTTATCAAAACAATTTTATTGTGTACTAGAGTTGAATCTTGTTGATCTCCAAATTGTTTCAATGAGAAAATGAATATTCCTATATTTTTTTTGCTTGTCTTCTATCATTATGGGGCTGTGGCATGGATGAAAATCGGGATTTTGGCAAGTGGTTTCTGGAAATTCCAAACACCAGTGTCTTCTATATGTAACCCAAGCCCGACGCTGCATTAGCATCTACCGTCTGACTGTATTGATTATCAGCATCTTTTTTTCAGTACAATTTAAAAAAAGATTTAAAAAAACTACAAATGTTCGCCATATTCTGTCAAAGTGCCTTGTAATTCAAAGTACTGTTTAACTTGAGTAAGAACACTGGTAGATTTTTTTTTTTTCAAGCACATCAGATTTTCATAGTGTCCACAGGGTTAATGATCACACAGATTTTGTGGGAGATTTGCCAGATGTAAATCCGATTACACTCACCACACGACTGTAATCTCACTGCAATAATGATCAAGCTCAATTAAAGCCGTAGATCATTAGATTATGATGTGTAGAGAGGAGCGCTAGATTAGCTTCTGCGGTGCGGACTTCCTTCCTGGATAAGAGGGCAGCTGTGTTCCAGATCTTGTTTGCATATGAAATCAATTCATCACAATAGCAACAAATAAATATCCCTATATTAATTGTCACCACTATCTACCCTTATAAATTAAGCCTCAGCGCTCAAGAGAATGTAGGCCTTCATCAAAGCATGAAAACCTGATTTTGATTTGAACAGAAATATTCCCCAATGCTGCTGAAATCAATTCATGTTCTTTGACAGAGTTCTACTTACACTTACAAGAACCTTTGTGATTTTGATTGTGCATTTACCTAAGATGGCTAACTGCAGTCCAATATAGCATTACTAACAGGCAAGATCATTTGAAGCAGCGCTTGCTCAAATGTTGCTCTCTTTGTGCCTGATCAATTTTGATTAACAATGTTCACGTGTAAAGTATTTATTTATTCATGCGGCACATTGATATATATTACCAAAGCCTACACATTGGATGTGGTTGTCTTTAGTAGTAGTGACTATGACTTGATTTATGAGAATTTGATTTTGTGTATAACCCCTATTTTTAACTACATAATCGTGGGTAGTGAACCTGCCAAGTGGTTACTAAATTGGAAGTTAAAATTTATTGTCAAGTTGAGGTTGTAGACAATGGCTACCAAAAAATGATAAGGAGCCCATTTGGTCTATTCATCCATCCATTTTCCAGAGCCGCTTATCCTCACAAGGGTCGCAGACTTGCTGGTGCCTATCTCAGGTGGCTTCGGATAGTGGGCGGGGGACACCCTGAACTGGTTGCCAGGCAATCACAGGGTACACAGAGAGGAACAACAATTCACCCACCCAATCACACCTAAGGACAATTTATTATGTCCAATTCACCTGCCATGCATGTTTTGGGTGGGAGGAAGCCGGAGTGTCCGGAGAGAACCCATGCAGGCTTGGGGAGAACGTGCAAACTCTACAAAGTAAGGCCAGAGCCAGGTGGATTTGAACTCGGGTATCTTGAACTGTGAGGCGGACGTGCTATTCACTACGCCAATGAGTCACCTCCCATTGTAATGGTCCCTACAACACTAACAACCCCCCCCCCCCCCCCCCACACACACACACACACACACCTACAAACACACACACACACTCACATGCATACGGAATGAACGCAAACAGAAATCTCAAAGACACACACATTCATAGTCCATGCTTGTCTGAATGAAGACATCCACAGCATTGTCTTCAATAAAAAAAGAACCATTATCTTTGAATGGTGCAAAGAGGAACACTGATTAAACTAGTTTGGGATTTTGAAAAAAAAGGTCAGACTTGACGCATGGTGTGATAAATGACATGCTGATTTATTTTCAATTCATAGAGGTGACCTTTCTTGTGCTATGTTTACTATAAAGGAGGTCTTGCTGCTGAAACGTAGCAAAAATGTTACCAAAAAAATAATTCTCCCCTCTACAAGTTATCTTACCAAAGCATGTACATATTTTGGAACAACATTTCTACTATGTGTATCTCAGCCAAATTCATTAGCGCTACAGACTTCACCGCCACAAAGACAGATCAAAGACAGAAAATGAATCCTCCATCTTCGTGCATTTAGTCATGAAGGATCCTCGATGGCAAGGGAAATTTCATGGTCCTTAATTATATCAACATTTAAGTTTCATGTTCGTACCACAGGAGACTTTTTAATTTTTTTTTTTTCTTTTCTTTCTTCGTCTCATCGGGTTCTTTCAGGTGTTTTCTTCTGCTCCACTATTGACCAATTTCAAAATAAATGGTTTCATTTATGTTGGTAGATTTGTATGGACAAAAAATGTCTTTACTCCGCTGGCATTTGATTGTGCAGTGCCTGCAGTGCCTCTAGCATAAATTAACTGCTAGCTAGCACTGATCAAGTGCTATAAGTCAGCTGACTTTTCCACCAAGCAAAAAAAAAAAAAAAAGAAGCCTTAATTTTTCACACCAGATCATCAATTTTGTTGCAATCTGCTAACTAAATAGAAAACATTTTGAAAACTGTAAAATTTATGTGAGACATTATTTTATATGACAAATATTGCCAAAATTTTGCCTCATCTCATTCTCATGGACACAATCTCACAAGACATCTCATCTGGTGGGATTTTGTCCCATCCATAGTGTGTATATACAAGCAGTATATAGTTACATATAGATTAGAACCATTTCCTTGCTTTCCCTTCAAATGCAACTTTGTGTTTCTAATACCATGTTTTTGTCCTAACAAACAAAAGCACTAGTTTAGCCCATCAACGAGTGTTTAGTAGCATGATTTAACTGCTGCCTGATATTAAAGTATTACTGTTTTTTTTTTTGAGGTTCGCAAATAAAATTAATAAAATTGATATACTGGTTAAAAATGGCTGCATGCGTTGTGTTGATGCCTCTTTTTAATCCTCCTGGATTACTTCTTGCATTTTACTAGACTGGTAAAAGTTGTGTTTTCATTTTCTTTATGTTCGTGGAAGCCTGGGGTAATTAACCAGTGTTGACGTATTTGCCCAAGTTTTGTATGCACTGAAACCAATGGCAAATTGTATTTGTATTCGCTCACTCTCTCGCCGGCTGGGCGCATGCTTCCAAATTATGTTCTCTCTGTGACTCTGTAGTATGCGTGCTGCATTCGTGTAACACCAGTAAACGGCAAAAGTAAATATTCCCCCCTGCCTCTTTCAAATTTATTATTATTATTATTAAGAATAAGAATCAAGAATTGTTTGGATATATTATTAGAACTGTAATCATAATCATCCCTGTTTCTTCACGCTGTAACCAAAATCCACTCTTTCTGCATTTTTTGGTGGATGTCTCAAAACTAGTCTCTTTACAAGGCCCCGTTGCCCATAAATATAGTAGGACCTTTTATTAGTTTGGTTGTATCAACCAACGTGTTCAAATTTGTAATCTCGTCCTTCTGTGGATCTAAGAGGGTTTCCATGTTTTTGAAAGAGCTGACTGTCCTTGCATGCAAAATCAGATCATCATCTTGCCTCGCATATACTGCTGCTTTGTTTGGTTCCACCCATGATTGGGTCAGGAATTATGGCAAATTTGACTGAGCCATTTTTTTCAATGACTTGGGGAAGTTGAGGGCTTTGGCATCACATTGGTCCTTAGGTGTCGAGCAAGGGGGTAATCCTGCATACTCAAACAATCATGTGTATTGCTAAGAGACTATTTTTTGATCGTATTTTCTTAGTCATCATTTTTTTTTCTGGTCATTTGTGACTATTTTTAAATGTGTTTGTGTTTGATGTATTGCAATTTTCAGGTGTTTTCTGTTGTTTTTTTTTTAAGTTTATATTTTTCCATTGTTTTTTTTAGTGTAAAACTGTAAATGTAATGTATTTTTTTGTGTTTTTCATATATTATTTTTAATTCTAATTGTCGTCATCATATTTGGTTGTTTTAATTTGCTGCCTTGTATACTTTCTGTTACATCTGCTTTGTGACCAGGTTCAATGAGAATATTTCTGGAATGGTGTGTGGGCAAGGTCACTTTGACCGCCAAACTTTTTTTTTTAATTAAAAAAATAAATAACATTCTAAGATGTCTTCTAATTAGTTATTGACCAAACACAGTATTTTAGTAGTATGTTCACAATTTTTCTTGCCCCTGATACAACACTTATTAATACACCTGAAATATCAGAGGTGATGATGAAAGTGACTCATCATTTTTTCTAATGCTAATTTGTGTATTTGGGATTGGTCACCATGGAAACGGTTGTGCTCTATCTCTGGGTGCGACAGGTTGCATTTATCAGACGGGTGGGCAACGGCTAGTAGCAGAAAGCTGCAACAGGAGCTCGCTGGCGTTCTCAGTCTCTTCATTTCTAAGATGGGTGCTTGTGACGCTACGCTTGCAGTTGAAGACCTTGATCACCATTTTTTTTTCCTGTCTGCATGATGGATGTGCTGTCAGCACAGCAAAAACGAAAATGATAAGAAACACCAAGATTTAAATTCCCATGTGTAATCATTACATTATTCCAATCTAGATTTTTTGTATTTTTGTTGAAATACAACGGGCTGTGATCGGTTTGTTCCTTGTATTATTTCTTTCTGTGCAGTCGCTATGGTTCTTAACTTGCGTTGTTAACTTGTTATGTCATATAAGATTCATTTCTGACAGTATTGACGCTCTAAATTCTCAGTGACAAACTGTCCGAATGTTATGCCAAATCAAGCCAAGTTCACAAGCTGTCATAGCAAGCTATTTTCAAACTTTAGTTCTAGTTTGCAGTGCCTGCTGTAGTTCCATTGAATTTCTGTGTGGAAAATATTAGGGTGAGAAATTAAGAGGCTTTCGTCATGCAAACATGAGGAAACATTGCCCCCCGTGGTAAGATGACAACTTGCTTGATTTGACTTGTGATCAGAAAAAAAAGTGCCCGACTTTTTAAATGTTAATAGCGCCGTGGATCAGCCTAATTAATCGTGCCAGCCAATATCGTAATCGCGATTAAAACTTGATTCATTGTGCAGCCCTACAAAGGTCAAAATTATCCTCCCCCCTGGCATGTTTTTGTCCTAATTTTTTTAAACGTATTCACGCTACACATGGGAAATACATTTAAATGTTCATAAAATTACAGCAGGTTAATTTACAGTCAACGCAAATCAGCACACAATGCATACTTGCATATACTGCACGTAGGTCTTTCATTGATACAAACAACGTCTGAATCTTCAAACTTCTTTATTGATGGTGGTGCATTGACAAGTCTGCTGTTATGTCTCATGTTTGTTTCTCTTTACTTGCTTGAAAAATCTGTGCCAATTGAATGTAACAAGTGTTACAGTACTGTATACTTCCACCTACTTTATAATTACATTCATTTGCACTATTTGCACATGATTGTGCTTGCTGAAAGATGGCCTCAACCTCCACCTGCCTACCTTATCTCTTCTCAAGTAAAGGTTTCCAGACTGTTCCAATGTCATCAGCCAAAATATTGCTATCAGAAATTGCCTTAGGTTGGACAGTTACAGCAGGGAAAAAAAAAACATTTTTGTGTCCTCTGTGGCCATGTTCGATACTTTTTACACCTGACACAGGCACACAGTGGTAAATTTCCACTCAAGTGAAGTTCACCTCCTCGGAGGCTCTGTTGGCTGTCTGTGCAATAAGAGTAATGTTGATCCTGTGTGACCCACCACAGCCATATCTTTGAGTTTTATTAAATGTATCATTTCTTAAGCCAGCTTCACGACAAAATTAAATACCAGCATGCACTGTACAGCGGATAGAGGTAATCCACTGATTTCTCTTGCAGGAAAAATAAGAAATACAGTATAGTAATCCTATGGATGCACTACATAAAACTGCCAGAGAAGGTGGTGTTGGGTTCTCTTTGGCAGTCAAGCAATCACAGAGCTAAAATGTGTCTGTGTGGAAACATGCCACGTACTTTTACTTTTAATTAATCTTTGCCTTTTTTCCCCTCACAGATCCCCAGCTCAAGGGTATAGTGACCAGGTTATATTGCAGACAGGGCTACTACTTGCAAATGAATCCCGATGGCTCTCTGGATGGCACCAAGGATGACAGCAGTAATTCCTGTGAGTAGTTGTTTCACTCTCTAGCTGTCTTTAGAGAGAAAAAAATGATCTCAACCCTCCACAGCCCCCCCAAATTCTGGATGATGGCCGTTTTATAAATCACTCAAGGAGCACAAATCATTGCTGCTTCACTGTATTTTTATGGTGTCACTTTAATGTAAAGTAAATCAGCAAAATAATTTCTTTAATTTTTCATAATCTTTAACCAATGTGCTTAAATGGCTGTGCCTCTCCGAGTTCTTTTTTTTCTTTTTTCTTTTTTTTTTTGGTTAGGAACACTTTTCTAGACCCTGTCCTTATATAAAGATACATAAGATAACCTCTGTTCTGACTAAGATTATTATAGTTAACAACAACTAAATAAATAACTAAAACTAAATATGACAATAATTTTCATTGGATAAAACAAGTATGAGCATGAAAATATAAAAATAGTAACTGGAACCTGCATTTTACATTCATAAAATTAACTAATACTATGTATAATTATAGTGAAGACATCCTATGAATCAGTACTATACATGAGCTTTCAGGGTTCATTTTAAATTCATTTATTCCAGTTTTACTGTATGGCTGGCTGTACAGAGGAAAGTTGAAAAGTTGGCACTATAATCCCCCAAATAAAGGCCGCACATGTGCATACAATACACTCTTTATTTTAGGGTCGAATCCTGTTCTTTTTCATGTTTCGGTGTATTGCTCATCTTTAATGCTATTTCACCTGAGCAAAGGGAGCCTTACAGAGAGTTTCAGGAAGAGTTCTATTGAAATAAATGTGAATGTTTACTGTACATCCTGTTTAGTCTGCTACAAGCTCTATTCAAGGTTGTTAGCCTATTATTCACATAATCACATAAAAACACATATGTAACAAACCACTTTGGACTGTCGTTTCTAACTTTAACATTGTTAACACATTGTCCGTACTTTAGCAATGACATCACACAGGAGGCAATTGCATGACGATAAACTAAAGTCAAGTAAACTTACATGCTCAAAATAATCCAAAAAAAATCAATATTATTGCTCCAGTGGACTTGTAAATGATTCCTGGATCACTGGAAATGTAAAATAAAAACGTACAAATTTAACATTCTGAAGAGATATCTGTCTCTGCACTCATCACCAACACACCAGCACCATCTCAAGGCAAACAACTGAACTGCATTCATATTGTCAACTGCTTCATTTAAAGGGTTTAGGAGCAGTTTTTATGATATTTTACATAATATATTTTTATTATTATGCACTAATGTACTTCTAAAATGTATTTGTTACCATTTTTGATGCATTTTTATAATTGATTAATATTTGTTTAAAGGGTTCAGGAGCATTTTGGCGGTCTAGGAATGTATTAGGCTATTTATATGTAAAAAACTGCTCTATCAAAAAGATTCACATTACGAAATTACTTCTGGAACAAATTAATTTTGTAAGTAGAACTAGAAGTACCTAACAAACTTGCTCTGAATTTAACAGAAATTACTATTATTAACAGAAAGTTAGATGAAATAAAACAAACCAGACTAAAAAGTCTCAAACCACTAGAACTCTAGTTCTGACTAGGCACAGAATTAAACATCTTCAGCTCCCATCAGCACAAATGGCTTATACACTTCTTCCTATGCAGATCTCATGAAGCCAAATCATTACTGCCTAATTGTTTAAGTAAGAAATGGTCTTAGTCCAGGTATGCCCACTATACTGTGTAAATGACAAAGTAGGCATAAGAATAGGAAGTCATGACAGACACACAGTATTTGCATGACCACTTGTTGCTAAGGAGATTTCACAAAGGCTTATGAACCTACGTATCAATATAAAAAAAAGCAGCTTGCGCATGTTGTTTGAAGAATATAAATAATTCATGCAGCGCCACTATCAATTTTTATTCATTATCATTCAGCAGCTCTTGATAGAATCGAATTTCACTCAGTTGTAAATTGTACTGGATAAGGTAAATCTATTCAACCCGTGAGCACTTGCTTTGAATTTAAAATATTAACCAAGCGGAGAAATTGTATTGTATTTGCTCTCATTAGCATTTGTAACCTTGATTTATGCTCATGGGTCACAAATGATGAAACCTCCAAGACGGATGGTCGCCCAGGAAACAGACGGAGAAGTGCGGATAAGCGGCTGCGGGAGTATTAATAGCTGATTGTGGCACTGCAGCTTTAGGCTAGCTGCTTCATTTAACTGCTAGCTGCCAACAAGTGACACTTCACATTAGCGTGTCAACCAGATGGGATGTGGCACGTGTCATTTCACATAGGTTAAAAGCCCAACAGACAGTGAAGATACAGGTTATTTTCTGAACATTAGAAATATATTTTAAATTATATGAAGAAGAATGGAGATTTACCATTTTTATAAGTGCTTGCACATATAAAAACGAATTAAAACAGTGAAAGGGGGTGTCAAATCAAAATGTTTTACTAGGGTTTTTTACACACGTCTAAACACTGCCTTCTGATATGTCTTGCTGTCGTTGAATATGAATCAAGCAGCAAAATCCTTCCACTTTCATCCATCTCAGAGGGCGGACGTTTTGACCAGTGCTGTTAAAAGGACATTACTGAGGGTTTAGGGAATGACCAATCTTCGCTATTTTCTGAGTTTGGTCAGCTTGTGCTAAGCCATAACTATTTGTTCGCTGAATCCTTAGTAACAATGAAGTATAAAAGAGGTTTACTAATCTTTTTTTAATTTGTTTTTTTAATAATCCTAACACGCTGCATATGGATAATGAAAAACTAAAAATCTAAAGGTGGGCAGCAAATGCAGATTTTATTTGACTGGGGCAATTTAGCAAAACAAGCAGAAAAATATTGCTAATATATCTTTTGATGTTCAGAAACTTCATTAACCAAATCATATGTATACTTTGTTAAAATGTTGCCATTTTAAGTGTATTATACACTATTATTCACATCTTATGTTCTGTTGTCTCCCACCAGAACAAGCAATGAACCAGAACAAGCCACATGTACTGTATTACAGAAACTGCAGGACTATTAAATCAACCTTGCACCCATGATGGTTCACAGATACCCCATCAACCATTTCATTGGCAAACTCACAGGAAATTCTGCGCAGTCTGAGGCTAGCTTAGCTTCCAGGCCCCATCTAGAACATGCAGTCATGATGTTGCTTTCCTTAAAATTGAGGTTGAGATGTTTACGATGTTTGTCAATATTTTATATCTTTCAGCTTTGTTCATCTAGAAGATGCAGCAATGTTTTTATTTTCCCAACAACTGAGGTCGAGTTGTTTATGATGTTTACCCATATTTTGTATCCTTCAGCTTTGTTCAACCTCATTCCCGTGGGCCTCCGAGTCGTCGCCATCCAGTCTGTGAAGACGGGCTTGTACATCGCCATGAACGGGGAGGGTCATCTCTACACATCAGTAAGTACATTTAAATGTAGTACACATGTATTGTAATTGTAATGCACACCACCCCCACCCCCCACCATTCAACCCGTGATCCCTTGCTTTCAATTTAAAATATCAACCAAGCAGAGAAATTGTATTGTGTTTGATTATAAGCATGCTTTTAATCCTAAGTAGTATAAAAATACTTCCCAAGGTTTTCATCACTTCCTCTCACTCTCCAAAAACATCCATGGGAGGTGTTTTGGACCTAAAATCCGGCCAACTCCGGCCCGCGAAGTCATTTTATATGGCCTGCGATAGCAAATCATGTAAATTCCCATGACCCTTGTAAAACTCAGTTCCAAAATTTTAACTTGTGTATAATAATGAAGTTGATCATTTGTTTTTTTCCAGTAACTTCAAGAACAAATCAAAAAGTTCTTGTCCTTGACTTCTGATTTCAAAACTACTAAGTCATTAATTTGTTGTTTACAGTAATAATACTACAAAACTATTTAAAAATATTTAACTCCTTATCATATCAGCCCAATCAGAGCTACAAAGTGGCGCGTGACAAAAATGAGTTTGACAACCCTGTATATTGTCCTAAGGTGTGATTGGCTACATGATTGGTTGTTGGTCTCTATGTCACCTGCAATTGGCTGGCAAACAGTTCAGCCTACTGCCCAAAGCTAGCTGGGATAGGCACCAGTAAGGCTGCGACCCTTGTGAGGATGAGCGGCTCTAAAAAATGGATGCATGGATGGATGGATGGATGGATGGATGGATGGATGGATGGATGGATGGATGGATGGATGGATGGATATCCATGGATAGAAAAAAGCAGGGATGTCAAACTTTATTTTGGCTCATGGGCCGCATGGGGGAAAATAATTTCTCAAGCTGGCTAGGCAGGTAAAATCTGTTATATCTATTGGATACTTCAAATTTCCATTAGTTGTGAATGATGTTTTGTCTCTGTGCACCCTGCGATTGGCTGGCAACCAATCCAGGGTAACCTCGCCTACTGCCTGAAGACTGCTGGGAGAAACACCAGCAAGCCAGCGGCTCTAGTGAGGATAAGCGGCTATAGAAAATGGTCAGACTTAATTTCCCATCCCCTTATTCACTAACGACATTATTACAAATTGACAGTGTAATAACATATGAATAAATTAAGATACATAACAGCTTTAGTTCCTAACGTCAGAAAAAAGGGCACAAATATTCATATTTTTTTCTAATGCAAATGTTTGATTTTTTTTATTATTATTTTTTTATTTTTATTTTACACAAATATAATATGACTGTCTCCATGAGGACTACAGAAATCGTAGAATATTCACTTGTGAAAGCCTGAAACTCTGAGGATTTGGACTGTTCAAAACGGAATTGTAACTTTAAGATGGTGGATCTCTAATAAGTGAAAAGGGAAAAAAGCTCCCCACCTATGTTTTTACCGTTTAACACGGCCTCTTTTTGTAACATAAACGATGGTGTGTCCACTAACCTCCAGACATGTTTGAAGTGGGAGTTATTGAGGTTGGAGCCTTGTGTTCCTTTTACACAGCTCGTCTTGCTGATTTGTCCACCGCTTCTTTCTGTTTGCTAATGGAGGTTATGATCACGCGGCCCACTCAAATGGGCCCCCATTTTAGTGGGGAAATGGCAGCCTTGCCAGATGGTCTTCATCCTCCTCCGTAAGGAGGATACACGCTTTTCTGCCGTTATCGCTTTGTGAGCTTCAGACTCGCGCTGCTACTTCTGCCCATTAGTTGTGTTTGAAGGTAGTGCACTTAGATTTTTTGAGAGAAACTGCTCTGAAGGTTGTTTTAATGCAGCTGTGCTAAACAACATATTTGGGGGGAAAATGACAAACACATCACAGTTGATCTAAAAGTAAGTTTTCAAGAGCTTCTCACTGATGCTGATCTAACTTTCAATTGGTAAACTTTCAAAATATTTACCTTTGAAATTCATTGTAAGCCCAGCACAAAAGATTTCCAAATGCTAAAGGCAGTTTTGAATGCTTAAATACTTATAATATTTATTTGGTGGAATGCAGTGTTATATCAGCTGAGCAAAAACTCAAATAAATGCTGAAGTTGTCAGTTTGATGTGTGTATAAGGTGGATTTGATAGTTTGTATTAATTTTATATTAGCAAAACATCTATCTATCTATCTATCTATCTATCTATCTATCTATCTATCTATCTATCTATCTATCTATCTATCTATCTATCTTGAAAGGTTTAAATATGTAAGGGGTTAATATTAAATCCATTCCATACTATATACTTATTATATATGAATATGAGTATGATATTTTTATTAGACTTGGTCATTTGAGTTTTATGAATTCAAAATGAACACTTTTTATGATAAGTGAAAAACATATTGTCCCTGATACTACATTTTGACCAACCCAAGTGATAGCTTGGTTCGGCTTGCTTGAATTTTTGACACAGTAGCTTGGGACATGCTGATAAATTTGATGACTATGATTTAAGACTTGGTTGATTTTGTTTGATTGATTTTGTTATTGTTTTTTTGTTTTTTTATCAAGTCAAAACAAATCCCCCCCCTACCTCAGAAAAACTATACAAAAGAATAAAGCAATGCATGCAGAAAAAGTATCATGGCAAAAATCTGTCAATATGTACTGTAATTCAAACTCGTCATATGGTGCCCAAAAAGGAGTAGGAAGATGAAATCCTTTTAGAACTCCATCTTAATTTTTATTGCATGCCATGCTAATGTTTTTCACCTCTCTGGTGGCAAACAGACCCATACATGCCAGCTAAGATAAGCAACAAACTTATCAAACATCAAACATTATCATACATTATAACTAGTTAGTATAGATATAGTAGTCTACATAATTTAGATTACAGTATATTTCAATAGTAGTTACCTACTATAACTGGCAATAGAAATGAGATATATACCAACATTTTAAATCACAAACATATATCATCAAGATAATGGAAACGACGCACACCGACGTGGTTAACAACAAGCAGATACCAACAAAGGTAAGAAAGAGCCAATGACTCACCAACCAAACCAGTCCTTTATGTTCAAATTTAACTAGACCATAAGATGCTTTAAAGCTATAGAATTGCTTGTTGTGTAGGTCCAGACTATTCCACAGTTAAACGCCGCACACAGGCACAGAACTCTTCTTGGCAGTTGGGTAGTGTAAAATTCCCAAAGCCTCTCATACCTTAGGTTATCGCTAAGTAAAAAAAACAAAAACAAAAACAAACAAAAAAAAACAGTTATATATTATCTGAAAGTAATTTGTTAAAGGCTTTCCATGAGATTATTAAGGTAAAATATTTCACAGGGTTGTGAATCTTAATGTTCATTTGATTAAATCAGCAGGTTATTATTGTGTGTGAAATTTAGCTTTGTGTATACTTTGTCCTACTAGTGTGTGAATAAATTAATAATATGAATAAAGGATGTATGGGACATTGATTAATGTTTCCTCATACCTTGATGTATTAAGTTACTTATGACTTGAAATTAGCCTTACTTCTGTCAAATAAGTCAAACACGAATGGTCTGCTGCATATCGTTGCACACCAAGCACCAGACTGCCGCTTGTGAACCTATGCGCTGTGATGGAAAAACTCTGACTATCATGTTTTAAATCGCCACTAAAAACTTGCTGCATTTTCTTTTTTTTTTTTTCTTCTTTTTTTTTTTTAATTGAACACCCAAAAAAATGCTTTATTGAAAAATCTAGAAGAGACTGTCCACAAAGAAGATCAAACAGGCGAACATAAAGAATATTACTTTAATTTGAGATTTTATAGGATAAGATTAGTCAAATGTCCTTGTTCAGTGCAACCCCACCCATCCAAACACGACATTCAGATTAGTATTGCATACATGGAGTATAAATGAAGCAGCAAAATCCAACTGTTTTCCTCCATCTCAGGGGCGGCCATTTTGCCATTTTCTGTCGACCAAAAATGCCTCCACGGTTGCTAAGAGCTAACATAGCAACCGATCACATCTCAGCTTGTGAATACCACATGAACAAACCCGCAAAACAGGTGACCTGTTATTAGCTATCATCTGGACCTTAAACAGCTGTGAAGTCATTTTCAGTCGAAGACAGATGACAAAAAGGCTGCCCTCTTGAAATGGACAAAAACAGATGGATTTTGCTGCTTAATTCAGGTTCCACAAACACAGTATTAATCAAAATACCTTGTTTAAACAGTGGAGAATGTATAGAATATATTCTAGCAAAGAAATTAGTGACTGACATTTCCCTTTAAACAGTTCATAAATGTGGACATGTGTGTGAATATTTTTGTGTAACGTCTGAGTGTGACCCTGTGTTTGGCTGGCGAATAACACTCTACCTCATGTTCACAAATGAAAACATAAAGAAGAATCCACTCAAACAAGACGGATATTTTGAGTTACAAGCTCAGTTCTTTAAAGCCCAAAAGGCCAAGTGGATAGCAGAATTGACTCAGTCGGTCTTTCATGGGCAATGACGCACGTTCACAGGACGTGAATTAACTGAGAGCTGTGATCTTTTCCAGGAAATAAATGACGAACACATTCAATGCCCCGTGGTTGTGCATCAGGTTCTTTTGTGCGAAAGGCCCACTGGGCACAGCGCTTCCATCTGGTATCAAAGCGGCCGAGCAGTCCGGCACAAAGGAAGCACCTCGGAACAAAAGGAGGGCTCAATCACCGAACGCCTTTCTGGTCTCTATGAACTAATGAACGTTTGGCTAATTTATCTTTCCTGCTAGGTCCGACATTCCCTCTGAGATGTAATAAGAACCATGGTTATCTCCCTGGGGTTTCTATAAGGATGCTGTTATTCTCTACAGATACCTTAGTGTCTGCTCTGGGATCATTCGAAATTCTAAAGCTTTTGAGGCAAAATCAGTCAATGAAGAACTCATGGTTTTGTAACTCAATGTTAATCTGCAGAAAATACATTTCTTGACCGTGAATTAATAGTTTCATTGTATGTTTCAGACAATTGCTCACTCAGGATTGCCTTAAAAATCCTTCAAAACATATTGAATTAGCAATCAGCTCCACATAATCGACTGCATTCTCAGCAGTCAATAAATTATTTTTCATTTTGCACAGCTATAAAGTAGTGGTGGGTGTTACATTTTGAAATGGACAATGACCTGAGTTAGTCCACTACTTAACTAGTTCAATTCTAAAGATATAGTTTTATGTAATGTTGTTGTTGTTGTTGTTGTTTTCTTTTGTTATTTTTTAAATCCAGACATTCTATCCCAAGGTCTCATTCATATAACTTTTCTTTTTTTTCTAAAAGAGGATTTAAAAATGGTGGTGCTAAAGGAGTTAATTAAGTACTAACGTAATCATTACTTTGAGTAATTAAACACTATGGTATTCCATTACTTTCAATAATTAAGTACGAAAGTATGCCAGTACTTTAGGTAGCTAAATACTAAAGTATGCCAGTACTATAGGTAATTAAATACTCAAGTAAATCATTACTCTGTAATTAATTTATTTAATCCTACACTTTGGGGTTAAATAAATGAATGCTTTTATTACTTTAGGTAATTAATGACAAAAAATATTTAGTTCTTTATTACTAAATTCCTTGTATGCATAATTATCTAAAATAATGGATTAATTGAGTATATCATTAATTAAATCAAAGGATTACTTATTTATATAACTAACCAGAGTAATACATTATTTATTTCCTTAATTACCTAAAGTAATACATTACTTTTGTCATCAATTCCCAACATTTTCGTGTCTCTAGTGAGGCTGGGAATTTGAGAGGTCATTTGTTAATGCTTTCAGAATTAATGGTTACAATAATATATGTATTGCATTATTTTGCCAAATCATTTCCTTCACTGTTTTCCATCCATTAAATGGCTCTTCATATCTCAAGTGGAAACGTTACATTTCATGGTTAGCGGCTACATTTGCCCTGCTTCACTTGACCGGCAAAGTCTCAGCTGACTCGTCAGATCCTACACTTGCTTTTGGTATTTTTTTTTTCTTCTTCTGAATGTCAAATTGACCGGTGGCATTGCTTTGAGCAACTACACTCTAAGTAAGAAGACATATTGTGTAAAATGGAGGGATCTACTTCCCAGTTTGCATTTTATTCACAATCTATGACAGCTTCAGGCTGCAGAATACATTAGCATATCGACTGTCAAATGAATACCATGAATCTTCACAGTTTTCATCCTACAGAGGTGCCGTGACTCTCCCCCGGAAAATTAACAATTTTGGCCTTTGTTAAGGCCAGTTAAGTGAAACGTTAAGTTAAGTGAAACGGTATATTCCCTATAACCCCGCCTTTCATCGAGTGGCTCGCACACCCCCTTCATGATGTTTTTCTAAAGCCATCTGCCATGACGAAACAACAACAACAAAGCTAATGTTGTAGTGATCAGTAATGGGAGTCAAAGGCGTTTTACCGACATTGAAATGAACTGGAGTTGCCAACAAACGATAGAGCACACGCAGTAACACCCATTCCTCCTATCAATCAGTCTCCTTGGAAAGCCACTACTCATAAGTCACAACAACAATGTCTCCCACGAGTGAATTATGTACTGGAACGTTGATTGCCTTGCCGTGTGCTCCAAAACATACAATTTTGCTATTTTGCCATTTTGCCATTTTCTACAGTAAATCTCTGTAACTAATAAACATTACTGTTTACTTGGCCAACACAGTCCAAAATCTCTTCTTCCCAAGCCTGGAATAAAACCAAAAGTGAAAAACGGTCAATTTTCCTCAGATAAAGTGGGCGTGTATCTACTCTAGTACGGGTGGTGAAGATGCGGTGTGAGGGACTATTATTATTGTTAGCCCAAACCTTGTGGCAGCCTCATGGTCTCTAACCTACTACGCTACAAGAAATACTGTTTTCTTGTAAGCAACAGTAATATTCCTGCGTGTTAACAAAAATGAACCCGGACACCTTTTCAGTCTGCTTGTTTCTATTATTGAAAATAATGCTATAGTTACAGCTAAAAAGCTGCTCCTGTTAGCTGAGGATCATCCGCCCTGGCTGCTAACAGCGAATTGACTGCCTTGGTTTATGTGGCTTATGTCTGTGGTCCCCAACCACCGATTCGCGGCCCGGTACCGGTTCGCGGATCAACTGGTACCAGGCTGCGTGTGTTCCACCCAAAATAATGTTTTGGAACTGATTTAGTTTAACAGTTCACTTATTTGTGCTTTGTTTGGCTTGATTTTTATGTAGGATGATGTGGTTTGAGAGCAGTCTGTTGGTGACGCACACGTCACCCCCAAATTATAAACAAATGCATAAAAAAAAAACCTTCCATTGAAGATGCAAACTTCAAGATTCATGAGTTTTTATTGTCATATGTATAGTATTATTATACCACATAATGAAATTCTTATTCTGTTTTATTCTCCCGGAGTAGCAGACCACATTCCATGTTCAAGCAATAAATATATAGATTAATAAGAATTCACGAACAATAATACAATAAACAATAAAACAACAGAAATGGTGATCATAATATAGTGCAAATAATATGTAGTGCAAAATATTAGTGGAAAACATTATTTATGCATTGAGTAAGAGGCAGATTAGTGCATGTGAGATTTGTTGAGAAGTCAAGTAATACACTAGAATGGAGAATGGAAGTCAAGTAACTGTATTCTGTTAGTTATTGCAAGCCTATAGCATTGTTTATTTGCCTAATTGAAGCCCCATTGAGAAAAACTCTCAAGGTCAACCACACTATTTGTCGACCTGTTCCCAAAATATCTGTTTTCTGGACTTTTCCCTTGGAGGAGGAATCCTGCGAGACCCATGAAAGAATAACAAACTCTTATTTGCATGCACATGACTGCAGATAGTGAATTAATATCAGCTGTAATGGGTGGTATTCAATTTTTTAAGTAAATATCGAGGATAAGCATAATCATTATTTGTCACACACTGACATTAAAGAATTAACAGCAGACCCGATTTGAACTCTGTCGCTAACTAAAACAGCAGCATCTACAGAGGCATAAACAGTCTGGCATGAGAAAACTCAATAGGAGGAGTCCAAAATAAAGTCCCTGGGCAGAGATGGCGTCTTTATTAGCGATTAGCAGACTTGGCATTTCACTACATTTCTTGATGATGTTGGTGATGCAGTCGTCATTGTAACTTCTTTAGCCTCCCTTGAATTCAACTTTTCAGTATACAAACAAGAGGAATACAATGTATGGGTAGGCGAAGCACCTCAGGAAGGTGTTGGTCCCAACAAATACTGTATATTTCATCAGCATACGTGAACCATAGATGCAAATTCTCAGCTTCACACAACTATAACACCTCCTCCATAGACACCTCTAGTGTAAAGTGTGTGTTTGTGGTATACGGTGTCAGTGGCTAACAGATGGCTTTGCGTGAACCCGTTTTCAGTCGTGTGGAATGCAAATGTGCACAAATGTAATACTGCAGTCGATTGGGTCCTTTATATGTGTGCGCTTGGATACTGCCCTGTCTCTGTTGCATGTGTCTGTCAAAGGGATAAAATAATGAATTGGGTAAATAGAACAGAGAAGAAACCGTACAGAAGGAAATGTTAAGCTGTGTTCCATGTCTGTATTGGATGAGTGCAATTTGAGTGTTGGTATACCAAAAAATTCTAAATTATGATTAGAGATAAACTTGTGCCATCCTTTTTGAGAAAAAACAAATCATTGACTCTGTCTTTTGACCAAAAACATCCAGGACCCGTGATGTGGAGAATTAAAGGATGGATGGAATTCTTATCATTGATTTGTTGTTATCATTTTTTAACAATTCGTACGTCTCTAAATTGGGTTGAGTTTGAAGTGTTTCCATATGAGTACGACTCCAAATTATTTTGAGTTTATGAATCAAATACTTGAGCGTGCAAGGCATTTCGAATACAACTCTCGTTTGCACGACTATGACCTCATGAGACACTACTTCACATCTTTGCATGAATATCTCCATTGGATTGGTGGATCTGATCATCATGCAAATTGAGATGATGTTACGCAAAATATCAAGCTCATTAGTTCAAATCTATAGTAAACTACAATGAAAGGTTCCACTTTATTTTGATTCCAATTTATTTCCAATTTATTTTGATGTAATAATAATTCTACACATAACATTTTACCATACCTGCAGGAAGAAAATGTTCCACATGTATCTGAAAGAAAATCCATGTGTCCTTCTTTTATTCCAGCATTCATGATTATAACTAGTCTGGTCATGATAAAGCTTAACACCAAGCCGAAGGTTTTTATTTTTTTATTATAATTATAAACAATTGCTTACTCTTCATTAGAGTTTGGAAATTATAAATACACAAGCAAATCAGAATATATATATATATATATATATATATATATATATATATATATATATATATATATATATATATATATATATATATACACTGTATATACACACACTGTGTATGTGTATATGTAAAACTTAATGTTGCACATATACAATATATAGATATAGTATACATGTTTTAAACCACCACAAACAAAACAATAAAACAACCAGGGACTATCTCTCTGGCCCTATATTATTAGATCATTTGGGCATTTTGCCGTTAATGAAATGAAACATCGGCCTAATAGGTCCCTCTGTATGCCATTAGCACTTAAATAAATCCACTGACTCACTAAAGCACGTGAAAGGTGTGCAGACCATAATATTTTCACATTCCTACAGTCCCTAGAAGTGTGCTGCATGCAGTAATTACCAACCCATCAGGGGAAGTACCATGGGTGGTTGTGCCGGGGCTGATGGGTGGAGTGGGGGTTTGCTCATTATATCCAAATTGTTGTTCTCTCCTACCTTTAATGCAATGTCAGAAATAGTTTGGGTCATGAGGGCTGGCGGGGAACAGCCTCATGCATTAATGAACAGCAAGGTCAGAGGTAGGCGGCAAAGCCAGCTCGTGCCAAGTATAGAGTTTTTCTCATATTAACTCCGTCTGGTGTTTGGTAAATCTACTTTGCAGGATTGATCAGCATTCAGTTTTTTTTTTTCTTTTTTTTTTTAAAATGTCATCTTGCCTGATTCCTCCATTACTGAGTAATCCCCCAATGTATTTGTAAAATTGTATATACATAAAGCAGAATTTGCAAAATGAATGAAAAGGAGCAAAATATATGTCAGCCCTTGTGTTGCACTTAATAAAATTTTAAAAATTGCTAGTGCGCATTATGTATGGAGGTTTGCCTTTCAACAACTTAACTCAACTCAACTTTATTTATATAATGCTTTAAACTAGGTATTAATGCCTACAAAGTGCTGTATAATCATGAAATAAACTGAGAAAACTGTAAGTCAGGGGTATCTAAACTCAGCCCTCGGGGCCACAAGGATCTTATTTACGTCTTATTTTTACTATAACAAATATATATTCAGAGCAATCAGTCTAGAAATAATATATAATAGAACAAAGTTGTATAAATAATAAACATTCCTTACACCTTACTTTCAAACAATATGCATATACATTAATAGCTGTCATTGGAAAAAAAATAGAAATAATTTATTTATATATGTGAGAATATTTACACCGATTTGACAAAATTTAAAGGGATAGTAAGGCTTGATTGCACAACGGAAGCCGTCTGCTTTGAATCGCAACCGCGCCAAGCGTGTTACAGCTGTGTTGGTGCAGTATTTTAACAATCCAACTGTTATGGTGTATTGTTAAAAATATGAACCTGTCTTTTGACATGGTTCTGGGAATTGAAGGAGTTAAAGTTCTGGGCAATCTAGTTGTGTAATCTGAGGTGTGAGGTTTGCACAGCGAATGCTACAGTCTCAGTAATTAATATATCACCATATCATTAGATAAAATAATGAATGTTAGTTGTTTTCCCGAAATGATAAATAAGTATTCACATGCTTGTGTGCATACATCATCTGCATTCAGTTGCGCTGCTTCATTCCTTCTCCTATCAGTCAGCTTGCTCAGCGCTGTGGGAGACTGGTCTCACAGACACACAAGCACACACACACACAGACACACACCCATATGAACAGCGGCGAAGCAGGAAGAAAGTATTAGCACAATTGAAACTACTTTTTCCAATGGCTGTAGTACTGTACAAACAGAAAGTTCAGCAGCGCAGGCAATGTCTTATTCACCCTGTCAAATGTTAATGAAAAAATCCCCCTAAGTACTGTAAAATGAGGCATCAAAATTTTATAAAAGCACACCTTTCTCAGCACTCTTAGATGGTCTCTTTTATAAAAATAGTTTTCTCAGAGCCAAATTTGCACCCCTACATTCATGCATTCAAGGAAAGAAACGTTCAACGGTATTCCTACTCAGTGTCTTTTATAGTTGTTTTTCCATTTGTGTCAGCTGGGGCTGCCAACTATTGATCTGTCAGCTGAAGCATACGCTGACTCTCCCTCGTCCATCGGGGACATCTCCAGCAAAACCACAAGCGTAAAGCAGACAGACAGGGCTTAGTTGGCGTATGTGTCAATGATGCTGGAGGCAGATACATTGAGACAGAATATGTAATCAGTGGAGTGTGTGCCAAAGCTTATTGTTCAAAGCCGTTTATAGACGCGTGTTGAACAGTAACCCTTCCTTTTAGCTTAATAAAGAGGTAAATGCATAGAATTTTATCTGATCTAATAGAATTTAAATACAGTCAAGAAAACTTTGAAGATGGGAATTTAAATAAAGAAAGTCACAGATCCAAATCAATGCAACTGAGCTAATAATAAATAAATGTGCGTATAGGCTCAAGAGAGTCAGACATTCAATTAGGGTCTGGAGAGAACTTGCTGCTTTACAAGCTGCTTCAGACTGGTGCGACTCAATCACAGATTAACGCTGCTCTTGAAGCAACGAGTGTGCAATTTGTATTTGCACGGTGCTTGACATTCATGCAATGGGAAGGTAATTAGGGTGGAACGAGGGTCATAAATAGCGAGCAGAGATGGAAGTGTTTGCGCTTCGAGTGGCAAACGGTGTGGCAGTCGAAGTCGGCCAGTGCTCAACATCTGTGTCCATGGTTCAGCGATTTCACTACAGAACTAATGTACAATTTTTTGTGTGTGCGTGTGTGTGTTTCTTTGCATCCGAGACCGCTCAAAAGTAGGAAATGTCATTGAGGGCAACAATGCCTATATCATAATAATCCTTACAAAGTCTTAGATTTTGAGATTTTCGGAAAAAGTTTACTTTAAATAGAACTTTATCCTTAAGTCCAAGGATAAATAGACCCGAACAATGTCACAAGCACCATCAACAAAAAATTTTGGTCAAAATATTTGCAAAACATTGCAAAACCAAATTGTGTGTCACTTTAACACAAGAGAGAAATGAAGGTCACCATTTTTGTGTGGGTTATCCTTACTATTATTGCTATTTTATTTTGTGCAATAGGATTTCATTCTACTTGTGTTGTTATACCGGAGTAAAATCCTCTAGGTCATCAAACAGGTTTGCAGAACCATACAATTGAAGCAACACTATTTTTTTTAGTCAATCAGATTTCAATTTCCAATTTCTGGGGCTTGCAGGCAGGCTTGGGATGACAGTCAGCCCTCTTGCATCCCTTCATTGGTTCTGAGTGACTGTGATATTCATTGCATGAAGTGGGGAGCAGACGGCCAGACACAACGGAAATTAATTTCCAAAGCAGACTTAAAAAAAAAATGTTAACAGTGAATGAGTAGCTCGGACAATGCTTCTAGTTGGATGGCCGGTTGTTGTGGGTGCTTAAATACGACACTCAGTCCCTTTGTATTCCATTTAAGGAGAGTCACTACAAATATATTGCAGAACATGCCGGGATTTTTATACCGTACATCCTTGCTGTTACGCGAGTTGTTTTGATTTACCGCAGCTCAAACCTTTCAGCGGCTTTGCGTTGTTTTGCTGTCTTGTTCATGCTGTTCGCAGCCGCTTGGATCAAAGTGTGGGTGTGTGTGAGGGAAAGGGATTCTTTCACAGTGACAGAAAAGCCTGCATTTCTCTACTTGCCTGCCAATGTGTAATATCTGTTAAACCCCCCCCCCCCCCCCCCCTCCCATTTCACTGGCAGAATTGAAAGGAACATTTTATGAAAGTTCCTCCCCCAGGAGATGCAAATAATCAATAAGTGTGAGAGCGCTTTCGAAAGGCTTTAAAGCATGACAGTGTATTCTCTTGAATGTGAAGAGAGCTTCCTCCCTCATGCTGCGAGCTACTCAACACAACAGCTTGTGTGAGTTGAATGTGAGAAGACATGCGTTTACTCAGTAGGCTAGCAGGTTATTGAGATTTAATATGTCATATATCATTGGTTTATACTAGAAAAATACACCCTCTATATCGGCACTGTGAATCTTTCTGATGTCCCTTTTCAATGCACAATAATGTAGCTAGCGTATTTCTCCGAATATAAGTCGACCCCCCTTTTTTGGTTTGATTTGGGTGATTTAAAAAGAAAAAAACATTTTTTTTTTGATCCAGTGGAATCTTAATTTGTCGAAAAGCCCTAAAAGTTATCATAATTATCTGAAACGCCAAGTAGCTCCTCCCATTTAACTCACGAACGACCTTCTTTCTCGGGTAGACATCGTCGGACCCATCCAATTTGATTGAAATGGATGTCTTCCGAGATGATTTGCTGATCGTCTTACTTGGGACGTTCTTCACCCAAGTGACGATTGTTGTGAGATCAGAGCGTGGAAGGTTGCCTTTCGCTGTTTATCCCCCAACTTGCCCCCATCCGTGCCGGCTTATTCAATTCCACGTCTGCGAGCTGAAGGAGACAAGTCAAGCCGTATTTTCCTTTTCATAATGCATCAAAACCTGCCGGAAAAAAATATCCACGCAACCTTGTTGTTGACAACAAAGAGCCAACTTGACTAATGTAAACACTCTAAAACGGACTCATACCTGAGTTATATGTATTATCATTTTAAGCCTTGTACATGACATTACTTATTTCACCTTCAAATTCATGTTATTAATTTAAAAAGTCATACTCCAAAAGTGCATGGTGAATCTGGTGATCACGTCTGCCTGTCAATACAGAGGCCGTAGGTTTGCTTCCGGGCTTCATCCTACCTGTGTGGAGTT
The DNA here is from genome assembly GCF_059441005.1 of Hippichthys cyanospilos. Taxonomy (NCBI): domain Eukaryota; kingdom Metazoa; phylum Chordata; class Actinopteri; order Syngnathiformes; family Syngnathidae; genus Hippichthys; species Hippichthys cyanospilos. The sequence continues at coordinate 23,033,533 of NC_142373.1, read as the reverse complement.
TACGTGGTCTTCTGCGTGGTGATTCCTCAGATACTCAAGCACTCGGCTTTCCTCCCACATTCCAAAAACAGGCGTGGTAGACATATTAAACACTCTACTATTCAATTCTATTTTATTCTATTCTATTCATTCATCTATTGTTCATAGTATTACTAAGTACCAATTAGAGCAGTGCTGCTAATTATTTTGTACCTATACCTGTGTACAGTAAAAATAAAGGCATTCTGTTCAATTCTATTCTGTTCTTTTTTATTCTATTCTAAATTGACCTTAGTTGTGTTTGTGAGTATGAACGGCTGTTTGTTTTTGTGTGCCTAGCAATTGGCTGTCAACCAATACAGGGTGTACCCCACCTACTGCTCCCAGATAGTGGGGATAGGCTCCAGCATGCCCGCAACCCTAGTGAAAACATTTGCAAAAAACATTTCGCCTTATTCCCCTTATCTAACCTTGACCATAGACCACCTCAAAATGTGCTGTATTTAAACTATAGTTGATGAGACAAGAAAGATCTGAGGCACCACAGGGCATAACCTAACCTTATCCAGGAGATATAAAGTGGATTTGAACAAAATATTCCCTAAAACAAAATGAAGAGTATAAGATTTGAATGGTGCAAAAAAGGCAAAAAATTGAAGCTGGTCTGAATATTAACCAAAAGTAGTTTGATAGTAGGATTTCCTTGGTACATTATGTTATCCCAGAGATGTATTTTTTTTAACTTGCAGGGTAAATCTGAAACCTGCACTAACAGTATGTACTGTATGAAATCACAGCATACAAACAGGAATATCTTGACCATATTTCAAATGTAGAGACAAATAGATCATACTAATCCGCAAAATGTAGAATTATCTAGACTTGCTCTTATTATACTCAAACTTTATCCGAGTTTAACCCTCCCCCCAAAAAAAGTCTTTCTTCGAATATTCCTACCGAATAATACAAGAACATTTGCTCTAATACACCGGGCTACAGCAGTCCAACCATGGCCCATCAGGTATAAATCTAGCTAAACTCACTTTAAAGCTAAACTCAATCCCTGAGCACCCATATCAATCCCAATGCCTGGATATATATATTTTTTTCTTTCATCTCATATCTGTTTTCATACTGTCTGCTTGAATCATTCAGTCTCTATGCTGTGGACATGCCACCTCGTCTCCTCAAAAGAAAGGCCAAGTATCGGTTAGGGAATCCTCTTGTGTCCTCGCCCCTCGCGCGTGCAATGAGGCTGAGTGCTGGCGGCTGCTTTCAGGAGACATGCACTCACTGAAATGGCCTCTACTCAACTGTCAGCTCCCAGGACACCAAAGGGACCGGGGAGGGCGGTTGAGGGCTGCAGGAGTCTTTGTGATTCAATCCTATTAATTCCAGTCAGTGAGGGATTAAAGCAGGTACTTTGAACTACTGGCGGTTAGATGGAGTAATTCAAAAATCTTATCGGCTTTATTCAGCTACAGTTTGAAAGCATATTAATTCTTTGACTTGTCAAACTAATTCAAAAGAAAAGACGTATATTTGACCTAAATTTCTTCTTAGACTGAGAGTAGAGACACTTTTTTGTGTTTAGTGTGCATGTTGATTGAGTCAGGCCAACTACCCTGGCCAGGGTAAAAGATATATCACTCTTTGGGGGGACTACTGAACACTTAAGTGATTGGAGAACCAAACACCCAGAAGGTTTCTGAGCCTTCTGTCACACTTTTTTCTTAAAAGAAAATGCTGACATTGTGGCGGACACTAGGACCATGTCTCTCACCCAGTAGGCATGTTGCTATGATCCTTTGATGCTTTGAACCTGTTGGCTTTGTCTTTGCTGTTTTGGACTTTGTTGTATCAGTTTTGTGATGGCATGCGAAGAGTAAAGATCTCCACTAGCACAGCAACGTGTGGTTTGGGTGAGAGACATGGTCCTAGTGTCCGCCACAACATTCTACATGATGATAACCACATAGAATTTAACACCACAGATTAATATAGTGGACCCCCGGGTTATGGCGTCTCTCCCTTACGTTTTTTTTCATGTTACGAAGTGGAATACCAAGTTTATTTCGTCCCCTCTTTATGGCACTTTTTTAACTTTACAGCATCAACAAGAATTCAAACTTGGCGGTCAGTGCGCGTCACTAAATGCGTCAATGCATATGTCACTTAAATGCTAGTCTGCTTTTGGTCGGCGTGTGCATTTCATTGTGCATTATTGTGCATTTTAGTGCTTATTTCAAACATTAGTTGGTTATCCATAGGTCCCAAAATTGATAGTAATTTTAAAAGGACAGGTAGGAAGATGATTAGTATGGAAATTAAGCTGGAGATAATTAAGAAATACGAAGAAGGCTAGGCTAAGATAGGCTACCCTTGCTAGGGATTATGGCCGTAAGTAGCTCAAGTCAATGTCACTCAGGTAAATAACATTTAATTTTTCCTTTATTTAGTGCTAGTTTTATACACATTAGAAAATTACCATAGGTTTCTAATGTCTGCCATACGACAATTACGCCTTAAGATCCCAACTCCGAAATGGGTTAATTTTGTATTTTGTATGGTGGGGGTCCGCTTTAGTTTTTATTTTCTTGGGGACAATCTATTAACCTTGGATTTTTAGCATAGTCTCAATTCTAAACCCTTTCAAATGGTAAGGGGATACTTATTTGAAAAAAGGGCAGAGCAAGTTGTGGTAACATTTTCCAAATTCAGATAAAAACTGCCCAAAAGCAGCACGTCGTTATCTTTTTACGTGCTAATATGTGCATATGTAGTTTGCAAGCTTGAGTTTGTGACTTTCACAAAACAGATGTGCGCAAAGTGCCTTGATTAACACACTACGATGCGGGCCTTTATTTTTAGCTCGAGCAGGGGCGGACAATGTGGAAACGCTTTTATTACCCTTCTGCTTGGAGATGAATGTGCGACAGCAAAGAAGAGATGTGGCGCCTTCTAGGTTCATTTGTCTTTGCCACGTCGAGGCGTGGACAGAGGACAGAGGAGCCGCTCGGTTTGCTCGATCATCATTTGCACACGTGCCCACGAGGCGATGCTAACAAGTTGCAAAGAAAAAACCAACTCTTTTGTGGATTTTACTCATAAGAAACCTCAAGGATCAAGCAAGATGTGTTAGTCGCTTTAGCGAACAGTATTCATCCATTTTCAATAGCACCTGTCCTCATTAAGGTTGCGGGCAAACGGGAACCTATCCCAGCTGACTTTTGGTGAAAGGCAAACACTGGACTCGTCGCCAAATAACTGTAGTTGTAACAAGAGTTGCATTTCACCTGAATCTGAGTTCATTAAAGTCAATTAATATACATCAAAACAACACACTTCCTCTTGAAAGTTAGGAACCAACTATTGCACTGGTCCTGTTTTGTTGTATGCTGTTCATTAGGGGTCCTATTTTAGGAGAAAGGCACCAGCAGGCTTGGTGTAAACAGAGGCCTAACTTCATTTTTGTGCCAGTACAAGCCTACCCTATTTGGGGGCAGTGTTGCGCCTGTCTGGGCATTACAGCAAACATGGATTGCCTTGCCCCAGACACATTGATAATTAATTTCGTCATGGTAAGTAATACTCTGCTTGGCGTAAAAATATGTGCATCTTAATTTTAGCGCCTGTGCAATTCTAGCTTGTGAAGTTGATGGAACGGCTGTGCCTTACTGAGTGTTCCCGCGGACGCGGTGGGACTCACTCCACAGCACAACTGCTAATTTGACATGAAAGGAACAAAAAAAAAAAAAAAAAAAAAACACGAAAGGAAAAAAAAGAAACACTGAACATCCCAAAACATAACAAAGTTGGTTACAAAATGCTGGTTCCATCGCACCATGGCTCACAGTGAAGCTTGCTCCGTCAACCCTTTGGGGCTTGTGAAGAACACAATACACATTTTATATTTCTACCAAAAAATGTCACTGCTTTTGAGGTGTCATAACAAAACCCTTTATGAATATATTTTTACTTTCAACCACTAAAAATGCTCAGTGGTAGTAGTTTCATACATATCTAGTGTTAGTATGCCCAGTTTTTGACAAGTGCAGTTTATCACTACAACATGACACATCACCATGTTTGGACAAAAAAATGCCTCTGCATTTGAGGTGTCATAACGAGGCTCTTATGAATATTTTTTTTTACTTTCACCCGCTCAAAATATTTAGTAGCTTCAGCCCATTGAAGGGATTCATACAGTAAAAATACAGTAAAATGGCTATTCATAATGGGATTCTATGGGACAAAAAATAGATTTAAATCACGTTCCAGGGTATCATTTTCTGAGCACCAAGCTAAAACCGTTACAGGTGCTCTTTTGAAATTTTGCCTCTTTTGACATTCCAACTGAAATTTCAGCTTTGTATTGCCTTTTTTGTATGTTTTAAATGCTCTGTCTTTAATGAAAAAAAAGTTACAAAGTCCAAAAAATGTCTATGAAAAAACACAAGGGTTAAGCCCAATTTTGCCATCTGTGAAAACTCCACTCACATTCACCGTTAGATTGCGCTTTGTGCTAGATTTTTATTCCTGTTGATTGTTTTATTCCTCACATATTTTTTACATTCACCTCTCTCCACGTATTTCACCTAATTAAAACATTCAGGCTTTAAAATATTCACAAATATCCTGCCATGGGTGTTTGATTTTTTTGTCATTCCAAATACAGTATTCGGTTTTTGCAAAATGTTAAAACCTTTGTCAGAATATTCACCAATCATTCCAAAGAGGTTCCGAATTAAACTTTACACATTCACAGCATTCCCATTCGAAATTGATATTGGCTTGATTAATGTTCCTTGGGAGCAATTTCTGAATTTGCGAAAATGTCCACTCACCAACAAATGAACATATTCAGCATAACAATACAGACAAACAAAATTTCCTATTCATACATGCATCTTCTATAGGCACTTATTCTCAAAAGGGTCGCAGGGTTGCTGGAGCCTATTCCAGTTGACAGTAGGCAGGGAACACCCTGAACTGGTTGCCAGCCAATCGCTGGGCATGCAGAGACGAACAACCATTCACGCACCCAATCACACCTGAGGAAATATTTGTATGCCCAATACACGTGCCAAGTATGTTTTTGGTGTGTGGGAGGAAGCCGGAGTGTCGGGAGATAACCCACGTGGGCTCGGGGAGTTCATGCACAGCTGGAATCGAACTTGTGTCCCTTAACTCTGAGACGGACTTGCTAGCAAATACTCCACCAAGCTGCTTATTCATCATTCATTCGCAGGAAAATATTTGAAAACCAGTGGCGCATTTAACATTTCACATCTTCGATATTTTTAAATATCTTTTCATATTTTTCAAAATCATTCCATATTATTTAAATTTGCCATTTTTAATTATTTATTTCATTCAACATTTAGGCCATCCCACACTATTTCTCCAGAAATAAAAGCAAATATTTAGCCATCCATCCATACATCCACGGATGTGAATATGTTTTCAAAACATCTAGTTACAAAAAACTGAGTTTTGTGTGTGTGTGTGTGTGCGCGCACCTTCACAGGAGCTCTTCACGGCAGAGTGCAAATTTAAAGAGTCGGTGTTCGAGAACTACTACGTCATCTACTCATCCATGTTATACCGACAGCAGGAGTCGGGTCGAGCCTGGTTCCTCGGTCTCAATAAGGAGGGTCAAGCCATGAAGGGTAACAGAGTGAAGAAAACCAAACCAGCTGCTCACTTCCTGCCCAAGCCATTAGAAGGTACAGTGTGTTTTTCAAGCCACAGGAGTAGGTGCATCTGAGATGCAGTTTAAAGTACCTCTCTTGAAAAATACAAAAGAATAGCATCTCAGAACCATGTTGAACAGTTAACAGAAATGAAGAGGGGGTGTCAGAGGTTGTGTTTGTTTCTCTGACCATATTGCGTTAAGCATTGTTTTCTGGAAACAGCAATGTGTTTTGTCTTTGCGTCCCCAGTCGCCATGTACCGAGAGCCATCCCTGCACGACGTCGGCGAGACGGTGCCCAAAGCAGCGGTCCCGGCCAGTAAAAGCACAAGTGAGCCCGTGGTAATGAATGGAGGTAAACCTGTTAGCAAGCCTGACAAACCAACTACATAGCCACGCCCCATCTTCCCCCCCTTGACTGCTTGCTGGTGCCGGGGCGATGGCGGAAGGCCGTTTCACCCTCGCCGGAGCGTCTATCCTCGGTAGATCCGGGCGAACCTTTCCTCCGTTTCTTCGTTCGCTCCTCCAGCTTTGTCTTTGCCTTGTGCTTACCCTTTATTCCAGCTGTCTGGTGGAGGGATTCTTAGTTTGAGGCTGGGGGAGGGTACCGGGAGGGTGCTGGGGGATTTCCCCAAAACCGGAGGACAGTAACGGACCTCTCTGATCCTGGAATGCCTTTAAAAATTCCTCTGGAACTGTGAGGTTGTGGTGTGAACGTGTGTTTTACAGCCACTTTGCTTGCTGAGGGTTCGTACAAAAAAAAACCATAGAAAAATAACATTGTTCCCTTCTTTGATGCCCTATTGCAGAGTAAGTCTGTGTATCTACAGACCTATTTTCTATACCACGGTTCACCAGCTACGGTCTGGGATAGCGGCTGTATAGATAGAGTAAATATGTGGACGACTGTCCTCTATTTTTTAATGAGTTCCCCTTTCTCTCTTTTCTAGACCCAATCACACACTTTCCACTTTGGCCCTAGAAACAAATGCAAACGACAGCGTAGAGACACACTGAAACATTAGGATACAGTTTTTTTTTTTCCTTGCAGCACCTGCAATCAGTGATGGAGTGCTAGTTACCACCACTGCAGAAGTCAATGCAGTGAAATGGGACTCCCCACGATTTGCAAAACGTGGTGTGGGCGAGAAAAGAGCTGTACAGGAACGGTGTCTACATATCACTCAAGTCCCACCAAGCTTTAGTTGAGCGGTTCGCCTTCTCTGGTAAATCTATTTTTCTTGAACTTTTTTTCTGAGCGTGGGCTGCGGGAATATCTCTCAGCTTAGTGGGCCTCCGTTGACGACTTTTTGAACTTCTTAGGCTTGAGGCTTTTGGCCGAGATAATCTGTACGACTCTGGCAGGCAGCCCTTCACGGCAACATTTTCAACATTTACCAGCTGCATAAACAAACTAAAGCATGGGCAAGGTTGATTTTGTGTTCTGTCTCTCTTGCAGCAACAATGTAATGTATATTGTAACATTTTCATCGTGTATTGGTACAGGGGGGTATTAATCAAAAGACGTTTTTAAACAGGAAGGTTATTCTTCAATGGGAATCGTCCTAGCTCAGCATGCAGAGTCCAGTACTGATCATTCTGACCTATCACGTGCCTGTTTTCAACCTCGACTATTCCCGGCATGCAAAAAGCGGTTCCCAGTCCCCACTGGGCCAAAGGTGCCTCGCCCACTCACCCATCCATCCATTTACAGGACACGTAGCATCGTTAGCATAGCGAGAATCACCCAGCTCACTCTGATATGACCAAAGGCCCCCCCACCAACCGGGAAGATTCTTGGAAAATCCTCTCTAGTCATCAACGCTTTCACTGTGATAGCTTTTCGTTTCCGAACCCTCCTGAGATCTTTGCGTGAGCGCGGCCCTGCTTTCCTACTTCTTTGGAAGGTCGTAACTTGATGTCATTTTTTGCAGAGGTTTGTCTACCTTCAATTAGTCATGTGCATGTTCTTTCAGAGGTGTCGGGATATACGTAGTGTAGGACTTGACATGGGCATGTTGCAGGCTACGGCACCCTCACAAGCTACTCTGCACTTTCACGTTGTTACTCTCATCATGACTGTTAGCAGATGATGACCAATCTTTGACAATTGTCTTGCTTTAATCAGACTTTTTCTGACTAGATTTCTTTCTTTCTAGTTGAGAAATGTCAAATTTTTATATTTATCAGAATGTGATATGACCAACTTAGGATATTACTTATGATTTGCGAGTATGATTAGATGCGAGAGCTGGAAAGAATTCTTAATGCATTTGGGACTGTATCTGTTTAAATTCTCAGTCATCCAGATCATGCCGAATTACAAATAATTGAAGAGAAGGTTATTGGCTACTACACATTAAAGACAACTAGACCTCCTCGTTGTTGAACTGGACTCCTTTTCAAACTTGAAAGGCAACTAAGCAAACTATCAGCTGTCCAACAATCATGAAGACCTTTGCTTTTTCTTGTATTCAACTTAAATAGAAATTCACAACCATACTCGTTTTCTCTTTTCATTGCACTTTGCAGTTGAATTGGACTCCATTGTCTTTTATTCAACTTCCAGGGAAATAGCTTTCTGGAAGTTAACTCTGACATCTCTGAAACAACTAAGAAGAAACTAACTGCCTTCTAATTTCAAAGGCACCTAGATTTCTTCTAGATTGTTCTTCTGCATCTATTTATCTTTTAAAAGCAATAGTCAACTTGCCTTCTATGGGATTTTGAACGCAGGTGGACTTTTTGGTGTCCTGGGATTCTACAAAACTTTGAACAATCAAAAATGTCCACTTACCTTCAATTTAACTAATACTCCACGAGGAAGAAAACAATTGCTTTTTAATAAACATTAAAAAAAAACAACTTCTATTTAGTTGTCGTACTAAACTTCTGTTCAGTTTTGGTCGAACAAAAATGAGTCCACTCCAAGGGAAACTCCAATTTTGTAAATGGCTGCGATGTTGAAATGTGTTTGGATCCGTTTAATCCAGGCGTGTCTGAACTCGGTTCACATGGGCTAGTATCCTGCATGTTTTCCAGTTTTGTTTCCCTGACACTCTTGATTCAAATGATCAGCTCATCAACAAGCTCAGCAGAAGCCCGATAACAATCCTGATCATTTAAATCAGGTTTAGAATGGAAAGAAACGTGGAAACCATTGAGAATGCAGTCACGGTTTTGACACCCCTGACTCATATACTTCCATTTCTCCCATTTTCCTCATGTGTGTTGTGTGTGATGTCAATTCCATTCATTCCGTTTGGCGTACTGTATTTGCACGTACTGGTTCATTATGATCATCTTGTCTCATTTGTGCATGGTGCGGAGAAAGGTGTCGACGAACTGCATGTAAGTAAGATATGGCTTTCACTAACTTGTTTGTATCTCTTTTTTTTTTTAATGACGTATATGCAAAAGGTTTGTCGACCCTGTACAATTTGTTTGGTGTACACACACATAAAACATTTTTTTTTTTGTGAGTGAATGCTATAAATTTAATACATTATGTGCAATAGAGTGTGCAGTATACTTTTGAACTTGGGAAAGGTAACAAATACATTGCTGAGATTATGAAGGAGTATTAGGAACACATAAAAAGAAAAAAGAACACTAATGAACTAAAGAATAAATTTACAATATCCTCAGTATGATAACAAATATATACATTTATTTTTGCCTAGATAATTAGACCATTCCTTCATATTAACTTTATTCTACTAAGATAATGCCCCCCAACATTTTATCTTTATTCTTCCCGTTTCTGAGAAAGAAAACAGTATTGTTCTAATATGACTTTGTTAAACATGTAAAACATGATGTAAACTATTTTTGTTATGGTTTGAAATTCTGTGTGCTAAATTGGGAAACACATGCAGCTAATATGAAAATCATGTTCCGCTGGAATTTGCGTCACAGAGAAGATGCACTGTTTGCAAAAATACAGCCCTATCATCACAAATGTATTCCCATCAGATTAAAACATAATGTTCTACTACAATAGGACATTACAAGTTGTACCTAGGATTTTGTTTTTTTCTAAGAACTGATTCTTCTCGTAACACAATTTGTTTCTCACCGTAATATTAAGATATATTATTTAATCACAAAATGGCAACTTTTTTTTCTCAGAATTTACAAATTGATGTGCAATAGTACATTTATTTTCAAGATTTTCCATGTGTCCAAATACTCATTTGTTCAAAAAAAAAGTACCATGGTTAAAAAAATGTGATTGGTACCCTTTCTCAGGTGTGGCACTTTACGGACAAAAGGGTTGTAAAGCACTGTTTAAACAATTAGGTTATCACTTTGCCTCTTGGGGCCCTGACATAAACCCCACCAAACTCATAAATGCTCCTCTGAATGGACGAGGATTCCCAACGGAGTGGACACTGTTAGAGATGCACAAAGGGAGACCAGCTCCATATTTACTTCCATTTTCACTTCAGGTTTAATGGTCACATATCCCAATACATTAGCGCACATAGTGCATGTACTGTATGTCCTCTCAATTTTCTCTCCTCTCAAGTCTATGAGGAATATCCATACCTGGAAGTCTGAGTCTCGTTCTTTTCGGGAAGATTAATTAAAGAAAGAGTCAAGGTTGAAAAGATTTATTTTTTAAAAACAAATATATAAAACTATATGCCATTGCAAGTATGCCCATTTGGAGTTATGTCATGTTATAAACCAAATTTGTAACCATGTATGTATGTTTAAGGTCTTATTCGCATTGTTTTCCATGCAAAATGTTGTCATGCGGCACATTTAATGTTTTATTATTTTAAGAGAAAAAAAATAAAAATGCTCAAACAATGCAAACAGTTTGCCTCTATTGCCTCAATGGTGTTCAACTTGCATCCAATGTTGTATATCAGCCATTCTGTGTGCGTGTGTATGCCTGTCATTAAAACAGCGCACACATGCACAAATAGATGTTTATGCATCAAAAGATTTGAATAGACCCAATTCGAAAGAAAATGCTTGTAGCCAATACAATACTAGGAATCAAACCATGTCCATGTTTTACAAGCTTTGGTTTTTCGTTTTCACCAACGGGGTTTCAGTATTCGGCTCCCACCCAGATTTCACAAGCGTTCCCGGTCCAGCCGTCCCAGCACTCGCAGGTGCCGCAGTTGCACAGTCCGTTCCCTGAAGTGAGGTACAAAAGAAAGCTGTGAATGATAAAAACTTTTTAACAAGGTAAATCTTTTCACACCATGACCCTCTGGAAGAATCACTTGGACTGTCACAAGTCTCACAGGGAAAGAGACCAAGTAAGGTGTTATTTCCTTCAGTTAAAGAAGAACGCTTAAAAGCGTCGCTATATTGGGGCAAATAAATCACAATTTGTATGGCTTTACAAAACTCAAAAAGTCGCCACATTTTGCAAGGTGTGTTTATCCTGTTAAAATTCAGGCATTGTTTGAGGAATCACCCCCAAAATGGTTTTAGTTGTGCTCTCACTGAATGACTGACAGTCCTTCTGTCAGTACTGACAGACTGGTGATGACAGGTGTCACTTTCCACCTCTGATTTTGACCACTTTCAGGTGTCCTTCAAAGACGCACAATGACCCTAGCCCGGGGTTTTCAAAATGTTCCGACTGTGAGACTGACACACTAGTGCCCAGAGCTAAGATATGGCCTCAGGGCAAGCTAGCATTAGCACCTATCACTTTTAACAACGTAATGTTATAATTATGAATTTTGTCAACAATGATTGAGCCGCTCTTGTTAACCTCCCATATGTAATTGACTGATTACAAAAGTACCTCATAATGTACTGTGAAATGTTATAACATTTAAGTTCAGCTGGTGTACCTGTGCATACAAGGTCATCATGTTTGTCACACTCTCTGTCGTCACACTCGCAGTATTCGCCAGACACCCACCAGTCCTTTGTGGAACAGATGCACTGGCCACAGTGACAGGAACCTGCAATATAACAAAATGTGTGATTCATTACATTGAGGGGATAAACCCCCTGAGAATAACCGTCTCATTTTCAAGGGTGTCTTCAGTTATCACAAAACAAATAAATCAAACAAGACAGAACAGACGGATACAACATTGCAGATTCAAAATAGAGAACCCAAAAACCAAAACAGATGAATGCACACTCACATCAACTCTCAATCGCTCGACATGCACACATCCAAAGAGCTCCAATATTAATACTCCAATACAGTTTACACATACAACAGTAATATATAGCTGGGGAATGAGGACCAATGTGTGAATCAGAACCACAGATCCATAATACACGTCCTATACCCTTACTCTGTTAGTAAGAGCAAATTTCGTCAGAAAAAGTTATGAATATTTTGAGGATGTTGAAAAGGGGCATTTTTAAATAAGTGGATTCTATATTTGGTTCCCCGATTCTTCTGATTGTGTTGTTGTTGACGCACCCTCATTATTTTGAAACTGCTGACAGTCACTTCTTTTTTTTTTAATTTTTGACACTTCCTCATTACTTTGCCATGTTCATGCCGCCCCCCCTCCCACTCCTTAATTTGCCAGTTAATGTTCCTTCCTCAAATTCCAATTAACATCCCTTTCATTCACTTAATTTAAATTTTAATATACTCCCTTCTTCTTTTGCCCTTTGTTCACACTTTCTTCTTAGTTTGGTGTACGTTGACATGCCTTAAAAACTGAGTAAACGGCCCCCAAAAATGCCCTGTAAATTTAACACGTCAAAAATAGTGTTCATAAAATGCATGCCAAATAGAACCTGCTTTCCAGTAGTAGGACAGTGTGCATGTATTTCCTCTGTAGGCAATGGAAACCTGCTCAACCCTTACCTGTCAATTAAATAGTGTACGTTAGCTCATACGCTGTATGAAAAAAGTGTCTGTAGTTAGCTGCAGGCTGAAAATTAATGTGCTGCTGTGTTTCATACTAAGTTCACATTTTCTTAAGTGTCTCTGAGTGTTAAAGTATTGCACAACGTATCCAAGCAAGCTCATCCGCTTCATAGCTTGTTAGCTTGAAGACTGGCAAACAAATTATACAGCTAATAACTCTCAAATCTTTTGTGTGAATCTGAATACAGCACACAGGGCGAGTCTATAGAATATTGGAGGGACCCAACACATCATGGCAAGCCATCTAGGGGCTAATAGCTACTAGGGAATCATGATGAAAGAAGAGCTCTCATTTTTTTCAGTATTTGCTGTGTTTGTCTTGATATGCCAATATTTTACCATTCGTTTATTCTACTGGAATCCAAAAAAGGATTTGAAAGTGATAAGCACATTTTGAATTTCTCCGGTAGGACTCCTATTGAGTAATTGATTGAGTAATTTGATATTTAGTTAAAAACAAAACGGTGGCGGAGTGGTTAGTACATCCGCCAGTTCATAGTTCAGAGTTTAATTCCAGTTCATTCCAGCCTCCCTGTATGGAGTTTTCATGTCCTCCCCATGCAATTACAAAAACAATTATAAACACAGAAATCCAAACAATATATTTTACTTAATAAATAACCAAATTTGATCATATTTGAAATTTAAACTGTGAGATTGTAGACAGCTCTTTCTACATATTGTTTTTTTTCATTGAGACAAAGGGATTTCATACCCACAGAATATACATTTGACTCAACTTGGTATGTTCAAAAGCATCAATAGTTAATGTAATAGTAAATGTTAAGCCAAAATGTCATTTCCACCTCTTGAACTGCCTCTGAAACGTATTCTGACTACTCATGGAGACACTTGAGCGCTTCTATTTAAGATGCATACCAAAAGGTGGAAGGTGGAGTGCAATTGCCCACTTCCCAGTGTTGAAGTGTGATTGCTTTGGCCAACTTTCCTTCATCCACCTGTCGAGGCCTGCTCGCAGTACCCTTAAAATTCTAAGTGATTTCGATGTTTGTCTTCAGTACTCCTTCACTCTCTTGCAGCGAATGACCATATTTATAACAACCCTATTTGTGTAGAAAGCACAACCTCTGTAGTTTTACCCTCTCTGGGCTTGAATATTGAGCCCTATGTTTATAGTCTGATCATTTCAACACTCCCTTACTTGGTAAAAGCTCACGACTGTAGAAGACCCTATCTTTGGTTGACAGTGGTCAACACGTTCTCCTTATTTTGAAATAGGTACTCGCTCTCATAATTGTTTGTTAACACTCCCTTCATGGTAGCCCAGCATAATAAAAGTAAATTTTACAGAATCGTATCCTTAGAAACATGGCTTGCACACGCTATTATAATTACGGCGTGATCATAAAGATTTTTGAATTTGTACTAAATGATATTGGATGTTAGCATTCTTTTTGTGAATATTCATATAAGGTACCTTTGCCACTGCAGATGACTCCATCGGCGGTCTCACACTGCTCCTTGCTCTGGGCATCAGTTAAGTCACATGACCTAGGGAAGCGGCACTGCTTTCCGAACCAACCCTCCTCACAGATGCAACGTCCGCATGAGCAGTAACCATGACCTGGTGGTGGAGGGCAAAAGGTCCTTTTTTTTTTTTTTTTTTATTACAGGAGAATGAGTCAGGGCCAGGAAACAAATCTGTACCCTTTGATTCCACAACATATAATGCATAATGTGTTTGAGAACCATGGCTCAGTTGTAGACTGCTTGTCTCACAACCGTAAGGTTGTGGGTTAATTTACTGACCCTGGCGACCACAGAAAGCATGATACTGAATCCACAGTCACTCTTGATGCCGCGTCATCAGTATGAGCATAAGTAGTTAAGCTCAATGAGTGCTGTATAAATTAAGTACTATTTACGGTCCTCCCAAATACTACTTTGTTCTGACTTTAGTACAAAGTCAAGTCAAAAACATTATTGACAGTTTTTGTGTCCCCTCACTTGTATAAATGCAACATTGTGAATAATATGTGTTCACGTAAATGTTTTTCTGTTGTTTCTCTACGTAACTTGGTAATTGCATTTTCAAAATTGTGTTTGTCTGTCCACTCACCTCCACACACCTCCCCAGAGAGGTCCTCACACTGTCGATCGTCGCATTCGCAGTTCTTGCCATGTACTCGACTGTCTCCAGGTGGGTGACAAGTACATTGTCCACACTGGCACTGACCTATAAAGACATGAACAGAAGATAATGTATTCACGGCGCTCTCTTTTGTGTCTAAATTGTGGAGAGTATGTGTTTAAAAACACGTTTACATTCAACACTTACATAGCTGAGTTGCAGGGAAAAAGTAAAGATGACAAACGCGGTATAAGATGAAAATCTATCTATCTATCTATCTATCTATCTATCTATCTATCTATCTATCTATCTATCTATCTATCTATCTATCTATCTATCTATCCATCCATCCATCCATCCATCCATCCATCCATCCATCCATCCATCCATCCATCCATCCATCCATCCATGGGTAGTCAATAGTCATGCCACCTACAGGATTTAGTATTATTATATTAGTATCTACATTTATGTTTTTCTTCATAAAAATTGCCATTTAGAATGAACAGATGGCACCCGAAAACAATACACGTGACAGCGTCAAAGACAATTCAGTTATTCAGTCATTCTAAGGCGTTACTGAAATCACTATAGTTGATTGGTTGACCTCTCATTCAGTATTTTAGCAGTTGACCAAGAGTACCCAATAAAGGAGCAGCAAAGCATATGAGAGAAAACACACAAGGAACATCATTCATATTTATATTCATGGATACACCAGGTTTAGCATGCTAGCAACTTTGTATAGGTGAAATGGAACTACATATCTTAAAATATACTCCTATTTTTTTAAATCTAATTTGGTGCTTGAAGATTCAGTCGTGGATTTCGGTATACATTTTTGAATTATGTAAGTGTGCACACACGCACACACGTAGACAGACCCATAGAGCATGGCACCATCTGTGCAAGGGAGTCAGTTACCCTGGCAACCACTGATGTTATAACACCCTTGCCTTATCGATTATATCCATCCGTCAAACTATCCACACCTGGAGAAAGTGTGTGTGCATGCATGCGTGCATCTGTGTACATGTGTGTGAGGTTACACTTGTCACACTTTCTGATAAAGTCACATAAGGGACTGCTTGTCAAGAAACAATTTATTTCTGAGTTTTCATGGCTATTCCTGCAGATGCACACCACTAACCGAAGGTGGCTGAGGGCAAAGCAAATTCAATTTTGCAATTTTGAGTGTGGCGACACAAGCTCAGTCATTGGGCAGCATGGCCCTGCTTGCACAAATGGAGGGGAAAAAAAAGGAAGCATTTCAAAGATTCTGATGATGACCTGTTAGTCACAGTGCACGGTGCCAATGAAAAAAAGAGGAAGGCCATATAATAATCAACAATGGAGGATATGCAACATTTGCAATTCCGCTTTACAAGTGTCTATTTATTTTGAAAAATTGTGTTTGTTCCCATTGTTGCACAAAAAAGACACTCCTCCAGACACATAAAAAAAAAAAAAAACTGCTGTCTGTAGCCCATGTCACTGTCCCAAGTACCCCAATTGATGGCTACCAAAAACCCTCCAACCTTCTACAATATGACTGAATGGGAAGGACACACACTAAGTCAAAAAGTGGCTAGCTTAACATTATTTAACCATGATGAAAGTATAATTCAAAGTATTAATACAGTGTCAATAACTCATACATACGTATTTAAGTGTGTAGTCGCAAAGCTTGTGTACTTTGTTGAAGAGCCTGGTTCTCTGGTGCAAGAAAAATACCTCAATCAAAGGCCACTTCTCAGAACTTTATAATGAATGGTATCAAAAGTGGAATGCCTTCTTTGAAAGATCTCTCAAATAAGGTTTTGTACACAAGTCCTGGTGGGGAAGCGTTTCATTGTCAGTTAGAATATACTTGCAAGTACATTCCAATATATTTATAAGTATGTTCGAATATGTTCAAAGGTCTACATTACCATATTTTCAAATAGGTTTGAACGCCCTTGCAAATACTGTATGTTTGAAAACATATGCAAATCTGCTCGTGCATACTTGTAAGCTAAGTACTGAAAATGCATTCATTTATTTCCCCCATAATGCTTCTGGATATGCGCATCAACACTCTATGGCAATGTGGGTACAAATACTTTTTAGCATTTTGCTTAAAACTATGTTTGATCATATTTGAAAATATGGTTGAAGATCTTTTCAAATATTTGCAAACATATTTGAAAATACATTCAAACATACTTGTTTTAACAATACATTCATATTTACAGTACTAAAACATTAAAAAGTAGTTGTAGGCTCAATGCTAACGAGAAAGGTTGATGTGCAAACCCCGGCGCAATATGGAAGAAAAGTTGAATATGTTTTTAGCATTGACTTACAAGTAAATTTACATGAATTTGTCAGGAAGGTATGTTCACTCCGCAGTGGCAGTTTCCGTCTTTGCTCTTCAGCGCCCATTACAAAAGATGTCAGAAGTGGGAATTGCTGGTGAATTTTCTCATTTATTCAGGTCATTTCATTCTCAAGGCACTGTGTCAATCGCAACTAGACTGTTCTGCTTGTCTGAGAAGACATTTCACCTGTCATTTGAACAGTTTTTGTCAGTTCATACAACAAGGCTTGGTTAAGAGTGCGACAGCTTGAATTGGTTTGGAAACTATTTGTGCTCCAAATTGAAGCCACGTCCCAATACATGAGTGTTATCATTCTGTGGGAATATAAAAAAAATTGGAAAAAATGCCTTGCACTGATGCTTCTGTCCATCAGTAAGTCATGGCTGGAAACTTCCTCATATGTCTTCCATTCAGTTGTAGTAGAAAGGTCTTTACATTCATAGAGGACTGCCTTGTTGTTTTTTGGAGGCAAAATAATATATTCTCTGTGGGTTGCATGAAAGGATGGAATTATACACAGGGGATAGTAGGTGTTGTAAGCCCCTCCTCTTTTCAGACATGGTTGGCTGACCTTCACCTAGATGACCTCTCTGTGGAATAGCTACGCGAAAGGACATCCACTGCTTTTCCAATTTGAAGAAAACTTCAGACATTTGACTTGAGATGGTGAGGGCCTTGGGCCTTGGTATTTCTGTCCTCTTAAAACACCTGATTTAAATGCTCATCTTATGATGATAAGATGATCATTTGAATCAGGTGTGATGGAGGACGTAAACAACAAAAAAATGCAGGGTTGCACTGGACATGATCTGGGAGAGTATATATATATATATATATATATATATATATATATATATATATATATATATATATATATATATATATATATATATATATTTTTATTTTTTTTTAACAGTGTATGTGTTTTTAAACCCAACTTCACTGGATTCACTCTACTGCTTCTCAGACTTGTGTATGTTTCCAGCCCAAAAGATCTGCAATCAAAAACAGGTTGACTTGAATTCCTTAAATTTCTTTTGGTTATGGTTCCAGAAGCTTAGCCATGGAGCCATCTGACTGTGGTGTTGGCTGGCTTGGTGAAAATGCAGGTTTTTAACATAACACGTCTTCTTAGATGGGTGGTGACATTAATACTCCTCACTTCTGTGGCAAGGACGCCATTTGAGCCTGGCTCTTTGGTATCATGGTCAAGGAGTTGATTTTCCAGTCCAACATATTGATTCAAATACTGGTTGAGATACTACGTATCTCACACGTACAAATTGTGTTAGTTCTTTTAAATCAGCCCGTAGTATGTTAGTCAGTGACCTTCAGCGTTTCTTCAAAGTGAGTGTAGTAGTACCAGCTGGAGACCAGTGAAGTGAGAAGTCATCAGGATGACACATACTGTCAGAAGGGAGGTGTGGAAGGGAATCACATCGAAAATGTCACTCACAGTCTGCCTCACGGTTATTTCGCATCGGCTCACAAAATAAACTGCGATGACCCCCTTTAACTCTGACCTTTTTCTGCACATCAAATGCCAGACATAAGACTATGCGACCGTTCATTGCATTACGATCACACTTGGCGAGAAAGCCCAATGATGAAAGCAGGTGTTTCCTTGAGGAAATCCCACATGGTGGAAAGAATGTGCTCGCCTTTTGTGTCTCAGGGAAAGGAATAAAAAAAGCCTTTAAGCTGCTGGTTCACTTTTCAGGGTTTTTCTCCGCTCAAGCTACCATCTGCACCCACTATTCATGCCTCCCATTCTCTCCTGCCTGTCTTACCCTCACTGAATTCCTTCAGTTTGTGCTTAAGCCATGGTGAAGCCAGTTGGTTTTAAGTCACTTGTCTCCGGCCCCCATGGCCTGTTCTACTGTACATTTCAAGTCTTGATTCTTTAAACAGCATGTCAAAAACAGTGGTGTTGGTTTAAAATTTGATATTTGTGTTGAATTTCACAGATGAGCCTCAGCAACAAGGGGTACAAAAAATTAGCAAAAAAAGATACCAGCAGCCATTGAATGAACAATGATGTTAATTTTGAACAGTCTATGGCTTCATTGTTCTAGTTTAAAGCTCCATTTTATTGTAGCTAGTAGAGATAATTTAAAGGCACTGCTGGAGGTGCTGAAGTTAATTAAGCCTGCTGTCACATGTTCATCTCTCCTGTTTCATTATGTTATGGTGGGGAATTGACTCAAACCAATGTCTGGAAATAATAGAGGCTGCAATGACAAATAGTAGACATATGCTGAGGGTGACCAATCCTAGTTTGAATTAACACCAATTTGTACTCCTTCATAGACTAACTCCCTTTAATTTATAGAGCATTTCTGCTTATTGGCAACAAAACTGTTGACATCTGGCATTGGGTAAGAGGTGAGTTACACCCTGGACCGGTTGCAAGTCACTCTCCAAACAAGCATACACAGATGTCAGTGCTAAGAAAGCATGAGAGTGGCCAGGCTGGTCTATCAATATTATACACCACTAATAAACAATAGCCTATTGGGGTCCCAGGCTCACCATGCCAATAGCAGAGATTGTATTCTTTATGTTACAATACATAAGCATGATTTTGGCTCTCTCCTGATACGGTTTATTACATGATGTGTGGGTTTAATCTGTATTGACAAAAACTGCATTCCTAAACTTTAGCTCGTGGGAGACTTGGACACAAATTAACTAGCACAGATGCTAGCCTAACCATGAGACTTGTCTAGGCTGGTGTCCACAAAAATATCATCACTCATTAAAGTTCCAAAATAAACTTGGCAACATCAGAGGTGGTATTGCTCATGTTTCAAAACTTTTGTGTGATTTTGAAGCTGTCATAGTCACACCCCTGGGTCACCATGGCAACTATTTAGCTGTGATTCCCACTATTGAAAAAGGATTGTGAAGCTACCATTTGTTGATAAATATCCTGATTTTAGTTTGTATAAAAAATAAAATAATGATTTAACCCCTTAGTATTTGTCTTAAAAAAAATCATCATCTTGTTATTGCTTCCTTGGCACGTTTGTCCTGCCACATGTTTAACCCACTGCCATCAATCAACAGGCCACCAAGGTCCACCGAGAAGGAGCAAGCTGCACATCTGGTGAGCTTAGCGGGACTTTCCAGTGCCACGCGTATCCAATTTCGAGTCGGCCTATAGTGGTTTTTGGAGCTGCAAGAAAACGGGCTTCTGCAATCCAGCGGGGCCACTAATGAATCATACAGTGTCATAAATCACAAATCGACCAACCACCAGGTCACTGAAACTTTACCATGGCTTTAACGAGTGCCCCACCTTTATTAGAGAGACTCAAGCAGGTGTCTTGTTAGTGAGTGATAAATATGAAGAACTACTTGTTTGGGCCACCCTCCTAAAACAGCAAAGTCATTCATATGAACTTTGATCAAAATGGTAATAATGATTAACCCTGTTAAGAAACTTATAATGTAAATAATTTCGAAATACAGTAATTATCAACATTGATGTGGTAGGAAACAGATTTGAAATATTGATACACGTTAGTTCTTTAACTATTTGCTCGTGTTTAAGAAGAAAAAGATCACTGCTATAGCATTTCTAGGAAGGACATGATAAGTCCAAAGGCTAGTCATATGGCCCTGGGGGCTACCTGATGTCTGGTGATACAAAGTTGGTGACCTCTGGTGTGATAAGATCAGTAAAAAAATGATATTAAAAATTCTGTTTGTATTGCTCTGTTTTGATTGACACTGTCAAAAAGGTATTTGTTGAGTCTTCTTTGTTGTGGTTGTAGAAATTCAAAAGTGGCACTAGAAATGACCCACTTATACAGAGGAAGGTGAGAGCTGAATGCAGGGGGTTACCATGGCAACAGGCGCGCAAGAGGGAAGGACGCGGGTGTACCTCGTCCAAAGCAGGGCAGTCTGGATGTTCCCTGGCACTTCTTCAGGCTGCTCTCCAGAGACATGGAGCAGGAGAGCGGATGCTCGCACTTCTTTCCAGCCCAGCCAACCTTGCAGTCGCACCTGCCACAGTGACACTGGCCGTGACCTGGAAGAGGGGAGGTGAGATAAATCAATCACCCAAGCTAGCGCTATTCCTTCATGGTTGGATTAAGAAAAATTTCAGTCACAACCAGTATGAAGATTGTTTGGGGGGTACCAATACCTCAAAGCTGCCCACGGTCTGTTAAACAACTCTTGTGGTTCCAGTGGTTCTTCACCTGAATTCGATGAGTTGGTCTCAGGGGTTCGACGAAGCCTCCACTTGGGAGGTCAAGAAATACCCATCTCATTGTGTCAATTTGTGATGATACAATCCTCTGGCAGCAGATGATTAAGTTAGATTGCTCGGCCAATTAGTACTGTGGAGAATTTAGGATGTTTACTAGAGGCTGGCGTGTCTATGTCGTGAAACATGAAACTGGGGATTTTCAATACCTAAAAAAAGGTCAAGTTCTTAAACTTCAGTTGTTCACTGATGTAGACATAGCTCATACCTATGATAATAAGTCATTTGATGTAACCAGACCAAAGCAATGGAACAGGGAATACTGTCAAAACCGATGACAAAATAAATACAGCACGTCACCAGAACATGTTGGAGGACAATTAGCATTGATCGATCTGGAAGCTGAGCATGGACCACACTGGGATTTTCCAATGTGACAATGATCCAAACAAACAAGGTCAAAAAAATTGTGGTTGTCATGGGCCATTGCATTCTCCTTACCTCAGTACCATTGGGCCATTCATGTGAACCCAAATGACATAACATGGAGGCTTTTTGTGAATAATGGTTTACCACTAAGAAACCATATCTATCATTAATGGTTAAGAGTGTCATTAAAGTTCAAGGCAGATAACTCTGAGAAAATCATTCCAGGTTGTCCAGGCTATCCCTTAGAGACAAGAGACAAGAAGCGATTCTGTTTCTTCTGTCCGTCCTTTTCATCGCTTGTGTATCTAGCAGTTTAGCCTTCATGACTCAACTACATTTTTAGAAAGGTATCATTAGTGTTTACTAGTGCAGTTGTGGTTTTCAGTAGTGTAAAACTACACTTAACGTGTATAAAAACATGCTATGTGTAATAACCCTTACCATCCCAATTACAGAGTATGTTCACCTGAGCAGAAGTCATCGGTGTATCGGTCGTAGGTGGCATGGCAGTTTCTTTCGTCACACTCGCAGGTGTTACCGTGAATATCTCCCCAGTCGCCAGAGGGATCCACATCATAACAGCTACACTCCCCGCACACACAGGTGCCTAAAGCATAATTGCACACAAACAGGAAACACACATCCATGCACAAAACATTTTGTTTTCCTGTATTTCCACTGATATTCTTAGAATTGTGTGGAGGAGCAACACAAACGATTATACAGTGGGTTCCCCAACCTTCATCTTATGTGACATCCTTTTTGTTCTCAGTGGTGGTAAATAATGAAGTACAAGTACTTAAACACTTAGATTTAAAAGCCAACTGCTCCCTACTCAAATCTTTCTTTATCTTTATCTTTTACTCCTCTTATGACGTAAATAAAGAGAGTGGTCAAGAAATAAGTCAAGCATGGTTTGACTTATAGAGGAAAAAGAAAAAAAAAACGGACAACAGAAATGTTGACAACATGATCTGACAGTAATTATATTATTGTTTGGTACTCAAAGGGTTGAGTCAAGTTAAAATTCATCTCTACAATATGCTCTATGCGCCACAACTACTCTAAACTCTCCATTCGAGTTGATACTGCATTTGTGGAATATTAAATAAACAGCAAAATCCACACATTTTCATTTGTGTCAGGGGGTCAGCCATTTTTCCACTCGTTTGGGTAAAAGGATCAGTCAGGGCTCACCTGCTTTTTTAAATTTGGCAATAAGACGACCATAAGGTGAGATGTGATTCTTAAGCATGAGTACCACCTTTGTTCATTCTTTCATAGTGTGTTTCTTCTGCATCTTAACATTAGTTGAACTGCACTTAGAATCATGACAATTGTTCAGCAGCGCTCAGTAGTAATAACTGCATGTATCAGCCCCCTTGCCCCAAGTTTAAACCCTACCCTCGCACCTCACCCTCAGTATCTCATCACCCCAATGATATGGTTTACTGCACCATCTACACCTTTATTTCAACCAAAGAGTTGTGCATTTCATTTCATATTATATTTTGTATTAAGCACTGCATCACACACCCACGGTCCTCCTACTATAGAGATAGTTTTGAATCTTGCTGTGTATTAATGCATGCATTTAGCCCAAAGCGCCACCACCCAGCTGCTCGTGGTTTGACAGCATGCCAGTTGGTATATTATTAGCTAGGCGATGAGGAGCTACGCTACTGTCTCCTGTCAGTCAAGCTTTTCACACAGGAGAGATGAAGGTTACTGTGGAGTATAGAGAAAGACATTTAAAATGATCAAAAATATGTGTAGTTGTACCACGATGTAGATTGATGCAATTTTTTTTCTTTGTATCATGCATATGTATAATGTTTATAACTGCAAATCCATTTTTTACATCGCATGTATAAACTAGATATTTGGGGGGGAATTGTATCTGAAGGCTTAAATTCTGAATGAAAATATATTGAAATACCGAATGATTTTGAAAGATCTTGAATTTTGTTAAAAACATGGCATGATATCGAAGTATGTATTTTAGAACAGAGGTGTCAAACCTATGGCCTGCAGGCCATATCCGACCTGCAAGAAGGTTCAATACAGCCTGCAAGATTATATCATGAAGCACAAAAAAATTAATCAGACCGAACCCAATTAATCTGTTTTTTATAATACTATAATGCCCTTGCATTTATTAAAGGATTCACTCAGTTGTGGTTCAGTCTGATAGCTTCCTTTATTGAAAGAAAAATAAAGGTACTGTCAGCTGCAACTCATGCTCGTGCTTGATAACAAGTAACTGATTCTCTCAGTCCTCATTCGCTGGCCTCCTTCTGCCTGACAGCAATGCACATTACAATACACAAAAATTCTTACTTTTAAGAATTGACATCCTTGTGCAAATTAACTTTGAAACGTTAACGTTGAAAAAAAAAAAAAAAAAAAAAAAAAAATATATATATATATATATATATATATATATATATATATATATATATATATATATATATATATATATATATATATATATATATATTTGTTATGTTTTGTTTTGTTTTGTTTTTATCCAGTCCCCTCATTACGGTATTCTTCCCGCTTTACGATAAAAACAACAAGGGGTTGCTTGTATATGTGTTCCTTTGTCTCCATCTTCAGACGTTTTAAGGTAATTGCTTTTATTTTCTGGTCCTCTCAAACTGCCTCCGCTGGTCTGCGTCACAACTCTCTAAGATACTGGTCTGCTATTGGTTGGCGTCACTGTCAAAATGGCAGTACGCTACTGACTAGATTGCGTCTGAGTGGTTAAAATAGATATTTATTGTGCATTTTACTGCTTGATTCAAACTTGAATGAGTGGGTCAAGATGATGATGATGTTTAAGAAAGAAGAAGATGGTTTATATGGAAACGAACCTGGAAATAATCAAGAAATAGCAAGAAGGCTAAGCTAGCCTAGGCTAGGCTAGCCTCACTAGGGAATATGGCCATAACAAGCTCGTCACATAAAGGTATATAAATCCTTTCTATATTTTTTATTTATGATGTTTTTAATTGTATACATGTATATTATACATACGTGGCACCCACTGTACTATTTTGATACTACTGTATTTTTTAATATGTATATACAATTATGATGTTTTTACTAGAGGTTTTACATGCATCAGCAAATTAACATAGATTTGGATTGCCTGCCATACGGCAAATTTGCGTTACGATCCCAAAGGAATCAGATGAATTATGTGAAATGAGATGCATATAAAGGAAGGTTTTGAATTTAAAAAAAAAAACCTAACAAAGGCCTTCACACATTTATAGATACAATATTTTCTCATTTAGTCATTTTTGTCACTCAACAGTCTGTCAGATATCTTATTATTACATGGTGTTTCCTGTATTAAGCCTACATTTTTCTAACAGAGAAATCAGAGAGATATACTGATACCATCCATCTTGAATTGCACAGT